>NC_044279.2:72791015-73098722 GCF_004027225.2 Strigops habroptila
TTTACATTTCTTGGTTTTTGTAACTTCCTAGAATTCAAACCCCAAAAGGTTAATATGGTCATCTAAGCTGGTGCTCCACTTGCAGCCCAGTTCACGACATTGAGACATAACGAACAATACGTACATATCCTTATTTTTACAAGCATTGATCATCTGATCAAAAGTCATGCTATTTGTAACTTTTAACATTTCCAGCCTAAGAGCTGAACTGTCACATATCAATGTATGTTTTCTTCTTTCATAAACAGATGCTCATTACAGTCTACTTTGCAAATCAGTTTCCCCTTACTCTTTAAAGAAGACAGAGAAATACTGTAACAGGTAGCTCCAGGGTGTGCTGATGGATTTATCATGAATTTCTTTCAACATATATATCAGTGCTGCCCAAGACTATTGGCTACAGCTTCAACAGTCAGACCCCATTATCAGTTAAACGCAATGTTTTGAAGCAAATGTATATCTTTGATCAAAAATATGTATATGCTTATGATTTTTGTGGTACAGTTTGTGTGTCTGAATCTAGAACAAAGGTGGAGCAAATGCCTGTGGCAGATAACTTGTTTGTTGGGAAAAGCCTCCTCCCAAGCTGCCAGTGGGAACTGATCTTGTGTTGCTTGGTAGATGGTATCTTTTTGTGCTGGAGTTGTTCTTTCTCTGCACATAAATCCAAACCTGCTCAGAACAGTAAATGACCCCTTTTTCAAATGTCACTGTGCTGAAACAAATGCAAAGCTTCCCACAGCCCCTGTGGGATTTTCTTCAAGTCTACAAGCAGGCTCATGGCCAAGATGTAGGACGCAAAGATGGGGCTCAGCTGTGTTCTGGATATATATTCTCAGAGGTCGGGTGCTTTGTCTCAGGGAGCCTCCATGTGGCCTGTCTTTAGACCTTTTAATGGCTATGGTGTGTATCCCTCTGGGACACTCCTACAGAGTTGCATGTTCGTAGCTCTGGCAGGGTCAAAGTGCCTGGCTTGGCTGAACTTGGCCTCCCCCCAGCGCTACTGAGATCCCTCTATGGCCACCGCAGGTTGGAGCAGCCTCCCACTGACCCTGACCCTGGCAGCTGAACCCCGAGGACAGTGTACTCAGGTCTCTGACAGCCAGAGATTCAAGTGGCCTTGAAATTAATAGCAATTGTGTTACTAAACCCTCAGGAAAATTCTTGAGAGCAGAACTGGTGGTTTGACACTTCGTTTCCATTGGCTTTCAATTGCAATTCATGTCCTAGCTGTTCCTTATGCTTTTGGAAAGTTCAGCCCATGAAGGCTGTAATTTCCCAAAGACCCTAAGCAAACACAGAACTTGTGCAAACACCCGCATTTCTGCGGTCCCCTGGAAATCCTCTGTTTGTTTTGATAACAATTTTTGTGATAATTCATGTTTTCTGAACATGAATTCTTAGAAAAAACATAATCTGCTTGATTTTCCAGGTGGATTTAAGCATTCAGTATGTGAGCCATGAACTCTGGAGAACGCTCCCCTAAGGTCAGCAGCACTGGGTCAGACTCTGAGGAGCACACTGTGGGATGCGCCTCAGGTTAATGACTTGCAATTGCATGCAGCCTTTCCTAAAGCTGTGTGTGTAGTTAATGTGTATCAGAACTCAGCAGGACTATTCAAATTACCTTGATTTCCCAGTGATTTATGATATATGCTTCTGACATTATTTATCTGTCTTCCTAGTGTTGCTAGCCAAAGCAAAGAGGGGAGACATAGATGCAGTAATACATGTGAGAAACGGGTCAGATGTTTTCAGAGACAGCACAAGTTGGATAGAAGGGTACTAAAGGACTTGAAAGTCAGACAACTAGCAGAGAAAACTAGCCCAGCCCAGAGTCAAAGAAACTGAAAGCCTTTCCTCATTCCCTTTCTACAGTGAATCATTTCCTGACTCTGGAAGACGGATTTTGTTCATTTAAGTAGTTTTCCAGGGTGTATTTTATATTGTAGACTGGAAGTTTTTTATGATATGACTCTTACAACTTTCCATAATGCTAAAAAGTTAGGTTTCTTTAGTAGGAGAAAACCCACTTCAGACACAGCAATTACAATAAATGGGCCAAATTCTGTTCTCAGTTACAGCTATTCAATCCTCATCCTTAGTGCATGCAATAACTGAGCTTCGTAGAGGTACTGGATTAAAGACCTGGGTTTCCAAAATCTACCCCGAGATGCGTGTGTGTGGCTAGGACTGAAATCAAAGGGAGTCCCATGTGTACATCCAGAGTAGACTTTGGCTTGTGATTTTTATTGTTTGCGCTAGTGGATAAAATTGATTCCAGCATTACGTTTCTCAGTCAGAGTTATTTCTACAACATCATGCATCAAAATGTTGGCTTCAATCTCTTCTTCTTGATGGTAGCTTTGAGGAGTATTTGTTTTCTGGTTAGTGTGGGCCCAGCACTGATCATTCTCAGGCTTCCTCTAACCTTTTTTTGTTATTTTACTGATGGCAGATTTAACTGTTGGCTCACCTTTGTTTCCACAACGGATGAATTGTATCTGTCTCTAATATTAACCAGATCCAACTAGTTGATAGAGTTAAACCAAGGTAGGCTAGATACTCAGATGGTGAACTGCAGCCCTGTTGATTTGGGTACCCTGTCTGCGAGGGTCTGACAGGGTGCTCAGGGACAAGGAGAGTCCCAGCTCACAAGTGCAGTGATGCAGAGCTGAAGGTCAGCTTGCTGGGCTCCTTCAGGTGCTCTGAATTACAACAAAGAGTCCTATTAAATCTGCTGCTTTGTAACCAGAAGGGAGGTGATCTTTCAGGAGGTATGCTTTTCTTGCAATAGCTGGAGCTCAGGACTTTGAGAGAAATGCATTTCATAAAATGGTTTGGGTTGGAAGGGACCTTTAAAAGTCATCTAGTCCAAATCACCTGCAATGAGGAGGGACATCTTCAACCAGATCAGGTTGCGCAAAGCACTAGTAGTAGAATGATTCTGAATGAGACCGTAAAGGCTTTGGTGAAGAGCTAGGAGCAGGAATGAAACGGGAAAGTGGTGAGGAGAGGAATTTCATATTGGCACCATGAAGGCATGCAGACATCCTGCAGAAGAGGCTGAAAAATCTGGATATTTAAGGGTCGCAGTAGGGTTCCGGAGATCTCTGTGTAAGAATCTCCTGCTCAAAGCAGGGTCAGCTATGATCTGGATATTTGGAAAAATAAAGCAACGATAAGTGGAAATGTTACCTACGAAATTTTAGTTTTAAACACAAGCATGACTTCTCCCACAGCTCATATAGCCTCTAAAAGAAAGTCTAGTACTCAATCTCATGGTTTTATTTGTATTTCTGTTTTTAACAGTTGCTTTTAGAACCATTTGCAGTACAATTGTATGTTCTTTACCAGGTGTGAATTAGGCATCAGGCCCTCAGTGCGGTTCACCAGCATTGCATGGCTGAGAGCTGTTAGTACAGACAGGACAGAAAACAGGTTCCAAATTAAACAGCAAATTGGCATTGGTCCTCATAGTTCTGGTGTGCCTGTTACCTCCACTCAGGAAGCCCATGGAAAGACAGAAGGACTAATTTGTCCTGGAGTGCTGGGTCTGCAAGTTGCAGAGGCAGTGACAGTGACTGCAGCCATGCACAGCAGTTATTTTGCTGTCCATAGCTTTTCCATTTTCCTTGATATTTACTGGTAGCAAAAATATTGCAATGTGGAGATTAATTCCTGCAGAATAAATCACCAGCACATCTGTGGAGAATGGTTTCTCTCAGAGTGGCCTTGGCTGTAGTGCACATGACAATTGCTGTATTTGTTGAGAAAGACAATACGCTCTTTTCATTTTCCCAGTTTATTACAGGTTCTTTGCTCCGTGCCTTGGTCTGTTCATGTAAATTCTTATGGACCTTTGTCTACAGCTTTTGAACTGAGCTATGAGGTCACATCATAGACTTCTGGTCAGAACGGTGCTTTACATGGAAGAGCTGTGTGTTGGGCCCTTTCTGCCTTGTGAACGTGGTAGTGATGTTCTTCATGACTAAGCTGTCAGCCACAGCGAGATCTCTTATAATATAAAGAAAAGACCTGGAGAAAAAAGGTGAGGTTTTCTGAAGAATTTTGCCTGGCTGGGGCTGTTAACTCGGTTATACTAACTTGTCCACAAAATTACCGGGAAGTGTAGCCTTAGCTCAAAACTTTATCCTCTCAACATGTTTTATGAAGTTGTGTTTCAAATGGCCCTGCTTGCTTGCCACATCACTAACTGTTAATGAGGGACTGTGGCAGGAACAGGAACTGGTCTGTGAGATATGTCAGATGCAGCAGCTACCAGCATATCTATGGTGGGCTGGCCAGAGGCTCAGGGTAACACCACATTCCCTTCAGGGTACAAAACAGAGCCATCCTTGCACTAGCTCTCCTGTTTTGCCTAGTCATTTATTTAGGATACCTCCTCACCACATATAGAATGCTTACAATGCTTCTAAGGGTTTTATCTTTAAATGCAAAGCCCAGAGATTGTTGCTTTATCAGGGAAATGCTATGAGACTGAGCTGTTTCTAACAGAAAAAAAACCCCACAACAATCTTTCTGTTTTCTTGCACCCAGTATTACAGGCTTTGTAGCTGCCACCATACTTGAGTGGCCAGCTTGGACATTTTAAGGTATCTTTCTGTACCTCCTTGTTCAGAGCAGATAGTTGGAGAGGAGTTTTATACATCATCATACTTTCATTTACCTCTAAAGACTTAACCTAAAAATATTTACAATTGAGAGATATGTTAATTAGCTTTAAATAAATAAATAGGCAAGCAATAAACATGCAAGAACCATGCATGAAGTTATCTTCAAAAAATATTTATTGGTTGAGCAAAACTGGCATTGACACTCAGCTAAGGCTTAGCTTGATGCCAGCATTACTTAAGCAACACCAGATCGTATGGGCCTTGATTGTATCTTAGAGAATTAGGTTGCCCAAAGCTTTCTCCTTATCCTCCATCAATAGGGAATGAGAGCTCGTGGCTTTATAAATAATGCCAAAGGAAGGGTAAGGTAACTACATTCTTTTTAACCTTGGAAATACATTGTGTGCATATATGGATAATCAGGCCTTTCTGAAATCCCCTGGATGAGCATTGCTGCTCTCTTGCTGCGTGTGCTGGACTGTCACTGCTAGACACGTAGAGAGAAGAATGAGTAACCAGTAGCACATACCATGCATATGAGCAGATTTCCCTGCTGCGGTGTAATTCTGTCACTGTCGGGGTCCTTTCAGATCTCTTCAGAAGAATTCCAGGAAATCAGATGGATTTGAAGCCAGTAGACTGATTACACAGTCGCCAAGTCATAAGGGTAAAGCGCTCCATAACTGTCCTCAAGAATCCATTAAAGCCCTGCTGAAACATGATCTTCCACTGATTAAAGGGGATTAAAAGGGGGAGGAAGAGCTTTTTAAGTTGTAATGCACTGAGTGAAAGAGATCAATAAAAGAAGCACGGAGTTCTGAGAATTGCAAATGTTTTATTTCAGCTTCACTGGGAGAAACTACACCTGGGCTCTTCCCATCAGCTCCATGGGAATAAGATCAATTTTATGGGTTTGCAGGGAGGATGGGGAGGTTACCACTGTTAATGGAAAAATACCGACAACTGTATCAAATGCTGCTGTTAATTCGAAACACTAGCAATGTCTTTCGAAGTAATGTTTCACCTTAATTGCCTTCGGGAATAATTTAGCTGTAATTGGAGAGTAGCTTAAAGTTATGTGCATTTCTGAAACTCAAGAAGGAAAAAAGAACGTCGCAAGGAAGAAATTCCCATCTATTGAGTCTGTAAGGAAACCATTAACTTGGCAAAAACATAGGTGAAAGTTCAGTGATTGAGCAAGCTGGCAGCGTGGAGTCAGAGAGTAGGAGAATGAAGAATAGGTCAGTGAACCAGCCTGATCTTCAGAGACAGGATTTCCACTGAAATCAATGTTGCACACAAAGGAGGCTGGCGAAGTAAGCAGAAGCATTTGTCAGAGAAGACAAAAAAGAGAGATGAATGGGAGTAACAAAGAGCCCCCTAAGAAAACCTAGTGAGTTGTGAGAGCTCACAAAAGACACGCAGGGTTGAATGAGGATACCGAAGGAAAGTGATCCTAAGTCATGTGTGTTCTTATTGCAAGGTACAATCAGCCCCCCAGGATGTCGGCTTTTGCTGCCCAGGAGCTAGTTCCCTGCTGAAGTTTTTATTTCATTTTGTGCTCAAGCTGGGAATCCTGCAGGGAGCCTGTTTCCCAGGGAGCTTGGTGCTTCCTAACATATCTAGACAGTATCTGTAAGGTTTCTGACTTGGAGTACGCAAAACCTGCTGAAAAATCCTTCTGAAAAAATGGCTAAGTCCTTTCTCGTAAGGAAGGAAGACAAAAAAGACAGTTCCAAACAGTTTTGCACAACTACTTCAAGTGATCAGCTGGGCTTGGCCTGTTTGATAGTAGTGATGGTACCACATTGAAGGATTTACTAGGGCAAGGGCATATTCATTTATTTAGAAAATGTGAAGGGATGCGAGAGTGATTTAATTTCTGAGGTTGCATTCAGCTATCTGGGTGCTTCTCCACTATTTTTTTCTTGACTGCTGGTGCTGATCACCCTTAATGAGCGAGACATTAATAAACTACAACAGCACTGAAAAAAAAGCACCAGGCTTTGCAAACACACATGCGATTTTTAACCTAAAAATATTGGTATTAAAGGAATAAAGTTTTCTTTGCAATGCCAGATGGATTTTACTGTTTACACAAGGTCTTTTAAAAGTGTTTTCCACAAGCTCAGAAAGAGAATCAACAGCAATTTTACATGGAATATTACTTAGAAGTTATTGTAGAGGCTATTCCAGGTCAGAAAGTGGTGAGGTGACATAGGTTTCTTACTCTCCTGGAAAGAGAGATCAGTGTACAACAGTGTCCTGTTGGTATTATTCTTCATTCAGCCTTTTGCAAGAAACAAAGATGCTTGTGGGAACTTCTCAACAAAGATATGCCATGTAATTTCTACTCTTCTGTGTTTTTAGTGGTAAGTGCAAGTGCTGTGAAAACAACTACTCTCAAATGAACAGGTCTTTACATAGTTTTATTTATTATAAATAATTTATACCTTTTTTTAAATCTAAAATGAGGATATGCAGAAGGACTCCTCATTATTTTAGACCATTTAGGTCCAAAAGCCTTTGCCACAGAGGAGGTGGCGTTGCGCTTCATCAGTTACAGCATGAGGGGGTAACCAGCCCAGCTCTGGGAGCACAAACCCAATGTCACAAG
Source organism: Strigops habroptila (assembly GCF_004027225.2). NCBI lineage: Eukaryota > Metazoa > Chordata > Aves > Psittaciformes > Psittacidae > Strigops > Strigops habroptila. The sequence continues at coordinate 72,798,270 of NC_044279.2, forward strand.
CCAAAATCTGTTTAGACACTTCTCTCAGGGCTGTAAAGACTCTTTGAAATGCTGAGAGAGAGAAGTCAGCACATTTTTCTAACTCAAAGATCAAATTAAGTGAATTAACCAGCACATTAACTAAGATGTTCTTTCTTCTCCACCATTCTCAAATGGCAACTAGAGGATTAGGGTGAACTTGTACTGAAAACACTTGAATTCATACACGCACACACAAAAAGATGAAACGATGGGTAAGATTCCCATTCTGTTACCCTGCCTGCTTCTATAAACTGTCTCTTTTTTTCTTTCAACCCAAACCTCACAAAAAGTTAAATAAGCCTGAATTAAACAAACTTGTTTCGAAGATACAACACAAGCTGGGAAAGCATGTAGTAAAATAAGATTAATTTAAGGTTTAGCTTTAAATTTCTAAATCTCCTGACAACATTACACAATCTGAAGTAATTTCCCAGTCAGAAAAAGATGTCCTTAGTCAGGTCCAAGCCAGGAACTCTGCAGATTTGGGCAGCTGCCCAGAGGCCAGCAGAGAATGCCTCAGAAAGTAGTCTGAGATATTGAAATTGTTAAATTCTTCCAACAGTCCCAGAGACTGGTGTGACATAAGTGCCAACTTGTTTCACATATAGCGGTTGTCAAGGAGGTGAGAATTTAGTAGTTTTGTCCCATCATGTGCTACTTTTTTGCTTCCTTTGGCAGTCTAGGAGAAACCCCATAGCAATGAGAGATTAAGATGGCATCTTATATCTAATTGCCTTGGAAATTCTTGTTAATAGCTTCAACCTGGGAACCACTCACCAGTTTGATCACAAAAATGAAGCACAGAGCATTTTTTCCTTTCTCAGCCTGTTCAACAGATCTCTAATTTATTAAAAGATGATAAAACCTTTGTAACTTTGGACTACTACTTAATAAGAACCATTTCTGAGTCACCCAGGAACGGGAAGTGATTTGTGATTACCATGCCAAGATTCCCTGCAGCATGTGCTCTTCCAGTGGTGCAGGGCTTGTGTAAGGTGAATGTCTTCAAAGGAGTAGGAATGGGTGAATTAATCAGCCAGAGCCACAGATTGCACTTGGTTTGGGGATCTTTTTTAAAGTTTGGGTTTTTTAGGAAAAAAAAATAATAAAAAATTGCTCACCTCAAACTTGGCTTGGGATCTCGTGGCAGTGGTCAGAGTTGCTGGGGTAACTTTGTGCTTTCAGCACATGGACCAACATGCTCCATGACAGCACATTTGTTAATCTAAAATACTGGTAGATGACACAATCCAAATCACAAAGGGATGATTTCTCAGTCTGTCAGCAGCACAAGAAAAACTCAGGCATGGTACATACCATTATATCACAGCCAGTTAATAAATGCACAAAAATGCAAACAAGCCTTAGACAGATGAGTACCATGGTGAGAAATGCTGAAAGAATTGTAGCTGAAACCCCATGTGTGTCCAGGGTACTTTACAGGGCAAATGCTGCCCCATGGTGTGGCATCCTGCATGGCATGATGTGGTTCAACCCCATTTACTGTGAAGGAGTTATGCTGCCTTGCACCAGCTGAGAACTGGCAAATGCAGACTGCTGAACAGCTACTAGAAGCAAAAAAAGAAATCCACATTTCCAGGACCTGATGTGAAAAATCTTTTGCTGGAAACATGGAGACCCATAGGCCCTAATCCAGGCAGGAACCACTTCATTCTCTGAGACAGAATTGCTAATAATGTTGATTCTGAGTAGGAGGAATCACCTACGAGAGAGCTTCCCAAACCCTCACTGGTTTGGAAATCAGCAGTGGCAATGGCAGCAGTAGCAAGAGTTTCAGGGCTCTGGTCCTTGCTGTGTGCAAGCATGAGAGGACACATCCTTCTTTTTGCTGGCCATCCCACTTAGAGATAGCTTGTGTCTATCAGTTTGCAAACCTTTAGGTGCAGTGCTAATTCTATTGTATCCCGGAGGCCACTGCAAGATGAGCTATTCAAATACAGATCCCAAGGAGAAAAAATTGTAGCTGTACAGAGGAGGCCATATTTCAGAGTCATTTGGTGACTTTAGGCTGCAGAGGGATATTTTTGGGTTTCTTGTTTTCACCATCAGTCAGTTTGATACCAAAATGGGCCACCATTTGGAGTAAAACATCTAGATCTGCTTCACAGAGCAGAGAAACAGACTGATGAACTATTTCAGAGAAATGTATGGATGTAGGACCTCCAATTGGGCAACTGCTGTCCTCCCAATGTGGATTTGAAGCTGTAATGAATAATTACAGTGAGGGAAATGTATGCCAAATAATGTCATGAAACAGCATCTGTGGGGTTCTCAGGACAGTTTGGCATTGCATGGGCACTATTTAAGTGAACCAAGAAGCAGATGAATCAGTGTCAGAGGGCACTATATATATAGATATGTTATATATATATGTATATATGTATATATAGCACATGGGAAGTGTAAATTCTGCATGTTGAAATGGGTAAGCACGACCAAGAAATAGCAGTCTGCAGTCAACATAGATTAGAAAGGAAGTTGTGCCTGTTTGATATTCCAGCCATTTAAATAGATGAGAATAACATTTCTAAGCAATAGCGAGATAAAAGAATGAAAAACATGAGGAAATGGCATACCGTGATTTAAAAATAGCCTAGCACAAGCCAAGACAGCCATGCTGAGCATGGAGGGAGCTGTGTGGCTGTATGATCACTACTGCCTTACATGACCTGGAGCATGCACCAAAGCCCTTGATTTCTTCCTCTGTCCCAAATCTGTGCCTGGCTAAGGATTCCTGGGAACTTTAATGTAGCTTTGCAGATGAAGGTGGAGAGCCAAGCTATGTAGTTACAGAAGAGTCAAGACACATGTAACTTTAGGCTCTCTGGGCTGGAAGGGGAAGAGGGTGCAATTTCAAAGGAATCACTAGTGTGGAAAGAATATGTGGAAATTCCTAGTTCACAACTGGAGCTATGCAAAACTTGGCCCTTGTGCTTTTCAGAGATTTGCTGTTTTCTCTTTTATGTCAGTTCATGCAGGCTTGCACCCTCTGGCTTTTCTTTTGTGTTCTGGGAATTGAATAAACCCTGGAAGTAGTGAGAATCATCTGGTCTCACAACCTAACCGTGCAAAATCCCCTGGCTGGCGTGGTTTTGATGTGAAATCATAAATCAGTCCAGGTTCACACAAAGGGTTTCCGAGCTGCGGCAAACTATATACAAATGTGAACTTGGTTTTCGATTATTTTTATGTAAGTTTTCTCTTAATTTCATCCCTTCTACGTTTTTTTCATTAACAAGCATCTGGAAATTGCATAAGCTACGTTAATATGGATTATTATCTTCTCTCTATCTCCCACCCTCTTGGTGTATCATTAACTTTTCCTTTTGCTCCCTCCTTTTCTGTTCCACACATAAATGTGCTTGAAAAAAAAAACTCAACAAAAAGTGTGTTAGAAGGACTACAGTAGCTTTAGGACTCAGAAAAGAATGTATTCACAGGTCACACCAAGTAAGAAGCTTGAGTATCCCTCTCTGTGAGGTCTAATTTTTGTATGTTTGAACAATCGACTTATCTTATCATGAAAAAATAAATGCTTATATTACAGTTTAGCATGAAGGTCATAAGGAACAAATATATTCCTTTAGGTAGACCATTGTCCGGTCATTAATTTTACTTGTGTTTTTCTTAATGCCATAATTCCATCTAACTCAAAGCTCAGATGCTTGTATTGCACAGCCAGAGAGCCAACAGGAATAAAGTGGTAGATCTAATCTACCCATACTTTTAAAAAGCTTTTAACACAGATCTTCACAGAACTCTAGAGATGCTTAGAAGGTCCGAGGTCTGTGAGCAAATACAGCATCAGCAATCCCACTCCAATGGATTTAGAAGTGATGTGGTAACGAAGTGCACAGGGAGAGAGTGCAGGGGGGTGAAAAAGGGGGGTTGGGAAAGGCAGCCACTGAGTTGCCAGTGGCTCAGCCCTGAGCCTAAGTTTTGTGTGGACTTTCCAAATGCTGAGTCACATGCACAAAGTTTTTTGGTTGACTGTTTGTATATTTTCAAGCACCTGCTATCTGTTTTATAAAAATAAGTAACATACAAAAATTTACAGCTGTAAAAATGTGGGTTTAATGCAAAATTTCAGTAAACCAAGGTCTCTTCAGTCAACCCATTATGCTTTATAGCCTTTAAGAATATGGAGTTTCTATTAGCCTGATACATAAGGCTGGTGCTGAGGTCAAAAGAGGAAGAAGAGTAGATTCCCTTGAAAAACAACCCAGAAGTCTGAAAGGTAGTGAGGAGACATGGACAGAGCCAGCAGGAACACCTGATAATATCTAGTTTGCATTGCACCTGGTACAATACATGGGGCATTTACTTTTCAAAGAGAAACTCACACAGATAGACACAATGAAGGAACTGGAGAAGATATATCAGGGATGTGAAAAGTCTTAGTCAACCCAAGGGTATACAACAAACCCAAGTTCTCCTAACTCAGCCAATGCAGCTTGCAGCCTTGAGGACCTAAAGGTCTGGCTTTTGGGAGAAGGAGGGGAGTCTGTCTGGGAAATAAATGGCTTCATGTGGGAAGGAGTCTTCCTGGGGCCCCCATGCAGCTGTCATCTACTGAGCAGCTTAAACCCAGTGAAGAGGAGGAGGTGAGCGGGGTAGCGGGCAGAGGGCTGCTAGCTGGAGTAGTGGTTGAAAGGGCAGCTCAGCTCTTCCAAGGCAATCAGCAGCTCCAGCTTCTGCCTGGCTGCTTATGCAGGGTGAATGAAATAGCTTCAGCTCTTGCCCCCTCCATGGTGCAGAAGCATGGGAGCTGAGGGGCTGGGGGGATTGTAGTGGGGAGCTGCATTTCCCAGGAAAGATAGTCTCAGATTCTAGTCCCTATGTTTGCAGTCGGGGAATTATTGGTGTTGGGCTCCAGACTTTGTTTGTTCTTTCCTGTCTTCACCTAATGAGGCAATGTTTAATTGGCATTTTTTAATTATTATTTTCATTTGTTGCTTGGTAGCAGGATGCAGGTTCCTAGATAGGACATTTAAAATAGGGATTATGTGGGCATTCTCAGCTGTTGAAGCCAAACCTTTGAGAGTCAAGAACTGTCAGAACGGTATATACATCTGATATCCAGCAGGAAGTCAAGCTGTTACAGGAGAGGACAAATGAACAGCTTTGTCAGAAGCAGCAAGGATTGGCCAGTGACATTTTCGTGACCACCTGAGGGACTTCCAAGCAGCTCAGTGCATGATCATCATGCCTTGGTACTTGTGGGTTCCAGATAACTTCTCTGTTGATCTTTGCTGGGATTACTTGCCTTGTCACCACTGACTGGCAGTTTAGCTTTGTTGTGACCCAGTATAAGCAAGAGGTTCTCACCACAGCCCTCACAACTGGTTTGCAGTTTGTACAAAAGTTAAAAGGATTTGGTCCTTATGGTATTTCTGGCCCACTCCTGCACAGGAGCCCAATTACACACCTAAACCCAATTACACAAAAAACACACCTAAACCTGGTGGCATACCTCAGCCAGCTGGTACGTCCAGGCCACCGAAGATTTAATCCAACCGTCACCAGAGTAGCTATGGAAGTTCCAGGAAGCTAGCTGCGAAGGTTGAAACTCTTTCTATGAAACCTTGCTGTCTATGTTTTCTAAGCAGCAATCCAATGGACTTTCTAATTTCTCAAATCAAGGGGCAGTGGCAAACTGTGCTCTTTCCTCCACCCGGGCACAGATGGGGAACACTGGTCCCTTGCTCACACATACCCGGATATTATTCTCTTTTTACTTTACACTATGAAATTATTCTACTTGAGTGCTAGAAGATGACATCTTTCAGAGGCGATAATTTGCAGACCACTGACAGATCTGAGTCATTTGGAAGAAGCACTACAAACCTCTCCTTTAAGAATCTCTGTCCACAACTTTATCTGTAATTGCTATAGATTCTGTAGGTTTTGTTATGAGTTTATTTCATCATGTTTGAGCAATTTTCTCCCTCTCTTTTTCTATTTGGAAGGGCAGCAGCAGGAATGTGTCTGGCAGAGAAGGATGATACTTTAACAGAAGAACCAGATGATACTTTGAAGCTTTGTGGCTTAGGACAGATTTTTCATTTTATAAAAAGATGCTATTTTTGTATTACTGGTCAGGCTTATATTCCTGGTTGTTGGGCAGGGCAGTTCAAATTCCCTCTGATTCTGTATTTCTTGAGCTTTAACTACCAGTTTTGAAAGATTATTGGGTCCTGTCATTTTTTCTGTCTTTTTTTACCTTCACTATTATTTCTTAGCCATTCTACATTAAATTATGGGGCACAATCTTCCTCCATGTGTCCTCCCCTTACTTCACTAACACAAGGGTAATATCCTGATAATATCTTTCTTCTTGCAGCAGACTGTGTCAAAACCCAGGTGTTTCTCTAACCTTTTCAAGTCTGGCTCGGTGAAGAAGGGAGTTGTTTGGGGTCAGACAAGCCATACAACCAACCTAACCTCTATGATGTGCAGTAATGGGACTAAATCAGGAAGAAATGGCTGGGAAATAGTGGTACAGAGAAACCCTTCCTTGCTTAGTTTGTCCTGCTTCCCCAGCAGCTTTGAGTTCATACGTATTATGGTTTCCCCTAACTCCTCCATGCTTTCTTCTTGCCTGCTTAAAAAAGTAAGCCACTGTGGGCCAGAGCTCTGCTACGCTGAGAAGTGTAACTACAACAGAAGCGTTTGGGACTGTGTTGCCTACTGTTGTTTTGGGTTTTTGTGGGGGGATGAGAGGAAAGATTGCTCAAGGTTTAAGCTGGGCAAGTTTAAGGTTTAAAAGAGAGTTAAACTGGGCTTTTTGAGTTGTTAAGGCATTTTGAATCCTTTGGTGTTCTTATTCACTGGAGGAAGACACAAGACTATACCTACAACAAGGGCATTTATAACACGTGTCAGGCTGCCCAGGGAGAGTCTGTCGTTTTCTCTTTGTAATTCAAAACAGTATTTGCATCCTTGCTGGAAGTGGAGCCCTCCTTAACTTTCCCTCACTCTAGGGAAAGGAAGTGCTGAAGGATGGATCAGTTAATCATACGTGAACCTGAGCATCTCCAGTAATTTCACAGGAGAAAAGCAACTGTTGTGCTGAAATAACTGCCCTCCAGAGCTGATATTTAAAGCTGCAGCCTGTCGCTCCTTTGCAGTTGAGCTCTTCTTGTCGCTCTGGAGGAGCTAACACCATCCTATAATCCAGATAGGAAAGATTTATGTGGGGTTTGCCATATACTAAGTGCTATGCTAAACTGTTTGTAAAATTCTTCAAATACACATTAGTTTTGTTACATGAACAAAATCCTTTCACAGCAGATCAGATTCGTTCCAGTTGTTTGCTTGTATGCTGGACCTCCCTCATGCCTTAATAAGTGAACAGAAAGAGAAATTTATCTTTACTTTTATTTATCTTGGACTCAGACCTGGATGAGGCCTGAACTAGTAATAGTAACATTGCTTCATTAGCCCACATATAGCTGGGTCAGGGGCACAGGACATCAGAGGAAAACATCACCTGCAAGTTGGTATGAAAATTAGGAGCCCTCTGAGCATGTCCTACCTATGCTTACATGTTGACAATCCAGTCCATCACCAATAGAGCATTGACTGAGCATTTTCCACTGACCATGGCAATGAGAGGTAGTGACTCCCACTCAAGAGACATCAAATCACCCACATTTCCCCCACCATTACTGATGAAATTTAGGGTAAGACTAGCGCAGCTTATCATGAATTAGGAAAATATATTCCCTCTGCCTAATCAAACTGGCAGAGAGGGTATGAGAGGTCGTCACACCTTCCCAGTGCTGAGAGTTATACCCTGCATTGCCAAATTTGACTGGCCCTAGTTATCATGCCAGCAGCAAAACCTGTTCTATTAAAATTAAATTACGCATTTCTTCTTTAAATCCAGATGCAACATTCAACTCAATGACTGATTCAATTTACCACTCAATTTCTCAGAATGGCTTAGTAATAAACTGCATGAAGAACCAATCCATTTTTGTTGGGCCTCATTTGTACTGATCTAATTAGGTCAAATGTTTCCCTTTCCAATCTTGGGAGAAAGTCATGCAAACGAATTCATGCTTCTCATTTTCAACCTTTTATAATTTAGAATGTGCCAGTCAACCTTCCTTTTCTTTCTGGAACAAATCACTTACTTATATTTTGCATCCTACCATGATGGTTTGAACCTTGCACTTGCTTTTGTATTCATTGCCTTTTCTTAGTCCTACCTAGCCTCTTTTGTGGGTTGGGGTTTTTTTTCAGTTTGCAAGATCCAGTTCACATATCTTTTAAAACTGAAAGTTATGCAAACAAAATGTAATACTGTCAGTGAAGAGAATAAGGTCCCATGGAAAGGCAGTTGGGTTAGAGTCAAGAAATCTAGACTTGGTTTATCATCTTCTATTGACTGCTCAGGCAACATTGAGCAAGCCACTATATCTCTTTGTGCTTGTTTCTTCTTCCACTCTGAAGAGAAGCTGAGTTACAGTTGTGATGTCTTTCATTTTCTCTACACTGCTAAGTGTATGGGACCCCAAATCTTATTTGTGGCTTTGTAATGCAAGTTAGGAAAATGTAAAAGTCACTTTGCTCTCTTGGGGAAGACACTGGAGAACCAATTATGTTATACATACCACAGCACATATGTGATTAACAGGACCAGTACAAGCATTCCTGGAAAAACATTTTCCACCTCAGTAATTCACAAGTCTCTGAAATTTTAAATCAGATGACAGTCACAAATCTCCTTGGCATAAATTGTATCTGGTCTTGCTTGGCCTGAGTCTTACTGTGAATCCTAGAAAAGCATCAGTGTGAGCAATGAGCCTGAGAAACAACCAGAAGGTGCAGACAAGCCCAGAGGAGCTTGGACTCCAGGAATGCAGGTCTGGCAGCTTCCAGAATAAAAGTGCTCCTCACCATCAGCACTGCAGGGAAATGCACTTTGGGGCCACACTATCCACTACAACTGATAAATGTGGGTATTTGGGTTACCTCCCCCTCCTGCCTTTCCAGAGTTGAGGATTGACTCTCTACTTTGGTTCAGTTGATTGCACTGAACGGAAGGGAGCTTTTTCACCATAGCATAACCAGCTAATGGCAGCCACAAAAGTCCTTGCAAACCACCGTTTGCCATCTGCCATAGCAGGGCCTTCTCAGGGGGGCATGTGGGTTAGGATGGAGTTATGTGGGACCTCTCAAGCTTCACACAGGCTTATGCCATTCAGCTCTCCCCTCAACATACGATGCTCTGCCAAAGCCAGGGTGAAGCTGAGGGCCTCTCACCCCCACTCCCAATTCTGTGCCCGCAGGCAGGGGGCTGACCGGTAGGTCGCTGCTCTTTCAAGTGTTGTGAGAACTCGCTATGCTGAGCAACCCCCTCCTGCCCAAATCCTGGCTGGTGACCTGCAAGTGAGAGGTGCCGCGGGGCAGGGGGAGGCAGGGAGCCATCTGCTGTCACTGTGGAAATGGGATCTCCTCTGACTGGATTAATCTCCGCAATCTGGGAAAAGCTGGTTTCAGTTTTCCCTTTTGTAACGGCAATCCGTGTTGTCAATTTAGATTATAGAGCTGAACAGCCAGATTAAGCTGTCAAATGCTTGCTTCTGCGAGACCATGTTGAGCAGCTCACGTGTTGCGCCTCCTCTTGTTCTTTCCATAGCTCTTCTGGTTGATTTTTTTCATGCTGTTAAGAGGGAGGATGCCTTGAACCAGGCTTGAGCAGAACAGAGAAGGACTAGTATGCCTCCTGGCAACCCACTCAGGATTGCTGCTGAGTGGAGCTGAGGTTTTCACAGCAAAAGCAAAGTTATGCAGATAAGTCTCTGAACCACATGCTGGGCTCAGGACCAACCACTGCTGAGCTTATCCTCCATTTGGCCATTGAATTTAGATACCTTGAACTTCAGGGAAATTTGAGTGTGGGTTTTTAAACACCTTGGGATCTGAAGCACCCTGGACTATTGGGAGGCATTGTGGTGAGCCCAGGAGAGAAGCATGCAGTCACAACAGGATGCTGAACCTGGACCTGCAATTTTCAATGGGCCCACCTCCAACCTTTTATATTGAAGTGTAATGAATTCAGCTGCAGACAATACCTGCTCTGTCCTGCGCAATTTCATAGAGCATTGCACTGCTCCAAGGCTCATTTGAGCCCACAGTGAATTAATATTTTACCTGTTGGAATGCTTTTTTGCTCCAGCTAGTTTAAAGGCAAGTTGTGGCAACGAGTGGGTGTAGTGTATTTTATTTAGCTGTGGTGAAAATATTACTGTTCTTGATCTGAGCAGCTGAAGCAATAGAAGCCATACAGAGAGAAAACCACGAGGGTGGGAGGGGGAGATGAGGGAGAAGGAGTGCTTTCTTGATGGAGGTGTAAGGAAGCTACAGTTCTGAGAGTGAAGCATTTGAGAAGAGATGATACACAGGTGAAGTGGCATGGACCCCTAAGCAGGATGACCCTATACAGGCTTTGTAAGTAATTGTGCCAGGCAGTTAGTTACCAGGACAGTGACCTGGAGGACTAGGCAACTGGGCTCAATGAGTCAAAAAGTTCTGGGATCCTCTGGTCAAAAGTGGACTTTGTCCCTTGCCAGGGAACACAGCCAGAAGACTTCAGATCCCTGGGTGGCCCATTTTTACATTTTCCAAAAGAAGTTGCCAGGTTGCTATGCTCAAAGGTTTTCTTACAGCTTGTGGTATTTACAGGGAATATGTCAGATTCACTGTGAATAAACTGCTTCAGAGCTCTACTGTCCACTATATAATTTGAAATCTTCTACGTTTCATCTCACAGCTGGAAAATGTTTTCAGTGAATGCCAAGAGCCAAGGGCTTAGTGAAAGGAGGGCACAGCTGGTTCCACTGCAAAACATGTGAAGCAGAGTGATGCACTGAAAAAGGAAAAAGCAAACCCAGGGGTTGAACGTTAACCAGTTCCTGCTTATAAAATGGTTTTCATTTCTAAGGATGCTTCAGTGCTTTGGTTATAAATACCAATATGAAATGCCTTGATTGAAAGAGACAGGCAGGAGATGTGTTGGCATTTGGGACAACTGTCTCATTGAATGCTAATCACGATAAGTCCCACTTCCAGCTAGCAGTGTGCAATCAGCCACTTGTAAGTACCGTGGCTCCATGCAACAGTGAGGATGGGGCACACAGGCAAGATACGCGGTTGTGCATCTGCCTCACAAGGAGGTTTGTGTGCCTTGGACTTGGGAAGCTTGGCACTGCTGCACCTCTTCTGTAACAGATACTCCACTCTGAGCATGCACTGAGTCCTCCCACTCCCCCATATGTTCAGTTGCTAATTGCAAACATGAAGGACCGACATCTTGATGCCTGCTCTTTCAACTTCTTCAAGTTTTTACTTTCAAGTGGCTTGTTTCCAAGATGAACTGCCTTCTTTTCCTTGGTACTTCAGTGTGAGTAGCTTAGACTATCCCTTTAGCAGCTTTGTAATTGTAGATGTCATGGACGTCCATGGTGTCTTGGTTGTCTTTGCCTGGCAGCGTGTTATTAGACCTCATATCTGCTGAGGGCTAAGAGCACACATATTTACAGTAAATGAATTAAAGTGCTATAAAGTCGCAGAGCAGATTTTCCTCCCCCTACTCATCCAGCATACAGCATTGTCACTCAGCCCAAGGAAGATATTACTTGTGTTTGCTGCTTTCTGTAAGAGACTTCATTCTTTAGCTTTAAAAGGATGCAGTTGTTTGTCCACCTTTTTTTCCTCCCCATATTACCAGTAACCACAGAATAAGGCAGCTATGGCAAAACATTGCCTTTACAGCCCACAGACTAGCAAGAAAAATGTGTTTCTTTTTGTGGCAACCCCAGACAAGAAGTTTTTGTTCCTGATTCTTCCAACCCTCCAACTTTTCTAAAGCTAGGTCGCATCTAGTCTCTGACCTGTTTGTCACTCCCTCCACTTCACCAAGCTGTTGTGAACATCTCCTGTCCTAGTCATTTAGGGTTCTCTAATTAGTGACATAATAGTTGGGCAATTAATGAACTAAACCTGCATCATAATGAAGGATAAACATTGTTAGTGAGTCACTCTGAAGCAGCGATCCAGTGTTGCTGGAGTGTTTTTTCTCCAGCAAGCTGCAGCTGGTTGTTACAGGGGTGTATCTTTTATATGTTCTGCCTCAGGGGCAAATTACTTCAAACACAACCTTGCTGTGTGGCTGGAGAAAACAACTGTTTGTTTGCAGTTTTGTTTTCAAAGGCATGACTCTAAATCATGCTTTCTTGATTGAAGCTAAGTAGTACCTGCAAGGTCAATTCCTTTCTTGTAGTGGCTATTTTCGAAGGAAAATCTCTGCTGGGATTGTCCTTGCAGGGTACTCATTGAAGGGACTGACAGCAATGTGCCCACAGAGTGAGTGGGGAGCAGTGACAGGAACTCCTATGTCACCCACCAAAGCCCATTTTGCCATTATTAGTGGAAGGGACAGTGTGTATTAACACCTCTCTGGTTGCTGGATGAAGGTTTTCTAGGGTGAGGCTCTAACCAGTAACACTCTATACAATTGACTTGGGTTAGTGGTTTACCTCAAAAAATGGAGGAAATCACTTAGCTCTTTAAGCAGAACGCTGCCACAGCCATAGTGGTTTTGCAGCAGCATGGGCTGGTGGATATTACTTAGAGGTGGAGAAAAGGGAAAGTGATGAAGCAGAGCTCAGGGATCTTCCAAGCAGGGCCTCAAGTGGGTAGCGATGGTTGCCGGGTTGTGAGAATCCCAACATCCACAAGCGGGGTGCCCAGAGGGAGCTGCAGGAGAGGTCAGCCTCTTACCCACCTACATGCCCCTTCAGCAGTTGCATTGATAGCCTGAAGTTATCTGATGTCCAGACTGGAAACCATCTCCTTCTTACCATCTGAGATGTGCTTCGAAAGAGATCAGTCAGATATGACGCTCTTGGGATTGCAGTAGAAACCCCAACAGAGGGTGGAGGGGCTGCATCTCATCGAGACCCAGCAGAAATACTGAGAAAGCAAAAATACTGCACCATTTCCCACTGAGGAAGCAGCACTTGAGCAACAAGCAGATGTCTACCGTTCCTGCCAGACCAGTGCCAAACTGTGGATTTTGAGGGTGTGAGAGGCTGCAGGTCAGGGCGAAATGGGATTCACAACAGATACCTTCATCTCAGTGAGTCTAATCACCCTAGCCTTCTTCTCTAGTCAGCAGAGAGACAGTTTTCTCTATGCAGAGATGCAAGGCAGCTAATTTAGGTGCTCATTCTGAACCATGCTGTAGAGAATGCCTTATTTTTTCATTGAAGTTGAGTAAATTAATCTCTGGCTTCCATTTACATCTCCAGTATCACCTAAGATGCAGGTTGTACATGCTTCATATATTCTCTTGCATGTCCTCTGGCAGCAGGCTGGAATGTCTTGGGATTTGAAAGGTCTCCCTGTAGTTTCAATTAGTCATAAAAGTTGCATGTGGCCCAATTCAGACATGGAGGAAACAAACTTCCAGATAAAGCTGTGAGGAGACATGGAGTGTACATCACATTGACATGGAAACCCACCATTTACAGAGCTTGCAAATAATATGGAAGTGGATTATTGCACTTTTTATGCCTGATTATAGTGCTTCAGAGAGGCTGTGACAGTGGCTTGTCCACTTAAGAGTCCATACAACTGTCATATCCATGGCTGGCTCTGTAAATGGGATCTCTACACAGAGTGGACAGAACAGCCTCATGCAAGTGGGAACACAGAGTAAGGGACACTAATCAGGCTATAGACTCCTTAGGTTCTTTTCCATCTTCAAGCCATATGTTTAAAAGCCTGGTTACATATTGCTAGGAAATTGCTGAATCATCCCGAGAGACCTGCAAGTGCAAACTTGTAAGGAGGAAGCAAACTATTGCAGTAGTCCTGACACAGGCGAAAGAAAGGAAGGTATCTCCAGAAGTTTCAGCTTTGGCTGGATGTAGAAGTAAAGTCCACCTTGTATATTAGAGAATAGCACTGCTGAGAGAGACTTTTGTGTATGGGAGAGTAAGGAAAGGCAAGAGCTGCCATATGGGGAGAACAGCAACAGCTCACTGGGGCTTCAGGAATACTCGGTAGCTAAGGCAGGAGGAAACTAAGCCCTCTTATTATGACTTTCTGCAATCACTGGCTGCAGATCCCAGGTGTCTCTGCAATAAGTCACTAACTGGTGTCTGACTGCAGCTTTCCTTCAAGAACAGTTCCTGTTTGGCTTTGAAGATAGAAAGATATGGAATATTTTCCTGGATAAGCCACATTCATGGATTTTTACAAAGCCTACACTATGCTTGACAGCATGGTAACTGGGATACTCTGCACTGAAGTCACAGCAGTTCTCGCAGGGAATGCCAGAGGAGAAGTGGTACCTCTTGCCCTGTGACCTTTGCCACAGCTTCCATCTGCAAATCTCTGCAGTGTGCTCAGCCTCTGATGGGAAATGCTTACAGTCCAGTTGAGATGCAGAAAGCAGATCCCATGACTGTCATGGCTTAAACATTGCTGAGGTTTCTCCTCTAGCTGTCACTGAAAATCTCCACAGAAGGAAGAAGAACTGAATCACTTAAAGAAAACTGGAGAGCAGCTGTCCGAAAGGTAGCCAGGATGCACAAGGTGCATTCCCACAGTCCCAGCTCCTGTCACAGTCTGGTTTTCATCCAAACTAAAAGCACTCTAGGATTTTTACAGAAGGAGAAAAAGGAATTTCCAAAGAAGTGAGAAGATCCTTTAAGAGTCTCTCTGGAGCAAGTATTAGCTGGCTTAGCCACATATGCAGTGAAAAGGATCCCACCTTGTCTACCTCCACTGTATCACCTACCCTGCTCTAAAAATAGCCTTCCACCACTGAAAGCACTCCACTTCTGTTCTTGAAGCACGCCACTTCTGTTCTCTGTCCATTGTTTTATCCTGCCTTGACTTTGTGCAGTGCCTGGTTTAGATGTACAGACGGAGTGAAGCAGCCATCCGCACTGACCGGCAGAGGGAATAAACTCTTATACAAAAAATGCTGCCTTACAGGAAGCAAGACACCTTGCTCTTCTCAGATTTCCATTTTAGTCCTCAGTTAAGCTGGGTAACTCTTCTGCTTACCCAACTTAATTGGCGCTTTGCAGGTACAAAAATATTTGCTCTGTCAGGGCAGAGAGCAGCCATTGTTTGCCACGACCTCAATTCCTTGTAAATGTTTTCTTGTATCCTCTTATTCTCATCTCCTTTGGCTAAGCCACAGCACAATAACCCTTTGTAAGGCAAACACCTTGGTATGACATGTTAGGATTTGTTCCACTGAGCCAATTTAGAAGGAAAGCATGCTTGTAACTGTGTAATTGAACTGCGCTGATATGCATGTGCCAGGGAACATTAACTTCTCCTAAACTCCCAATAGTTTCACATTCACAGTATTTTTCCAGATGGATTGTAGCTGAAACTGTATCTTTAATGTCCTTAAGATACAGCACAGCAACCCATAAACTTCTTGAGCTCCACAGTGCATTGGGTGGAAAAGCATTTGCTGTGCCAGATTTCTCCACTAAGTATTTCTCCTGACAGTGGCATGTTGAAAAACCATGTAACTGTGAGATCTGATGGTTACAGTGCTTTTGGAAAGGAAAAATAGTGTTGCGAGCAAAGGTTAACCTACAGTGATTGATTTACTTAAGCTTTGAGCAGTCATGCTGAACCTTTGGATAAATGTTTATTTGACATTGAAAATGTGTTGTTCATTTTCATGACACAACAAACAGAGTGTCTGTGCTTGCTGGGACATGGCAAGGTTAGTTAAGTTCTCTGCCTTCAAAAAAAGAGTTCTAATGTTAAGGAAAAGTATGAAAAAATACTTTGCCAATGAACAGGATAGCGTTTCAGGTTAGTGTCCCATTTACGGCTTTGTTTGGGAGGCTGAGAAAGGGATTGCCCGAGACAAGATGAGAGATACTAAGAAGTATTCATCAGTAAAGCCCAGTACTCGCTATAGGCCTGGCCTAATATTCATTAATCAACATCTTAGTTGAATGTCAATGTGTTTAATCAAATCATTAATTCTGGAAGGCGGAGGTTTGAGCCTGATCCATCTCCCTCCTGCCTGTGTCTGGCCATGCTCCAGGTTGGGTAACCACAGTGTCCCCCTTCATGCCATAAATAGGGGAGGGTGCGTAGCACCTTTGCACACCAAGGCTGCAGCAGTACCAGCTGGTCAGCAGGATCAGAGGGTGTCCTGCACTTCGAAGGCACCAGGGATCATTCAGCAGCATCTGAAGGTTGACTTGCTATGGAATGGAAAGGTCTGTGGCACTGAAGAGCAGAGGCAGTGAGTTTAATACTGTATGAAGGAAATGCAGTTGCCATTGAGTGCTTCTGGTACATCAATGGCTATTTGGCGTTTTCCGCAAGGCAAAGAAAAGTAAGTCATATCAAAGTGAAGCAACATACTGCTGTCAGGGGACAGGCAGGGGTCAGTGGTGCTGATCTATCTGTTAGGATGAACACTAAAGCATCTACCAGCCCAGAAGGCTTAGCGGAAGCTGATCTAGGGACTAAAAGACCAATTTCCAGGACCAGCAGGGCCGGAGTCCCTCATGAAGTCAAGCCCTCTAGACATGATCTAGTGTGGGCACATGCCATGGTCCAGAGTAAAGAGTATTCTTTTGGCTTTGCAGTTTCACCACCTCCTCCCAAATGGCTGGAAGCTGTCTTTGAAAAAACCCATCAGGCCTGTGGCAATTAGAAATCTTAGCCTCTTCGGGCTGCTAGCAAATAGCAAGATCAACTGCAGCGCTGAGGAGGAAAGCAGGACAGATTCCTTTCCCAGCAGCACTGGGCTCTCTGCCTGTTGTCCATGTTGTCCAGTTTGAGAGCAGTTGGACAGGAAGGGCAGGTGTAAGGGCCGGATCCTGATTCTTATCCAGCAGAACAATTCTTACATCATCAGAGCAAGAAGGTTGCACAGCAACCTTCAGCAGGTGCTGAAGGCTCCAGATGCAAATGTTCCTCCTTCAGATGTTTATTTCTTTGCTATTTATTTCTTTGCTAATGGAGACCAGCCCAAGTAGCACCAGGTGTTGCCTCTTTGGAAAAAGCCGGCCTCTTACAGCACTGATTTTAAATCAAGGGTCAATGGGTGGGCTACTCTCAAAAGGTGCGTGAAAAATAATGAAGAAAAGTCTTTCATCTGGCAGGTTGCCTAAATTCCTTAGAAGGATGTCTGCACTTCCCTTGGAAGTTTTCTAGGGATCTCCACATCAAAGAAGGTTGAAAACTACAGTCCTTGAGAGATTTTCTGTCATATTGATTATCACATCCAGATTACAGATATCTTTGTTCCTATTCTTCCATAAAGAGCATTATTCTGAAGAAAAAAACCCCACAATATGTAGAAAGTAGCCTAAATTAAGGTGTCTGCAATAAATCCAGTAAATTCTTATTCACATTATATAAGATCCGTCTTTCCATTTACACTATTTTACATTCATTAGAAGCTGCATGGGATTTACTTAATGAGTAAGTAGAGAAGAGCACAACTGATCTGTCAGGGCCTTATTCTGAAGTACTTATTCAGGCAAAACTCCAGTCATGTCAATGAATCATTTCACCATGTAAGGATTTCAGTAGCAGGCTCTATCAGATTAAATACAACTTTGCCCAAGATTTTACTCTATGAAAGTATAGTATTTTCAGGCCCTGGATCTTTTGATTACAACTAGGGTGTAGAACACTGCTAGTTTAATAGCATAATCATACCAAATATTACTGGATCTACATGCTATATGCTTGTCCTATTGTGATGCCAAACTGGCTGCCAAAATGCTCATGCTTTTGACCACATGTCATCTTTAGAAAGAATACGGCAATTATGGTAAGATTTGGACTAGTCCTCCATTAATTATGGATAATTCATACTCCTCTTATATAACTGCTATGGGTCTTTTATTTTTCAAATTTAGCCATTGCTCAAATCTAGAGGTAATCTGAGGGGTTTGAGACTGATTTTTTTTTCTTCCTAAATGTGCAACTCATGGGCTAGGATTTTCAAGAGGAAAGGGAGAAGATAAATTACCTTAATGTGACCTCTTTGGTGTCAGAGAACTGCATTCTCCAGACTGCACTATGATTTTACAGAAAGCCTATCCAAACTAGGACAGGGATATTGAATCCTGGGAGGAGGGAGAGGGATTGGGTAGAGATGAGCCAGCCTTTTATAAGTGTGCAGTCTGCTTAGTGCAGGGAACATAGTCAGCAATTCATAAGCTATTCATTAGGTCAAAAGCAATAAGGACGAAGAACTACATGGTTCAGTGGTCAGTCAGGCAGATCATCAGTCTTTCCATAATCCAAGCTGTACAGAGGAATCTGGCAGAAAGGCCGGATCTAGGGAGTCTCTATTTTTGTCTCCATTCTGACTTTTAATAGATACTCATTTGCACACACTTATTTAATCTTGCTACCGCATCCCCACCCTTGTTCCAAAGTTCCATGGGGAAAAAAAGAAAAGTAGCTTTTTGTAATATGCAAAAACTCGGATTAAGATTGAAGAGGAAAACAAACTGCAAAGCCCAGAAGCCTAAAAGCAAATATCTAAAGCAAGCTTTGCTGGGCACAAACCTCATTGATTGGGCAGATGCTGCAGAAACTGAATTTTTCAGCAGTCTGGTCCCACTGGCATATAGCTCCAAAATTGTGTTATCTGAGATATTTTCTAGATGAAAAATTAAATATGTTTTTTTTCGTTTGGTTTTTTTTTTTTTTGTGTTTTAGGGAGTTTAAATTGTTTAAATGAAGCCGTACCACTCCAAATTCTGGAAATATGTTGTGAGGCAGAGAAACACAGACCATGCAAATCATATAAGAAAAGTAATTTCTCCTAAATCCCAGCTAAGCTCCAGTGTTTACTGGGCTAAAGTCTTGGAAACATTTCTTTTGAGAAGATAACACTCTGGGGCCTGGGGCTTGTCCTGATCTATGTTGTAACATGATGAGAGCATCGTAAGGTAAAAGGAACAGGTGTGCTAATACAGCAGTTAAATAATGCCTAAAATTCCCAAGGACACTTGCTCATTGCTTCCATTGAAAGTAAAATTTGGGCTGATGAACAAAAGTATTGCTATGTCTCCCACAGCCATACAGAAACAGAGAGTATTTCATGCCTGAGCAGCTTTCAGAAGGTCACTTGATCTGACTGACATCTGCAGTCAGAGTGGGGCCAGTCTTGAGATAAGACGGCAGTTAGGTCAGCACCATCAAGGACATGAGTTTCAATCAAAGTAGGTGAGGGAGGCCTTGATCCGAAATCCAATCTGACTGCCAAGAGTCTACTGAATGCATTTTAACTGGTGCGAAGGCTCACATTGACTTCCATGGGAGCTGGGTCAGACATCAGTTCAGTGAGACTAGCTGCCACAGTCAAATCATGGGATAATACAACCACGTTTTCGTTGACAGCATTCAAGGCGTCAGACTGTGTTCTCTCCTGTATTGGTGACTATCCAAAATAACTCCATTCACATCACTAGAGCAATTCCCTGCTTGTTCCTGTGTAATTAAGAGACTAATCTTTCCCACTGGGTTGGTGAAATCACTCAGCATTTGGGCTATGGATAATCTGTACATATTCATCACTGTCAACACAAAAAGATTTAGGATCCTCTGCAGGACTGAACATTCTTCTGTGGGCTTCCAGGTTGCAGTCATAAAATCACAAGGGTTGCTTTATTCAGAAATGAACCTCACCTGGGCTGCAAGGGTCATGGCTAGCTCTGCTTTTCTACCCAGTCTGGGGGTACCAAATTTTTCACACACTATCTACAAAATTATGTGACATATTGACGTGGGTCCTGACATTCTCCCAGGAGCTGTACTGCAGCAAAGATAGGAGCCTGTGTCCATCTCTGACTGATGCAGTAACTGTGGAGGTGAAGCAGAAGTGGTTTGCTCTTCCATGTCTCCTATAAAGGGTTTTATACATGTGATATCATGTAGTGGACGTTGTAAGCCACAGGAAAAATCTTTAAAACCTTCAAAATCGGAAACTTCTGAGCAAATACAGAATCACAAGCTGAGCTAACAGCATCCTAGCTAATAAAATCACTCAGAGACACCATCCCCTGAGGAACAATCTCAGAGGAATGGAAAAGAGAAGAGAGCTGGAAATGTCAGAGGTAAAAATGGAGAGGAAACAAGAAGGCAAAAATCCTTTACAACTCGGTATCACATTTTTCAAATACTACTATACATGTTATGAGTACAGTGTAGCATCAGTGCTGCTATGAGTAGCAAAAGCACTAAACGTGTTTGGCAGCACATCACTTGAAAGTAATGCTTCTTAAAAAATAAATCACCCAAGAGAAATTGCATGGATATAAGTCTTCATTTGCAATACCCTGCAGAACACAAAAGAAATTTCTGATATAACCTACAGACTAGATATTTTTGCCAGCGGATTTGTGTCAGAAAGGAAAAGGTAGTCTAAGCAAGGGTGGACAATCTGTTCCAAAAGGAAAGCGCAACTGTGGCTGCAGCAATGGGAGAGATGCTCAAGAACAGGGCATCCACATGTTCACCCTGAGAGCGACACACCTCACTCAGGATCTCATCTGAGCAGTCAAGGGTAAGCAACATGGGAGTCCTTGGGATATAAGATGAACAGTGTTAACCTATGAGAGCAAATGCCACAGAATAGGAAACGAAGGCCTGTTCACATGATAGATTCTTTGGATAGCTCTCAGAAGCACGAATCTTACATCTTGAAAGAGGTAGCCACAGCTGTTAGCAAAGAGATTTGCTGCATCTTTTACCTGCAATAGAAAATTTAAACAGTGCAGACTTTGACTGCAAGTTCAGTTGCACAGCGTCACGGAGTTTAGTCCTGCACTACCGAGGAAACATTCTCAGTGCTCGTTCCCTGTCATCTTTATCAGCTACTTGCAAAAACCTCACACATATATCGATTTCCTTCCAGGAGACTAGCCTTACCCCTATGTACAATGTTGTTGGGAAATACTTCTGTACCTAAAAGGGCAACTGGCTACATCCATGATGACTCGTGTTTCTCCATCTGGTGCAAAAATGCCTAAAATACCCCTTTCTTCCTAATTAATATGAACATCCCAGTATAGAGAGACTCCTAAACACCAAAATGCAGGGGATCCTGTGAACAAGCTGCACAGGAAAGTCATGTTCCTTAATACTTCATGAGCAGTAGGTGAAAATCAGCTATAAACCAATGCTAGAAGCAGACTCTTTGTAAAACTCTTACTATTAGGACATGTGCACCAGCTGATTCTATTTCATCTGAAGCACAAGACAGCAAATATCCCAGTTAACAAAAGTCACAGTCAGTGTCTCAGGTTTTAAGGTGATGTTTTATCTTGGTATTTGTTTTGCATCAGGGCCAAGTTCTGTTTCAAATTTCTTTGCACTTCTTAAAATATTGACTTGAGATGGCAAGAGAGGTCAGTGGCAGAACTTGGAGCTGAACCCAGGCGAGCAGATTTTGTAGCCACCTTCTGATGCAATACCTCTCTGACCTAGTGCATTGTCTTTCTTACTGAGGTTTTAATGTTGTATTGTAGCCTTGCTGACCAATTGGTTAGCAACACTTTTATTTAAAAGCACATGCTGTCATTGTCCACCCTTTAGTCACTGAATCAGACTGATGAAACTTCATCTTCCTTCTTCCAACTAGTATAATCAAGTAAAGAATGAGGCACACAATTTCCACTTCTGCTTGACTACTTCCACATACTCTGCTTTGAACATAGAGCTCTTCTGGAAATTCACCAGGTTTCAGGCACATATCTGAGGTTGTCCTTGCTTTGTTGGTTTTGGTGTTATAATGACATTTTAACCTGGAATTTATTTCCCATTTCAGTAGTAGAACAATGCCTTGAAAAAAACATGGAGGAGAGATAGTCTTTATTTAACTCTCTACAGATGTGTATTAGTCATAATAGGTGAAGAATGTATCTCCTGGCTTTACTCTGAGCTGTAGCAAATGGCTTTGACCCACATCCTCATAAATTAGGATGTAAGCAGAAACTTACCCAACTATGCCTTACAAATGTAATCAAAATCAGACCCCTGCCTTGTAACAACTCTATTTATCCTCTGTGATACCCTTTTGTGCCTTTCAATTATAGTCATGGACATCATGATCAAATTACACAGAAATTTTCAGTGAGGGTTGGGTTTAAGCAGTTATTCATGAATAAAAGGATTTGTTTTTCACACTCTCCTGGTTTTGGCTGGGATAGAGTTAATTTTCTTCCTGATAGCTGATGCAGTGCTGTGTTTTGGCTTTAGTCTGAGAACAATGCTGATAACACACCGATGTTTTAGTTGTTGCTAAGTAGTGCGTACCCTGATCAAGGCCTTTTCAGTCTCTCATGCTCTGCCAGTGAGGAGGAGCACAAGAAGCCCGGAGGAAGCAGAGACAGGATACCTGGCCCAAACTAGCCAAAGGGGTATTCCATACCACAGCACATCATGCCCGGTATATGAACTGGGGGGAGCTGGCTGGGAGGAGCCAGTCACTGCTTGGGGATGGGATGGGCATCGGTCAGCAGATGGTGAGCAGTTGTATTGCGCATCACTTATTTTTCTAGAGTTTCATTCCCATCTCTTTTTTTATTATCTCCCTTTTAATTATATTATTATTGTCTTTATTTCAATTATAAAGCTTATGATGTTGGCTTTATCTCAACCCATGGATTTTACCTTTTTCCAATTCTGGTCCCTATCCTCCTGGGGATGGGGGGAGATGAGTGAGTGCGGGTGGGGGGCATGAGTGAGAGGCTGCATGGTACTTAGTTGCCAGCTGGGGTTAAACCATGGCACACACTTTGGTACAATTTTATTCATGTCTGAATTGTACAATCTGTCAGCACAGCAGAAATAGCCAAACAATTTCCCTTAGTACTATGCAGCCACATGACTATTTTGTCCCTTCATTGAGGGCTTGACCCTACGTCTTCTTATACCTGAAGTTAAAAACCATGTTATTACCATAGCAGTAATTCAGAAAATGTTCACAGCTCATGTTTTAGAAGCTTCTTGCTTTCCTACATCCAAGAACATGATTTTGGGATTAGAACTAGATGATTTTAAGGTCCCTTCCAACCCAAACCATTCTATGATTCTATGATTCTCTAGCAATAGATCTTCTTTCTAGTTTCTGGGTTTCATCTGATTGGCTAGTGTATTCTCAGATGTCTTATGAAACCTGGTGATGAAAGCAAGTTTTCTGCCTATAGAAGGTTAATAGGTTAACTAAGCATAGGAGACTATGACTACCTGGTTAAAGCAGCGAAGAAGTTCTAGCTCAAGTGCCAACAAAGCTTAAGTAGCATGGATTTTTGGACTAGACCATTTAAATTTTGCCTCCTTGACAAGGCCCCTTAATTCATATGCATGTGGCCATTTGTCTAATGGATGTATAGTGCAGTGAGTCTGCACTCATGGGTATTTTCCTAGCATTGGGGAAATATTCAGTAATTTCTACTGGCCCTAGATTTGACCCCTGGAAAAGTGATCCGGAAGCTGTGGGAGCTCTGACTGGGTGTGTGGCCTCACACCCAGCAGGCGTGTTACGCCACTGGCTCTGCAGCATGGCATCTACCTCGGAGCTCTGCCATATTTGGTAACAACACACAAAACTCATCTGGCTTTAACTCAGGTCCTAAGCGAAAGGTGCAGCTAAAGCTCTTCAAGAGCAAAGTTTGGCCAACCTAACCAGAGTTGGCCAACAGTTAAGTCAACAGGAGATTTCTTTGAGTGGAAGGAGGAACCCACTTGTTGCTTCTACTTTGCTGCAAGCTGGGCTTTATGGCAAAGCAGAACTTCAATTACAATGTTAGGTTTGTCCCCACCCCAAACACAAAGGGCCTTATGGTGTAAAGGGCACAAGGGAGCTAGTTTGTGTGACCACTGGACACAACTTGGCACTCCCCCGTTCTGGAAGCACTTTTACATGGTAGCACTTTTCATCTCCTCTTTATGTGTGGAGAGATGTGATTGACTGTAAAACAGTGCTGACTAGGTGCTAAACATCTTGCAAGCCTGGCTTACAAATATTGCTCTGAAACCCTACATGCGTATAAATTAACTCATACTCTTCACAAGGACCTGTTACACTGTCCAAGGAATAGGTAGCATTGGAATAAGTATGATTCAGAACCATCTGCTTTGCAGTAAGGGTAAAGATAAAGCTAAAAGAACAGTTGCTTTAGTGCCATGACACAACTTGCCAGGCATCTGCTGTCATGTCATACCTACCTCAATATAGCAGAAATGAACTGCAGGTTTTCCTGCAGCTAGACAGTATGTGATCCTTCATTCCACACAAAGTTCCATACCTCATTTCTGCGGCAGTCACTTCAGCCCAGCCAAGATTATCAGTCCCTACATTTGCAAGGAAGAAGGTGATCCCAAGAAAACGGCAGATCTTAGCTCCCAGCTTCTATATACCCCATGTTTCATGGCTCTGAGTTTTTAAGTGGAGGGGGATCAGCTCTGCTCTCAGTAAGCCTCTACCCACCTACCCACCTACCACTCGTGATGGTGAGTTAGACATTGCAGTGCAGGAGTTTAGGAAGGACAGGCAAGCTGTTCTTCCCAATATTTCCTTACTAACTGGACAGTACTGAGAAGTTGCAGTTTGCTCTATTTGCTGTACAGCTGTGAGTATTTTGTAACAGGGTGTGACTAAATCCAGTCAATACCTAATCTGTAAAGTGACAGGGCTTGCACGCTGTGCTGTCAAAGGATCAGTTTACCAAATAAGTAATCTTGTCAGTTTGGGAGAGAATTACTAATGCTTTTAATGATTAGTGTCTCTTCCTGGTTAGTTCCCAATTACACTTAGAGCATAAAGTTTCCTCAATAGCAATTTCACTACCTACATATATTCCAATACTGCCCATACTACTTAACTGACATGTATGCACTTACTTTACTGCAGGAGTTTGGCTCTGGTTTAAGTGGAAGACACCAAATGTTAACTCAGATGAAAGCCCATTGAAGCCAGAGAGCAGACATCAGTCTTGAATTTGGCCAGCAGTCTGTGGTATTAAGGAAAAAGGCCACAAGATGAATTGTTGATATATGTGCTTGCTAAATGGTATTTTCACCTCAAAGCATACTTGAATCTTAGAAGAATGCAACTATTTCAGCTTTCTTGGATGATGTGCCAATGGTACAGCCTGAGTCTAATATGGATCATATACTTCTTTTAGTTATTCTTATTGACTCAATGTGTTCATTGTCTCTCCTATCACCATCATTGAGAAGAAATATCACAGATTCTAGATGATAGCTTTCTGAACCAAATCCTTAGCAGAAGAAAACTAGGCCAAACTGCCATCTATGATCTTGCTTTGTGTGCCTACAATGTCTTGCTATCTGTTTGGAGTTACATTACTGTAACTTGAGAACAGTGTGAGAAGAGAATTGATATTGCTGTTTGCTCAACCACATGTTGCAAAACTCACTCTGTCGTGTGTTAGGTGATCAAAAATGGAGAAGTCAAGGCAGACATTTACTGTCTACAGTAAAAAGAGGAAAAAATAAAAGTATATTGCCTTATAGCTACAGGGGTATGTATGCGTATGTGTGTACACTATGTAAACACACACATGCAAAGTGATAAATTAATTGCAGATGGAGTACAGTAATCTCAGCCTCCTGAGAGTTAGACAGTAATATACAACAACACCACCACAATCTCCAAGCCATGACTCCACCACCCACATCCAACACAACTCAGGGCTTTTTAAATCATTATGCCAAATTGTAATGCAAACGGTGTAGAGAAGGAGGAACAAAGAAAATAATTGACATGTCTACCCTAAGGCTCTTCCAAAGATTAGAGAGAGAAGCCCCAGGACTCATATGTTATTTGCTTTGTTCTTTATCCTTTTGCTAGTTGTTTGCATGAATTGTGGCACTAGATGATTTAGAGCACCCTTAGTTTTGATGGATGCAGGTGGCAACATGTGCATGGTTCCTTAGTAAATAATGCTACCAATGTGGATTGTTTTAAGTGGCTCTGCTATCAAAGAGCTCTGTCTTAATTTGAAAATGCATTTAGGTGATTAAATAATCTCCTAGAGCTAGATTCATTTGTCTTCTCTGATTTTAGTGGCCTTATAATTAAAGTTCCAAATACATAATTACATAAAGCAGAACAGTGAGCAACTTACTTTCCCTCATTATAAATTACTGCATGGTACAGAGGTAGGGAGGAAATAACTTTACATGCAGGAGCACTGAGAAAGGCTGTAGGTTTACAGATAACAACTGGACACCACAGGACTTGAAACTACCAGCTGTGCAGTTTGGGAATACCTGTACTGAAGGGTTCAGGTCACAGAGGAGGGATGTCACCATCACTGTGACAACAGCTGTTGCCTATGGAAAAATTACAAAGATGGGGTAGGTCTATAAGAAGTTTAAAGAGAGAAATACGTATAGTGGCCAGGCTGTTATCAGGAGAATGTTGAGTGACCATGGAGGAAAAGAGTAACAGCAGTTACCAGAGGTGTGAGAGGCTTCAGGGGAAGGTTAAAATCATTAACCATACCACCACTGAATGATGGTATGAGGAGATGTGTACATAAATATTTGCAAGGGATTAACACTCAGGGGAGAGTGGAATTACTTATCTAGGAACAACAGGATGCACATGATAACATAGTCCTGTAAATGCCATACAGAGCAGCGCTGCAAGACGGTACGTACAGCTACATTGTTCAGCAAAAACAGGCTACTCCTGGAAGATAGTGCTTGTATCAATTAGGAAGAATTTTTCCACATCCTAGTGAGGAAGAGTGGCTGCAAGAGAGAGCAATGGTTGCAGCCTCCAAATTCTCCAATCTATCTATCACTTTTCATCAGAAAGACCACCCAGGAAAACCACTGCATGCGAAACCTCAGAGACTCTCTTCATTTTCTCTCTTCCAGGTTTTTTCCCACGTAAAGTGGGGTATCTTGTCCTGTACACAGATATTCACCTGAAACGCATTCATCTCTGGGTTGAATTGTAGCAGCCCAGTAGTAAGGAACAGATGCATGCTGGTGTTTGGGGCAGGGTAATGTGAAGGACCACAGGAAATATCTTCCAGTCTTATTTCCTACAAAGCATGTAGGGTTTTAAGGTCTTTCCAGCTGGAGATGGCAGAGGAGATAAGAAGACAGCAGGAGCAAGGGAGAAATAACCATACATCTCAAACTGCATGAAACAACAGGTGGGTTTTTCTCTTAATGGGTAAAGGATTATGATGATCTTCCCTTATTCTATATATATCTTTCCAAGGTGATATAGGCTTGTCAAACTCTAGTGTCTTGCTGTTCATCTACTCACTCCAGAGAGAACAGTTCTGTAAAATAGGGAATATACAAATCAAATCCAGAAGGTTTATGCTCTCCCAGTTTATTAATTCAAAGCCCTTGTAAATCTATGGGTGTCGACGGAGATACTTCTCACTCACACCCTATATAAATCATAGAAGGACTGGAACCAAAAATGTTAGCAGAAAAACAAACATTTCTTTTTATCACCAGCTGATAAAGAATGGAAACAAGACATATGGGACAAGGCACAGTGCCTTCCAGGGGCCACTTTGTACTTTCCACAAGCATCAGCAACAGTGTCTTAAAGCATTGTGCAAATGCAGCCATTGTGATGACACGCACAGTCCTCAAAGTGATCCAAAGGCAGGAGATAGACATGAACATTGTTGCTCACCTAACATGGTGATGAAAGCTCCTGCCTACAATAGCAATCCACTGATTTCTGAAAGAATTTTCTAAGGATGAGAAAAATGCAAAAGGCATTTATAAATTATTAAAAATCTCATGAAAAGTTTCTGGGTTTTGTTTCTCTTACATTTTTTCTTTGAAAGATGGGGTTTATTTTTAAAGGTACTCCTTCATGGGAAACTGCTGAATACCCCATCCTCCTTCTTATTCAAGTCCTTAAATGAGTCATTTTCATCTCTTAGCTTTCCTTCCTTCCTTGTTCCTGAGCCATTCAGAAATGCTGCTGTTTCTGCCTACTTTGTATTGTCTTAACCAGGGTGACCCTTTGTATATAAGAGTCTTCCAACTAGTAAAAATAGGCTTCCTTTTTTTCTCTCTTCCTCCCTCTCTTCATTCTAAGATATCAGTTTGCATCTTTCTTCATTTTGGCTATAACGTTTGAAAGGACAGTGCTTAACCTGGAGGCAACCTGGGCTGAACTGGGAGCCTGGCTCTGCGGAGCTCCATTTTATGCTGCCACTCAAGATTTATCCTGGTAATGGGTGTGCCATTCCTCTTTTTGCTTCCAGGAGTCTTAGCATCTCCAGTACTTGTCCCCTGGTTGAGCAGGCTTTCATGATGCAAAGCTGAGACATCTCAGTGGTGGTAGTGGTAGTGGTGTTTAGTTATGGCCAAATGCACCACAAGCAATGGTGCTAACCGAAAACCTGGTAATAAGAAACGTCAACCTGGCATCTCTGCTCTGCCAAAACATGGATCTATTGCAGGCGGGACCAGGGTCTCTGCACATGCAGAAGCTAGCCCTACTCTCACCTGTTTCCCTCCAGCTTCTGCTCCTCACTCCAGCCACTTAAACCCCAGTGCAGTCAGCACAGCAACCTACTCGTCTCCAGGAAGACCTAGCCCAGATCTTGGCAAATATTAACTCTTTTCAACGAACCATGTTTTACTGGGTAGGGAGAGGGGAGGACAGTGAGAGGATGAGGGTGCTGGGATGCTTCCCACCGCCATAAAACCATTCAGTGCAGCACAGTGCAGTTTTGAGTTTATTTCAGTCTTTTTCATAAGGCACAAAAGTATGAGATCACAGCTAAGTTCTATGAAAGGCTGGCCTGAGAGGTGGACTTTGCTGTTAGCAATATCAGCACTCAGCTTCCTCTCACTTTTATCTCACTCACCAGTGAATTCATCTAGTAGGGAAGTCTGTAAGAAAAATAAATTCAGGCTCAATTCCTCTGCCGGTATAAACTGATATAATTCGTAGCAGTTAACATCAATAAAGGTCAACCTTTTTGCTAACTTTAATGCTTGCTCTCATTTTCGTTTTGTAAGGGTTTTTTGGGTTTGTTTTTTTTTTCTTTTCATTTCCCTTTATTTTTTTCCCTGGAGGCAACCCTTCAAAATGCAGTTGCTAAAATGATATTCTTTGCCCATCAACCGCCCAGTGTCAGCTCCTCCTACTCGCTTTGAATCACTCTTCAGACCCCCTTTGACTTCAGGACACAAAGGTCAGGCTTTTTGCATCCACATGAATGCCCTCCACAGCCTGATCCTGCCCTTATAAAGCTTGCACTGGCAGAGGGTGCCTGAGTTCCCCAACCTTTATGAACAGGAGCAAGCAGGAGAAGCCAATTGCCCTCTACTCACCAGGAACATCCAAAGGAACAATGAACCAAGTCAAACTAACCAACCAAACCAAATAGCAAACCCAACAGATCACCACACAAACTCTGTATGATTTCTGGAAGGGTTTTGTATGTCTGTGATCCTGAAACATTCTCTAGCATGAAATACCCTCAAAAAACAAACCTGCAGCAAAATTGGCCCAGGAGAGTTTGATGCAGTGGAGAGCAATCTTCATAATGTTGTGATTGAAACTGCAAGTCATTTTTAGCACATTTTCCTTCTTTCTACCTGAAAGCCAAAGTAAAACTCAGAAGACATGAGCTCATGCAAACCAAAACCAGGAGACAAGCTTTACGATGGCTGCAGAAGCCACACCAGAAAGAGCTGCAGATCTACCAGCACAAACTCCCTGTACTTCCCTCTACCCAAGGAAGGACACCAGGCTGTGATCAAAGCAAAGAGCTGGGCAATTACCCCCTGGAGCACTGGAGAGCAGAGGGCCGGGATATACACAGGATGCCATGGAAGCCCACCTTTGTAAAGCTGCCTTTACGCCTGATCTCTGGGCTTAAGCCTGAGACCCTTTGGTGCTGCTATCTATGTGTGCCTTGGTTCTGGCTTGACCAACAGGCTTGGCTTTTTTTTAGCTGGAAATTAGGAGACAGGGATGGAGTACGGAGGTGGAGGAGGAACCTGGTCCAGGCCAGCTCTTAAACTGACATAGGTCCTAGGCTAATATCCACATAACTGGACTTTCCTTCCTTCTAGACGAAGGCCATACAGGATATTTAGGTAATGGAGGATTTGTTAAAAGCTCTTCTGAATGAGTCAGATTCAGATCAGTCCCCTTTTCCATTCTGTCTGCTTCTTACAAAGGCTCTGACCATCTTAAATTGCAAGTTGCTTTTTTCCCCCCCCCCTTGTTACTACATCATTTAACAGGCATGAAGAAAAATGTCATTTTTGTTGCCCTTTAGACACTAGCCAGAAGTGACAATAAATTTAATGCAGACTTTTGGATAAAGCAAAAAACTATTTCTGAAGAATGACAGTATGTGCAAAGCTTGAAGCTAGCAGCTAAGTTCTGAACCCATGCCAGTATTATGCTGCCCTGTGTCATTAACAAGCTGCCAAAATGACAGCAAACTGGATTATCTCCTTCATAATGTAGTCTGTTCAGCCACAAAATAAATGACTGCTGACTTTAACAATGCACAGCACCATTACAGCGAAACTGTGTTGTGACCAGAGGCAATCCTACATGGATTACCTTGGGAATGAAGCTGCAATTAATCTTTTTCTAGCTACACATGTTACCCAGGTTCTTCTTATCAAAATCATCTAAATTAAACACTGCATTATTTCCAGTTTTATACCAGCCTAATCCCTCGATGTTATTGGAGTAATACCACTATCAACTTGGAGCAACATGGGAGGGAAGCAAGGCATATTCCCCAGTTGCAACCACATCAGCATGGTTTCTCCCACTCAAAGGATGTTCCCAATAGACTTCTGGCCACCACCTTCCAGGAGAAATTCAAAGTTTAACTCTGGTGCTGTAACTCTGCAACTCCAGAAGCCTTGCTTACACTCTCAACCAAACCAAGCCTTTGGTATTTGTGCCAGACGGGGAATGATGCCACTGTCTGGTGTTCTACAAAGGCCTCTGTTTTAAACTGTCTTTAAACTGAGTCATAAAGAAAACTGCAGAGATCTGGACTTCCAGCTGATCATGAAACTGAGCACACAAGTCCAGTGAGGCTTTTCCGGGGCTTAGCAGAGCAGAGCAGGTGTCCTTCTCACACCTTCAACTGAAAGATTTAAGGAGCTCTTTATCCAAGCCTAAGCACAGCATTCTGCGTTTGTCTCTACTGAATTCATCCTACTTTCTCCAGTCTGTTTTTTCTAAACTGACGAGATCAAATTTAAATCCCACTCCTCACCTGATGCAGTGCAGGTCTCTCAGATTTGTGTCTTCCACAGATCAACCAAACACCATCTTTACCCCCCTCAATGTCACTACCGAAGACACTGAGCAGTGTTCTCGCTTCAGGACATTTCCTTCAGCTGGGCACACAAGCTGGAGATGACTATGCCATCAAAACTGCCCCTTTCGAAGCCACATTTCCTATGTTGTGTGAGGTGGCACCAGAAATGGTGCAGACCCTCAGCATCCCTGAAGGAGGGTTCCAGCTATGTTTGTTGGCTGGACCTTGGAAAGTGTCTCGGTGGTCAACTGCTGGGTTCACGTAGGCCTGCAAAGGATGGGCAGAAGGGTGGGCAGAAGGATGGGCAGTGTTACCTCAGACAGTAACTCTACCTTGTGCTGGGCACATCCCTGTTTTATGAGGAGCCCCCAAAAGGTTAAAAATCCCACTCTTCTCACCATGGCAACAGGCATAGTAAACAGCTCCTCCAAAGACAACAACCAACTGTTGTTGTTTCGCCTTTCAGGGAGAACGAAGGCGGTGTTTTTGTACATGAGTTGGGTGCATAATGCCAGGCAGGTCCAGGCAAGTGGGCCATGTTGCATGTTCACTGGTCTTTTTGGCTTCTTCCATGGAGGCTGAGCACACAGGCATGCGGGCTGCTTGTCACAGCATCAGCTGAGGCCTGGCTGCCTCCAGCTTTGGGAGGTGCAGGCTGCTGCCCGCCAGCCCCGTTGGCAAGGCAGCTGTTTTGCTAGCTTTCTGCATGCACGTACACATCTCCCCGCGAGCCACTCAGTGTTCCAGATGCATCCAAACCTCCACCACCTTGGAGGAGTCACGAGGGAGCAGCTGCCCACCTCACTGCCAGCTGCCTCATCAGTGCCCCCATCTAAGAATTCATCATGCAGCAGAACTGATGTGGTCTGAGAGGGGATAAAGATGCCCAGGGTCAGCCAGAGGCATTCCTCCTACCCCTGTCCCTGTTTTAGAAGAAAAACCTGACTACAGAAGAAAAGGCTCCAGATCCCAGCTCTTTATCTCTTTGATTGGAATCTGGAATAAAAACCCCAAAGAAACTCTCGGATGATCCAGATTAAGGTCTCTGATATGCTTATTTAAATTATAAATCCTGGAGGATTAGAGATGGTGTGTAAACGAGGCCTGGTGCAATAGGGTTTTGTCAGTGATGGAGGCACTAATGGAACACAGAAACCCATATTTTCAAAAGCAGTTAGGTGTTTTATTAAGAATTAAGAGTAGATCCCTGTGAGTAGCAGGATCTGCATCATCTCTCTGGGTGGCAACAAAAATAGAAGGGTTTTTTTTAAAAGGACTCTGTGCTCTGCCCCTTTTAAAGGTGTTTCTGCTCTGCTAAAACTCCAAGATATCACCAGAAAATGTCACAATACAATGCACCGAATTTAGAGGTGAACATTCAGTGTTCATGAACATATATGATGTCTTGCCTCATCTCCTCATGCTTGGGATAGGTCCTCCATGTTGCTGTACTCATTGGGAAATTGCAGCTAAAATGGGGGTGATCTGGCTGAAAAATATGCTGTGGTTCCCCTGGTTTTCCATGGATACAGTACTGTTCGTATGCATGTGCCTGAGCTTTCAGCAAAGGAATGCTCCTGTTAGAGCCAGCACCTGAACTGATGGAAATTCCTTTCACCCTTTTTGATTCTTTAGCAAAGCTTCATTCAACACGATGACTAAGAAGATATTTTTATTTTGTACATCTGTCCTGGATCTATTGAGTATTTTTCTTCCGACAGCAGTCCCCAAAAGGGCATGTGTCTGTATATATGCGTGCAGGATAGTTTTGCCTAAGTAGTTGCCCATGCTGCCTTGATGTCATTTACAAGAAAAAAGATTTATTGCTGAAGCTCAGAAGTCTGAAGAGCTTAATGACAGATGTAAAACTCAGCAAGACTGCATTCTGGGATCCTGATTCAGTTCTGCACTAATAAAAATGTCCTTCATTGCATATTTCACATCCAAGCAATTGGTCCATCTCTTTTTCCCTGCTTACCTCCCAGCAGTCACCAGAGAAATAACTGTATGCTATCCACTGGAGTAGAACCTACATCTTTTTAATGTCAGGTGCTGGTTTGATGACAGACAGTTGGGATAATTCCTGGAGACTGCAATACACCTGAAAAGCTGAAAGGTTGATCTGCTGAAGTCTGAGCTACAGATCTGAGGTGTTCTAGCTAAAATGCAAAGCGACTCATTATCTTCTGTAAACAGGTGGTGAGGGGAGGTCTGGATCACATGCACGTACACACACACAAACTGGTTGGTAATAGTGACAGAGCATTCCCTGGTCAGCACAGGGCCAGGAATAGCTGGACATTAAAATGACCATGGCTGAAGGAGCTATGCTGGTAAAAGTATCTCCTAGAAGCTTGCTGTTGAGGGATTAAATGGATATTAATTCCTTCTTGGTACCAGGAGGCTGGAGAATTGCATAATGGGCATACTGAAGAGTTTTCTGAAGAGGAAGTGAGTCAAAGTTTGTTATTTTTCAGTGCAGCCAGGATTGTGCTTTCTGACACTTGTTTGGGGAAGGGGGGTGGTGGTGGCATGATTTACCCAGCATAGTTGTGCTGCAGGAATCACAGCCAGGATCTGGAGCAAACATCTCAATTGCGACATCCTGGCAAGAAGCTTGTTTCTAACAAGTAACTATTTGAGAAGAGGAAGAATAAAGAACAAAAGTTGGCAAGAAGAGCTGCAAGGGCTGCACTTCATGCGGATGCTCCCTTCTGCTCCCCAGGCCTTGCAGACCTGTTTGTGCTGTCTGGGCTTCTGCTCCCTCTGCTCTGCCAAAACAACCTCCCCATCCATCTCTAAGGCACTCCCGAACACCCACAGTCTTTCTTAACTCTGCTTCTTTGCCTCTCCACCCTCCTCGACTGTTGGTTCCCTTCCAGCTACTGGCATTCCCAAGTGCTGTTCTGTGCAGCGTGGTTGCATTCAGCTCTCCTTCCCTAGCTGCAGTTTCCCCTGTACCATTTATCTCCTAGTGCCTCAGCACCCAGGTGCACTGAGGGGTATTGCACCACCAGCAACACTGCCTGCCTGTCCACAAGATCTGAAACATCCCTGTGGGGTTTAACTCGCCAGTGCCCGGTATCTTTTTTGGTCATTTACATCTGGGCAAAGGAAACACGAGGTGGTTGTGATATGCAACCAAATGCGAGCAGCCATAGGTTGACAAAGGCCATTTGTCACTGTTATTAATCCCCTGAGTCACACTGCCTCCAGATATTTCCTGTGTCACTGCTATTTTTATTTCTTCACAAATAAAGACTGTAGACTTTGGTTTGCTTCTGCTCGCTTCAGGCTTGGCTCAAGCCCCTGACAAGGAGAATTACACACCAGGCTTGCCCCCAGCACAAGGCGAAAACTGTGTCCTAGGTTTTGGCACCATTTTGTAATTACAATGAAATGTGTGTTGATGGTGAAGGACTAAACAGCATCAGGAACTAATCTGATATTAACAGTCTCTTGAAGACTTGACTGTGAAAAACAGACCATCTATTACCTTGAACATTTCAGAAAGAGTGGATTCTAGGTTCATGAGCTGGCTTCTTCTTTTTTTTCCTTCCATCCCTCCTCTCCCCCACTACTTAATGCTATCTAATGTCAAAGGAAATACTTGCCAGCATTATCCTGAACAAAATCTCTGCAGCTGAGGCACAGCAGATGTCAGGCAGTGCAAAGTGCAGTAGCCTGTAAGTGTGAAGCCATCCGGACCTTTGACATTAGTCTTGAGGTTTGTTAAATCACCTACTTAGATGCATGGTAAAATGCTTCACGCTGAAATAGCTCTCAGTTTGCTTTCCACTGACAAAATAATGCATGTTTGTGATATTTATATGGAAGAATTTCAAAATATGAACAGGCAGGATTTGGTTAGCACTGGTGGGAAGGTACTAGCAAAATTTAACCTTTCTCCTAAAATCTTATAGTTTTAAAGTTAAATTGGGATCTTTACTAATTAGCATTTGCTTTGAGATCCCTAGACTGCAGAGTACAAATGTGAAGACAGAGAAAATCAAGATAATTTATTTTCCCTCATATGATGGGCTTCAGATTAAGCAAGTCGAGCACACATTGAA
Source organism: Strigops habroptila (assembly GCF_004027225.2). Classification (NCBI taxonomy): domain Eukaryota; kingdom Metazoa; phylum Chordata; class Aves; order Psittaciformes; family Psittacidae; genus Strigops; species Strigops habroptila. The sequence continues at coordinate 72,833,746 of NC_044279.2, forward strand.
TTTCAGTGACCCAGAGCCCTTATCTAGCTCCAACAATACAGCACAGCTCTGACTAAGAAAGGTTGCTAAAACTCAGGCATCTAGTGCTTGCTGAGACAATGTTAAAGGGGGCGACAGGACGTGCCTCAGATATTTACCAGCATCACTGAGTCACAGGAAGGGTTAGCAGAGCGCTAGTGACTGGTTTATAATCCTGTGGTTACATTCGTCTGCTCAAGTTATATTCTTCCTCTCCTCAGATACAAGTGACCACTTGCCAGCTTACTGACCATAGGGAGAAAAAACATGTCAAAACAGGAATCTAGAAGGATAAGAGAATATTTTGCTCTGTTCTTGCATAATCCTTTGAGAAAAGAGGCTTCAGGAACTTGGCTGAAAAAAAAGGCCCACAAGGTACACTCCCAGGACTCAAAGGTATCAATGGGAAATCAACTAATTCTCTCTCTCAGAGCTAAAAAGTTTTCTACTTCCTCATCAAAAGGATTTAACAGGCCTTTAGAGGTTTTCAGTCAATATAAAATAAATTTATAGAACTGGCAGTTTTTCTGGCAAAATATTTTATTCTGGTTAACCATTCTGTGCATTCTTTGTTGTGATTCAGATTTGTTGTGATACAGATATCACGTCTGGCTACAGCTCTCGTTTCTCTTTGCCCTGTGTTGTGTTAAACACTGACTCTGGCCATCACATCCACAGGACCAGACAGCATTCCCAAGAGATTCATTCAGCTGTTCAGCTCAGAAATCACCCTTCCCTCTAGGACCCCAGCAGCTGGATGACTCTGGTGGTTTACCACTCTCCTTCCAGGAACACAGAGCTTTCTGCCCAGGTGAGGTTTGAGAAATTAAGCCTCAGGCAGATAGACCATTACATTATCTGCTCAGTATGCAATGACGTGAGAAATGCCCTTATGGACAGTATTTCAAAGTGAAGCCTTTGCCAAGAGTTTTCTCCTTTTCTCCTCTATCCTAGCCACTTTTCCAAACCCCCACATGCTGTGCTCTCTGGGCAGGAAAAGTTCTCCTGATCCTCAGAGTTTTGGGGCTGCTTCTGCCAGTGCCCATCCCAGTTCACTCTAATCACTGGCCCAAAGGGCTGCCACGTGCTTTGGCTCTGCTCCCATCTGCACTCCACTCAGCATCACGCAGCACCATTGATGGCAACAGATCCTCACCAAAACAGGCAGCCTTGAGGGTTGGGTTTGTCATTGAGTCTCTTACGTGTGCTCAACCTCACATATTTCTGGTTCATGAATTCTCCCATCAGGTCAGGGTTTCAAGTGTTTTGCAGTGCACCAGTGTGACCTACTGTATGTTCAAGGCTACAGACTGATGCCCTGTTTTACCTGAATCCAAATTCCTGTTTGTGTTCTTCCAGAAAGATATCCAGAGTTTGATTATGGGACACTCAGAGGTGAAAACATCATAGCTCCTGAGCAGTTTCCTTCAGTGGTTAATTACTTCGACAGTTATAACTGCCACTGTTAATTTTTCAGTTGATCATGTCTGACATAGTTTCCAGGCACCTGTTTTGTTGTGCCTTTAGTTGACTTTGTACCTAGTGTTTTCTTCAGTCACTCCTTTGACCTTCCTGTTTACACCTTCAGTGTCTGCCTGTCAGGCATGTTTTCCAGCCACAGTGTCGTTCTCCTTCCTGCACCCATTTTGCAATTTTCTAGCTCCTTTTGAAGGTGGGCACGGTGCCATGCAATGAAATGGCAAGAGGCAAGAATAGGTAGATGAAGCAGGAAGGCAGCACGGTGCCACACACAAAATACCAAGAGGAAGACACAGGTAGATGAAGCATCTTTGTCTCTCTGATAAAACTAAAGCAACTAAGCAGCCTGTAGATCCTTTGTAAATTTACGTAGGTCTGGGTCTCATCCAAAACTTTCTCAAGGAAACCAGAACAGGGTAAGCTGTTGACTTCACTATTTATGTGAAAGCCCCTGAAGTCCTGATACTAAAGATCCTATATTTGGGCTTAGAGTTGACGTTTCAGACAGGACAGTCGTAGCATCCAAGGGAAGAATTTGGACCTGAGAGAGTAATTGTATACTCCTAGTGCAAGGAGTTTACATAGTAATTATTATTCCCGAAGTGTACGATGCTTGGTAATTATACACAGCAGACCCAAAATATCATTTAACACGTGTGCTGGTTTTTAAGGCAAAAATAATGGTGAATTTACTTTGTGATTATATGGTCTCTTTACCACATACGCTTTTTGCCAGTATTTGATACTTACTATGTCATTTAAATGGTCAGCAATTGCTTCGGAGGCAAAGACTGCTTGGAAAATTTTTCCCTGCAAAATGGAGCATTATTTAAAAAATCATTAACATTTTCACCACAGCATTTTTCCTAAGGGAAAATATACAAGTCTTGCAATTTGACTTCAGTCTACATTCTTCTGGAGGTGTGTTGTGTTCCTGTTATTCTGAGAAAGCATAACAATGCTACTCTGAAACTCCTTCTCTTGCCTTTAATCAGTGTTTCTCTACATCCATTTTCCTCTTTAAGCCCTTTCCTCCCAAGCCAGAAATAAAAATTGAAAGTTGATTGTAATTTTAAGCCAACAATATCCCTGCTCCTCATGAAGCCAATGGACGTGGCAAAGTCCGCTGACTTCCATAGTCCAAATTCTGTTTTAAAGATCCTTGCCATGCAGATGGAATAACTACTGAAACTCAGCAGGATTGCATGGAAAACGCCTGGGTACAATAGCATCAGAATCCATCCTAGCAGAAGGAGGATCTTTTTCCAATTTCTTTTTGACCCAGGAATATCTATGTGTGCACGCACACACACCAGTGGAGCTTGCAGTCCACAGGCTTCTCTTTAGCTTTGCCAGCATGGTATGTTATTTTGTTTGATTGCTAGGCTGCAGCAGAGAATGTGGATCAGTCCAACCTGGCATGACTTGCAAATCAAAGCCGGAAAGGTAGCCTGAAAGAGGCACTTTAGTCAGCACACTCTATATCAAGTCTTATAGGGCTCTAACAAGCGTAATTTTATGGCTCCTAATGTAAGTACTAAACTCCTATTTAGCTTTTCTGCTTTTTCTTGAGTTTTCTATTTATTCTAGGAGCACTGAAATATTTTGGTGATGATTCATAATAACGTGACACCAGTTAAGTTATAAGACTGGAATTCACTCATTTTCAGAAGACCAACAGAATGGCTGTACATTACAGCACTGTCAAAATAAGACTTACAGGAGACTGTGGTAAAGCACATACCCCCTGCTGGCTGCCTACACGGGGGGAATTTAATCCCATTCTTTTGCAGCATTGCAACCTTCAGGACAAACTGTACCCAAAAGCAACACGTGCATGGAAGACACAACTCTCCTTAGTTCCCATGGGCATGGTATCCATCCGTAAGTCTGCAAACAGAATCTGTCCATTTGTAATGACTCCTACCACATCTTGTTTTCAGGCCTGGTGAAAGCAATGTGTGGTTTCTGAAAGCAAAGACCAGACAGCTAATGGCAGCTTGGGTGGAAAAAGAAGATATGAACACAGCACCTTAGCCACAGAATTACTTGCTGGCTGGTGGGTGCAAACAAGTGATTTTAATAGCTACAATGCTGGACCACATGGAATGGTTCAAATGCTAAATGTCAGACTAAAAACGTTTTGTGGACCGGATTCTTTAATAATAGTAAAGTATTCCTGCTCTGAAAGCCACATGCTTTCTTTAGCCATTTTCTTTTTGAGAAAAACCACCCTTTTTCATATGTTTCTCAGCTGATGGATTGCTACGTTGCCTGTCTTAGAAAATGGATGTATCCTGCCTGTGCCTGCATGTGTCAGAAGAATGAGTTTTAAAATAGCTGTCTCTATTATAAATACCTCTTGATTATATGGCAATGCAAGCATATTTAAGGGGTTCAAGTAAGTATTCACCTCAGGCATCTTTGTCCAGGTCCATGTAATTCCATAAACTTTTTTCCCTGGAACCTGTTTTTTAAACCGCTCAGGACAAGCACGTTTTTGGGGAACCCATTTGGCCACAGAATGACTGCTCTCAAGTTCTTGTTACCAGCTGAGACAAAACCTAGGCTTTGGGACACCTGTATTTTATAATATTACTAAAAATACTGTGTGAGCCTTTGGGTTTCAGCCTTTCTTGGCTCATAACATCCCGATTCTCTCTGCTCTCCCACAGAGAACAAGTCCATCCTTTTAACTAGCAAGAAGCTCCAAAAAGCATCACTGCAAGCTCAGCCAGCAGCAAAGCCAGCAGACCTGCTCTGAAAATAGAAGCAGCAAAAGAGAGACTGGTGATGACTCACGGCTTAGCTCTGCTCTTGTTTATAGTGGCACAAAACAAGAGTAACTCCCTTGCAATCGGTGAAGTTAACACCCTTTCAAGTAGCCACGCTTCTTGAGCAATATTAAAGCAAGCTACACTGGTTTGGCATGATTTAGGTTTGATATTGGGTTGAATCAACTGGTTTACAGCTGCATGCAGCTCCAATGCATCCTGATCAATTAAGAGCTGAGCTGAAGTGTACCAGTGCGAATAATGATGTTGTTTGGGTGACACAGAGTCTACATCATGCAGTTTAGGACTCCCTCAGAGAGAAGCTCCCCTGTAGTCACTAGGCAGATATCAGTTAAAATTGGGTGGAAAAGAGTGAGAAGATAGTTTGACTGAGGGATGAGAGTGATTTGTTGTGTTTCTTACATTTCCATGGCATTACACAACACAATTTTTGCAGCATAGCTAGATCCCTAGCTGGGGGATCTTGCAGAGCACATGAGTGGGTTGAGGATTTGCCTGCTTGTTTGTTTCCTCTGAAAAACCAGAGGTTTCTTACTAAGATTTTATGGGAAATTCAGTTATAATAAAGATATTTTCATTTTAGTGAAAATACTCACTAGGGGAACATCGTTTCTCACCCATCTGTACTGTGTGCTTTCAGTTCTTGAAGAAAAGAAAGGTGCCTGATGTCCTGTGGGAAGTCCCAGAAGAGGACTTACTGCAAATGCAAAACAACCCAAAAAGGTTTGGCAACAGACCTAGAGCAGCTCCAAACAATGCCCAAATTACTGAGCTATTTACCATTATTAAGCCCATGCAAAGGCTGATGGAGGTATTCTGCTGATTCAGTAATGTATGATTCTCTGGCCAGACCCCCCACTTAGTTTTCTGGGCCACCCCATAGCAAGCGAGAGAAGTTATCAGACACTGTTGATTGTCCACGAAGGAGTGGAAATGGAAATCAGCTAAACATCTGCTATTCTTCACGGCAACATTACAGCTCAGCTATGCAATTCACCTAGCTAACTTGTATGCAAACAAAATGGTGTACCAGCATTTCCAGTATTATGAGTGAAGGTTACAACCTGAGATGCTGTTAGAGATGCTGTAAACAAAGATAAGTGTATGTGGGGTAGGGGGCAAGATAATAAGAAAAGATCCCACATGTGTGGGGCTTTGTGCTGTTGCTCAAACAAAGAGATGGGATTCAACAGGCACAGCTGTTCCTTGCCTGTTGCTGCTGCCGCCCATATATTTTAAACAATATCCATATTTAACTGAGCATTCTCAATTATATTTTCCCAAGTGCTTTTGGAAGGCCTGTTTGTTTCATTTTTCCTTGGCATCTTTATCTTCCAGATGCTAATTTCCTTATTACTGAGGACTCTATCACTCACAGGAGGTCTAGATCTTGACTGTTCCAGCATTCAGTAGATTTTAAAGCTGATGTGGCAGGATACTATCCCTTGAGATATGATGGTACTTTTTTTAAAGTAATCATTGTCAGATCATGCCTTTACACATGTATGTGGGAAAAGTCGATGTCCAGGTTTTGTCCCTTCTGGAGCAGCAATGAGCAGCATGCAAGTGCTGTGCTGTGCCTGCCTCCACATCTCCTTGTGGGCCCATCCGTGTAGTAACTTGCTGCCAGCAGAAAACAGCAACTTACGGCCTTCCCGTGTTTGGCTACTGTCCTATGGAGCTGAAACCTTGGAAAAATGGCACACAGAGCATCTGTACAACTATGTGTAGAGTGAGGCAAGGACACTGGAGCTGGGGCAGACCACCTGCTTGTAACCCCCAGGGAGAACAATTGGCACAGCTCACCTCACCACCATGTTGGGTGAAGGGGCGACTCTCACCCAAAGTTTAAGCTACACCACATGGACCTGTTCTGACATCTTCATGGAGCCACAGCAGGGGAACAAAGGCCCACAGGGAATTAAGCCCTCAATATATCTTTATAATGTCTAAGCTCCGCTGCTAACCCCCTTTAAAGTCACATATGTAGGGTGTATGAAAGGAGGCCAATGACATCTTGGAAATGAAACTGCATTCACAATTTAGAGTTGCTTTAATTTTTGCTACAACACTATTCAGACAAATCTGGCCTGTGATCCCAACTCCAGGCATCAGAGCACATTTAGAGATCCTGGGGTGAGCACTGCTCTGCAGCCAGCTCTTGGCTTTGTGCTCACAGGAGGCAGGAAGACAATGGGGGACTGCTCAGATATCCCAGAAAAGGGCAAAGCTGCTACACGAGGAGCATGGTGCAGAGACACTCCAATGTGTCTTGCAAGGAGTCAGCCTGGGTCACCCAACCTCAGGTCCTGGCAGGTCACCCATATCTGGGGCTATCTGAGCCCAGATAATGGCAGCTGGCTGCCATTCCTGCCCTAGGGACCCTGGCCCAGAAGTGCAGAGGTTCAGAACACCAGCAAACAGGGTGCGTCAAGGGTAAGATTAGTGTAGATAGTAGCAAGAGATAATCTAGTTCTCCTCAGAGGTGCAATGTCTTTGTTAAAAACGATAAAATTCTACTTGACAGACTACAGTTTCGGGACCTATGCTGGGATGACTGAATAAATTCAAACAGTTGAAAGGAATCATCTACCAGCTACGGACAAAGTTAGCGAGAAGGTAACCAACGCTTTTTATGTCTTTAGTCTTCTTTATGGCTCTTTCCATCAGTTTCAAAGCAGTTATCACCTCCTTGAAATTTAGCAGTGCTGGAGGGCATGATCAGGCTGAGGCTGGGTAATAGGATAGAATTTTAAGAGGAACGAAGACGTGAAGCAGTGGGAAGAAGCTATTCAATATGCTCTGCTTCGTGCATTTCTGCAGGCAACGGATGTGGTTAACACTGATCAGAGGTAGGAGCAGCATATTTTAAATACATCAAATGTATATTCAAATAAATACACATATGTGCCATAAGGTATATATTCAAGAAGAATAGTTTACTGAATGTATGGTTAGCACAGCTTAGCTCTAGTTGTTATGGTCAGTGTTATGCTGTACTTGCAATACCATTACAATCCATTTAGTTGCTCAAGGGAAACTTGGAAAGGAATTTAATACTATCTGTATGAACACAGGAGAAGGATTCACCCTCATGAGCTGGACATTTTTTATTGCTCAGGACTAAACTGCAGTGCCACTGACATTTCTTTAATTTTGAAATGCCACATACTAGGAAAGTGCAAGCATAGGAAAAGCTACCTGATAGATTTTGTATATGTCTGCAAAGGAAGGCCCTTTCTCTTTTTAATAAGCTAAAAAGACCCAAACGCATTCATAATCCCAAAATGGGATTGCACGTTTAATCTAATTATGCACTAGACTCTGGAAAATCCTGAGAGTTTCCTGTTATGCTGTTTGGCTTTATCCCTCATCTCGGCTGAAGCCTCTGAGCTCACTTTGAGGCTCCGTGGCACCATGGATCTGATTCAGCAAAACACTTAAGTTTACACTCAGCCCAAGAACTTTGAGGGCTTGCATCCTTGTTTGGCAATACTTTTAAGCACTTACAGAATTTTAAGCATATACTTAAGTTCCTTCAACTTCTCTGAAGCATAAGATCTACTTACGTACTTTGTTTAATGAAAGTATAATTGATTAGAACATCATAAATGCAAACTGATTTTTCTCTGGTTTGCATTGCTATCTTCTTTTCTAAGAAGCCCAGCTCGCCAGATCTATTTGTTTATACTCATTTTAAATGCAGAGCTGTGTGTGAGAACTCTACAATTAAATTCTCCAATATGTTTGTTTGATTTTCCCTGCATATGCAGGGATTCCCAGCTCTTTTCGGAAGTGCTGTGCTGCAGAGGATTTAGCATAACACTGAAGCCAGAGCAGGGTTACGAGTCGGGTTCATTGCATGTGATAGAAGCAGATGAATAAAGGAAGGTCTGTTTCAGCCCTCTTAGGCAAGATTTGTGCTTCTTTGGCTCAAATCTTGCAAGCCACATATGAGCAAATAATCTTCATCCACTTAAATATATCTTTGAAGTTGGTGGAAGCAGACGATGCACAGAATGTTTACAGGGACTGATTCATAGAGAAGCAAAGAGAAAAGAGTGCAAACCCAGTTCAAGACATCATGTCCATCTGCCATCAAAGTCAGTGGCAATCTACCACTAGCTTCAGCAGAAACAGACTCAGTGCTGAATGACCCTTTGCTGCGTGTGCCATCCATATAAACAAGCAGAAAGATTGCTTTTCCCAGACTATTGTGGCATGAAATAGATGAGCTCAGGCAAGACCACCTAAAAGTCCTCTTCTTTGCAGTCTTTTTTATAAGGCTGGGTAATTAAATAGGAATTACTTCTCAGCCTGATTTTTCACTGTCACCTAAAAATACAAGGAAGATGTTTGGCTTCATCAGAAAAGAAGATTTGTATTGCAGAACTGTTGTATTACAGCCATGAGAAGAGCCCAGGATGCATAGCCTATGAGTGAAAGTATCTCCCACTAGTCCTTCCCTTTAGCAGAGGAGTCCATCCTAATTTTCCCCTGGCAAAAAGGCATATATTGATTCCCAAAGCTGCAGGATGACATGCCAGCTGCTGGGATATCTGGCTACTGTGATGAAGCGGGAGGGATTTTGGCACTGGATCATGCCCTACAGGAGAGCAATTGCACCCCACAGGTTGGCCAGAGAGAATTTTAAAGAGGGATCCTTTCTCAGGACATACTTAAGAGAAAAGCCATCCTAGAGGAGGTAAAGGCAAGTGGTAAAACTGTACCAGATTCAGTAAACTATGTTGACAGAGACATTGATCTCAGCAGTAAAATGAAAAGAAGATTAATCTAGCTTTGGTGATGCTAATGCACTGGGGAATCAATTAGTACAAAGGGACTACAGAAAGCTCTCAAAACTCTCACTACACAGAATTCTTGTCAGAAGGTTCTTTTGGAAAAGACCAAAACACCCAGGAAACCAGCAGCTTTTAAACAGAGACATATACAGACAGAGGTTAGACAGAGGAAGAGAAATACTACTTCTTCTCTTAGCTTTGAAGGGCATTATCCTCGAGCAGAGCTCGTCAGGAGTACCAGACAACATCTGTAAGAGGAAGGGTAGCTAAGCAGAGGACAGGCACCAAGGACACCCAACTGTATACCAGTCATCTCAGCTAGAGTATCATACACTGTTTTAATCTCAGGCATCTTAAGTAATTTATCTGAAACATGAACGTAAAGTGTTTTGTTGCCCTATGTTCCTTCCATACACAAAGGAGAGAGGATGATTCAGTTCATCTGTTCTTCATGTGCAGCCTCGGGTGATGGCTGAGGGAGTCCCATTGGGGAAGGGAATAAAGCCCTGTGAGTTTCCAGGGCTGTTTCCCTGTCTCACATTCTTCACAAAGAATGATAATACCACTTTGTCCCCCCATTCTTTTGATTTTTCAACTTGATTATTGAGCCTCTGAAACAGGTAAAGATCTCCGGCTATTACGCTAATATATAATGTAAGTTAGCGAAGTTATTACATTCACTAGCAAATATCCATGCAATATTATGGCCACAGTTCCAGGGGTCTTAACTAAGCCATATTTGTTCAGAGGCATCTTGACAATATGGAGCTGAAATAAGTTTAGCTTCACTCCCTTGTTCATATTCCTTACTAGATGTGTGCATGGGGGTTTCATATTTTTGTTCACACTAAAGTCTGACTTAGCTTGTGTGGATCATATTTGTGTATTTGTTACATAGCGGTAAAAAGGAGGCCTAAAACTTTAGACGATGAGAGGAAACACAGAGCTTTCTGCATGCAGAAGGTATACAACAACTATTTTCATGAAAAAGGTGGGAGGAGGTGAGGAGAATTTCTAAAAAACCATTTTTTGCATAGATTTGCTTTATATTTCCATTTTTTTCCCCCTCATAAAATGTTACTTCTCTAGCACTCAGCTTTTTATATTTTAGCAACCCAACCAAACTCAAGAAGCTCTCCTTAGGTTCAAAGCAGAGCAACCATGCCCGGTGTTCAAATTCACAGAACCTAAATTTTCCCCTTGGCTACTGCCAGTGGTAGCCTCACCTGCCACAGGTGGTTTTAGTTCCTCATGGTAACCCAAAGAGCATGCACTTTGGCTTATGAAAACAGAGCAAAAATGCAGCCTAAAATCAACCGCCCGAGTATGAGAGCAGCCTGGGCTTTGATTTCTATATTTCTGGGCAGTAAATTCAGATCTGGTTTGGATGGGTTTTTCCTTTCTGAGTCTAGAGAACCAGCATTTTTTAATACTCACGTTTTGGCCAGCGGTGGGGCAGGAGGTAGAAGTCCTCAGGCAGTGTTTCCACAGAGGAGACAAGCTGTCCTTTCCCTGCACCCTTCAAGAAGAGCAGGAGAGCCACGGGGTCTGAAGCCGAGCTTCCCCTCCATCGTGGCAGGGGGTTTGGATCTAGAAGATCCCAAGGTCCTTTCCAACCCTAACTATTCTATGATTCTATGTCCATCCCACCTCTGCCACTGGCCCCCTGGGGGAATAAGTCACTTAAAGGATCTAATGTGCAGAAATGCTGGACACCCGCAAGTCTCCGGTGGGAGCTTGCATACCTACTCCAGCCATATGCAGCCAAGGATGTGCTGTGGGGTCCTGCTGATCAGCATCCCTGGTGTGCTAGGTAAATGTCTGAGTACTCTTTCTGTTGTTGATAAAGGGAGGGCTTCCATGAGACAGGGGTCCCAAGGCAAACCCCAAAGACGCCTGTGGAGCAGTGGCTCACCCCTGCATGTGGGTAGGACACCCTGATGACGGCTCACACCAACCCCAGGCAGCGCTTGCAGGGAGGCCCTCAGCCACCAAACTCCTTGGCAAGGCCTGTGTGCCCCAGGCACTTCCACTGCAGGTGGCTATGGGCTCCTGGGGCTACCCACAGCCCTCCCCGTGGCTGCGGGTACCCCTTGGCACACCAGCCATGGCGTTTTGCAGCTCCAAGCAGCCGGCAGCCATCAGTGCTGTGGCAGAGTACCTTATTTAACCTTGGTGAGGGAAACACCAGCGCTTTCCCCTCTCAGCATTTGTTTTCAGTTGCTAATCCAGGAAACACACGTCCTTTCTATTTACTTAGGAAAGAATGAATAATAACCACGTTTCTCCTCAGCTCCTTCCACCTCTTCTCGCTCCCCACCACCACCTCGCTATTAAAATGGAAACCCCTGTGTTACAGACATCGCCGGGCTGCTAGAGCACTTAAGCAGCGCTCTGTGAGCTGCAGCCATTTACTATGTGCGATTGTTTCTGCGAGACTTAATAATTCTACCATTGTTATTATAACACTGTGCACTAATACAAATGAGCTTGTAAATAGGGGTCCAACTAAAATAAAACTATTATAATCACAGCCCAGGCTGTAAATCACAGACTAGTGTATTCTGCTGTGGTTTGAGCCAGAGCCAGGCAATAGTCAAATAATCAAACTGCAGATGTTGGGATAGCAAATCTGCTTAAATTTAAACAGTGGCAAAGGTCCAAACAACAGGGTGGGGGCAGAAAAGAGTCCTTTGCACAACGTAGGAATTCTCCCCCCGCTCCTTGTTAACTGGGTCTATAAAGTAACCAGACATGTTACTCAATAATAGTGCTGTAGTGCTGTTCCTCAGCAGCTTGCACACACCAGTGCCGTCCTGCATTCGCAGGAGCAGCGCAAAGTGCCTGTAGAGTGACTGACAATTAGCACTAGTTGCCAGGCTTTCAGAGGTGTCCCTCCCCAACCCCAGAGCCGCTGCGAGATCAAGCCCCCCAAGCCTTCCTGACGGAGAAGCCCAAAGGTACCAAATAACGTCCTGTACCATGAACTTCATCAGAGTTACCCCAAGAGTCAAGGATACAGAGTTACAACTTGACCCTCTCTAATTTCTTGAGCTTCTTGCTATGACTAACATCACCTCCTGGCCTGTCTCACTCTTGGATGACCCTGTTTCCCCATGGTGCAGCCCAGGACACAGCTATTTGTACTCTTGCTCATGGCAGGCACTTACCACCCCACGCCAGGCCAAGGGCTCATGTCCCTGCCCTGAAGCATCTTTGGTCGGGGCTCACAGAGAGACCTGCCTACAAGAGGCACGCTGAGGGTTGTTTCGCTGAGCAAAGCAGATGCGAGGGGCAGCAGGGAGACTGTACTGCAAGCATGGGGCAGCTGAGAAGAGGAGCCCCATGAGGCTGTTATGCTCTGCCAGCTGTTTCCACAGCTGTGGGAGATGCGGTGCGGGTGCTTCTCCTCCTAGCCAGAAAGCAGGATCTGTGTCAGTAGTGCTCAGACACAGGCGATGTGTTTTCATTTGGAGAATACTTGCGCTTTGGCTGTTGCCCCATGACATCTGAAATGATGTTATAAGCTTCTTTAGGAAAAGTATACGGTCATTTGTTTCTCTGACAGCCCAAGGCAAACAAGTTGAATGGGTCCTGTTCCTCACCACGTTGTCACATGTGGTCACAAGAGGACTGTTAAATGTGAGAACCTCCTTGATGTAACTTTAACTTACCATGAAGAAAATTTTTATGCTTTTTTTTTTAACGTAATATTTAAGCAGCTGCTGGGCAACAAGTCGTAAGAAGAATCAATCACACAAACAGATGCATGTAAATACTTCTTTTAAGCAAGTAGCTCAAGAAATCATAGAGGGGATAAAGCAGTGATGTCTCCAGGGGAAAACCAGCAAAATGAGCTTGCCAGCCTTGGATGAAGGCTGGACAGGACAGTCATCCTCCTAAAGCTGCTGCTTCTCTGTGGCACTGACATAGCAGCTGTGAATATTAATGTTATTTCCCTAAAACCTTGTGACTAAATTCCACTAGCAGGACAGTTTGCCCTTCCTGCTCAGGAAATATTTGCTGTTAAAATGGCTTAAAGGCAACATGAACCAAGCATGTTCCAGCTCCAAACTGCAGGGACCCCAGAAGGGGATTTTGGTTATGAAAAGCTCATTCACTGATTTGAAACCTTTTCCTTAGCATTTGAGTAACCAACTTGGAAGAACATCCTCTTTCTTCCATTTTTTCCCATTCTTGGTTCTTTTTAAAGGACACTGTATCTCCTGCAGGTGGAGAACTTTTTTTGGCCTGAGTCTCCCTTCTGAAGGGAATACAATGTTAGAAGCAGAAAAATGTGCCATTCCAAGTACGTATTGCAAAATCCACACCTTGGCATGCACTTCTTGCTTATCCATTCTGCTGGATCCAAATTTCCACAGGTTTTCCTGCTCCTTCTGTCAAGGGCACCATTTTTTAAAAATGCTATTCTTTTAGTCTCAGACTTACAGTAAGCCCATTGCTCAGAGGAAGCCTGAGGAGAAAGCCCAGTTTTCTTTGATGAATTCCTAAGTGTCTTGGTGAGAGGAATCACTCTGGTGTGTGAATCAACTCTGCTTCCCTTGCCTGTCAGAAAAACAGTGCAACCTTGTATTGCTGATATGTGCCATGTTGCACGGGATGTGGTTGACTTCTGCTGCTGCTGGGGCTGCTCTGCAGAGATCTGTTTCAGAATGTGTGCAGTAACCAGATTAAAATCAATGCTGGAGGTTGTTGTGAACGTTAAGCATTAAATAAACTCCAACATTGTACCACAATTCCTCATGAATGATTAGATCATCCTGCTGGGAGTGCTACCATTATACATAAGGCAAATGTCACTGAGTGCCTCATAAATTTAGCATACAAGTACTAAATATATTAGGTCTGATTCACTGCTGCCTAGCTTCAGTTTATCCCAGTATGCGGCAAAAGAGTTACATAGGCATAAATGTGCAGCGAAACACTGGTTCCCTTCTCATTTTAAGGGATCAGCTGTTTCCACTGACTTTTGTAAGACTGACTCTAAGTAGATTCACAGTTGCTCTACTTCAGCTATGTTAAGTGTCAGTTGTGGCAGATCATGCAGAGGAGCCAGTCCCAGGGAAAAATATAAGCTGGTATTTCTGGCAGAGAAACTGTACCCCTTAATACTGAAGGTAGGTCTAGACTGCAAAAAAATAATGTGCTCTGGAGCTGGCCTGACAAAATCAAATTAGCTGGTCTAGGTTAAAAACACCACAGACACAAGGCAGGTTGGCTTTTGACACAGGATAGCTGCTCAAGTGCAAGTCTACCACGGAGCTCACGCTGAACAGGAGCTTCACACATGATCCAGATTGTCTCCAATTCCCTGGCACTTCAACACACACCAAAACTTCTCTGGGGAAGGCGAAGGTCAGCGTGACACCGTTTTGGTGTGTTGCACAGCTCCAGTTCCAAACATGGTGACTTTCCCTTGATGTTTCGGATTTTCCACGGAAAGAGCAATTTCCCTCAAAAAGAGCTTCCCTACACCTCCTGTTTGTCAGGGTGGAAACAAACACCTCCTGCTTCAAAAACATTGTTGGGAAAACCTTTACAATCATATTCTATTGACAACAACAGTGCTACTAAAGCAGAATGTGTCCTCTAAAGCTTCCTGGTCCTTGACTCTCTCACTTAAGGATTATTCCACGCAATCCCCCTCGGCGCACGTTGTCCAAAGTATTTTTAATGAGGTGTTGAGTAATTCCCTCGGGAAACTTTCCTGCAGTCTGACAGGTCTCATTGTTAGCATTCTACCCAGCCTAAATTTTCCCTTACTAGACTTCGTCTCAAACTATTTTCCTCTTTCCTTGGTGTATTTTGCATCTTTCAAATATTTGTAGGCAGTTATCATATCCCCTTTTTAGCTGTCTGTCAGCCAAGTTAAACATAATTAGCTTTTTTAATCTTCCTCCATAAATCCAGCTTGCTTTCTTGAAATCCAGTTCCCTTCTCCTACTTACGTGTCTTTTTGGTATGATGAAGCTACATATTTTGTGGTTGTTTTTCACACGCTATCACTGATACCAGTGGGAAGAGACATCAGAAAATCAGACAGTAGATCGGGGATGGTTTCTATTCTAGCTTAACTTTCTGCTCTTTGTAATAGCTTCACTGTCAAATAATTTAGGGGTTTCTTTGAATATTTGCATCAATTAATGTTTACAGATTTCAAACCCTGTGCAGTATTTTCAAAGCTAATTGCTGTAAGAGATCAATTAGGAATTTTGTGCACATTTTATGGGTACACTGGCAACAGTAGAACACTCCTGGAAGATTAATTTACCTGTCAGGAAAATTTGTTAACTGATGGGGAAAAATTATGGTTTTCAAAAACAATTTAGAAAATATTATCCAGGACTGGTTTTTGTTTGGCATGAGGGAAGAAAGTACTCTAATGTCCCAATGTCCCAGCACTTGCTCTCTGAGCATTGGCTACAGGATGCCAAAACTCCATTTTTCAGATCTATGTAAATAAGAGGGGAGCATTTCCCAGCATACGCATCCCACAGGAGTAGATGGAAGCTTAACCAGAGAAATGTTTTGCACACCTATTGACTCTGGCCACAGGCAGTATCTATTTACTCATTCGGTCATTATTTAGTATATAGCCAGATCTTTGGGGAGAAAGGGGCAGGGGGCTAAGTGCACACAGTGGACATGCATTGAGTATTCATATTCCCCAACCATCTTTAAATTTCTCCTTCTGATCAAAAGACGTCAGGGACTTAATCACATTTTCCATTTCAGACATGTTCCAGAGGGAGTCTATTGAAATGCTGAAGAAATTCATCCATATGGAGATTTTAAAGATGAACTGCCTTCAGGACTTGGGCTGCTCAGTTCTCAAGGTGACTCTGAAAATCTCAGTTTCACGTATTACTAGTAAATGACTGAAACAATTTCCTAAGGAATGCAATTGATTCTTCATCCACTGGAATGTTGGTACCAAGGTTGGTTATTTTCTAAATGATAAGCTGTAATTTAAACAGATGCAAGTCATGTCTGGTAAATCTCTATAACTTCTGTTTAGCAAAAGGGACAGATTAGAAGCTAATCCTTTGTTTGCCCTTCAGCATATACTAATGGCTTTGTCCTTCGTTGTATGCATATGGATTCGTAGATTTTCACTTTGTATCCCTCAAATACCATAGCTATGACAAAAAGTGTGAAGAGGAATCTGACTAGTCAAAATGCCTTCAGGGAAAGTAGCAACTGAAGCAGGAAAACCCCCACTGCAAGAAAATCCCCTGAAGCAGGGGTAGAAGCATGCGCAAGTATAGGCCTCCTTCAATATTAATATTCTTCCTGAGGGCAGAAGTCTTTGTTCTCCAGGCCTCTTATTCACAGATTCCCAAGTGCCCCCTAAATACAGCTGCAGAATGAGTGATCAGTGTGGCTCCTGAAGTTTTTTAAATTTTGGAATTTAGATAAAAAGCTTTAATTACAATTTGAAGGGAAACTGAAAAAATAAAATGTCTTTTTTTTTCCAGCAGCTTAGACTGTTTTCACAACTTCTCCTAAGAGAATGTGTCTGTACCCAAAATCACTTAGACAGTAATCGTGCTATGTAGGTCTCCTGTTCCTCTGGTTTAGCTCACAAGAAGTTCATAAGGAATACAAGTGTGGAAAAGTCGAGAGAACAATCCAAGTCCAAGCAAATGAAAATTAAAAGAGAGGGAGCTGCTTTTGTTATTACAATAGCTCGAAATGTCCTGAACAGCAGATTTCACTCACTGACAGAAGCAAAATCCTAGCTGATTTTCATTTCTTTTCCTGACGATGGCACTTCTTCTGCAAGATCTGCCCAATACCACTCCCCATAGTCGTCATGAAAGTGGAACAGAAGCCTGAACGCCACCATGAGACATCTGGTATGAGTAATCATGACATCAGTCAGAGCTGTGCTCAGTTAAGGACTGTGGGATAAATGTACATAAAAATTGCATAGCTGTGTACATGCTATTGTACCCCCACAAGGAGTTCACAACCTGCAATGTGCTCCACACAGACAGCAATGATCAAGAAGTATGGGGGGGGCGCACAGAAGATGCAGCCTACAGTTTTATTCCTTAGTTCATCTTTTTTTAATAAAAATGATATTTTAACGTTACTCATTTTTATGGATAAGGAGAAACCTGGATAAGCAGCCAGGAACAGATGCTCAGCTGAAAGAAATGCATCTGGATGCAGGCAAGTTGGCTTCCCCATCTGCTTTAGCCAGTGTAGCAGAAGCTGCTAGCTCGGCAGGTTATTGCAGGTCTGAGGTGTCCCAGTGTGACTCTCCATTCTTGCTCTGTTGCTCAGCAAACAAGATAGTCTTCATTTAGCCTAACGGGGATTCGCAATGCAGAAACCCACTGCTTTGTCCCTCGCAGCCCCTCCTTCCTTCCTGTACTTGGCTGTCTACTTTGAAAATAAATTGCCTGCCCCAGTAGAAGGTGTAGATTAGGGGAGCCAGTGACAATGAACCATGGGACATGATGTCCAGCCAAAAATCGGTCTCTGCTGTTGCCTGTGCAAACCCACAGACCAAATTAGCTTGGAAAAAATGGAGGAAAACATGTGGTCCTCGTGCCCTGGCCCTCGATTAGCAATGAGGAACACTGATCCCCAAAGTCATTCAGCTCAAGGAGTGTGTGAAGCAGAGGATGTTCAGGAGGGACAATGCATCAGGGATCTGTGAGGTTTCCTGGGCATGATGGCACTTTTGGAGCAAGAAGATCGGGGCTTCTGTTGGAGGCTGCTGCTGACATTACCAACGTGCCTGTGCTGTGACTTGCTCCATGGCTGAAGGGGTGACAAGGAAAGTCAGGATGGAAAGATATGATGAGAGAGGCCCTGCAATATCCATTTGCTTTGAGCTCTGGCTTTGCCTCTTTCCTTCCCTTCAAAGACTGTTTACTTTGGCACTTAAGAAGAAATCAAGCAGGTTAAAGGTCAGCTTTATTATTTTTGTTGGGGTTTTAAGAAGTTTAAACCATAGCCTAAGGAGATTACCTGTGCCATTTGGGAAAGAAAAATCTGCATATAAACCCCAGTCATTTTAGATGTAGGTGAGGATGACCTGTCCACTACAGCAGAGAAGATTTTATGGGCTATGAAATTAAAAAATGACAGGAACACTGGATGTACTGGAACAACCTCTCCAGCTTTTCTCACTAAGCTTACTGATTGAATTCCTTCTGATTTTATAATTATATAAAAGAAGATCAGGGCTGCCATTATAATTGTGCCAAAGTGTTCATTCCTCGTGCAATAACTCCTATAATGATCCTACCAGAAATGGGAAAATTTTCTTCTGGGGCAAAGGCTTTTGAGGGGCTATCAGCAGGAAAAGGAATAAAAAACAACATAAAAATACCTGGGGTTTTGCCAGTAACTTGAACAAGAACAGAACTAGGCTTATGCTGAATGTTTCTGAAAATCTCAGCTTTGATTTGTTAATGACCGTTTGTATGACGGACTACTGCAAGCCATTTATCCGCAGAAATAAATGCTCAAAACAGAAGAAAACAGAACATAACCAGGCAAGCTGTGGTTTGTACCAAAGCTTCAGATTTGCTGAAAGACAGATATATAATATTCCTTAGTTGTTCTTTTTTTTTTTTCTGGAAAACCACTACTGAAGAGTTTTTGCAAGCCTCTTTTTGTTCATGTCAAAAAATAATACCGAAAACTGACCTTTGGGGATTTTCCTGGATACCATTTCACTGTCAGATAGAAAGCCATACCCCTGAGTCAGCAAGGAATGGGCAGACCTACCTTTAAACATGTGAAAGTTATTTATAGGAGCAATTTACTGAATCAGGCCTCATATGAGAGAGATAAGGGTGAAGATTTCGTAAAAAGACTAAACTACAGAAAATCCTGGCAGAGTTATATTTGAAATGTCACATGTGCCCCTTCCCACCCGGCCTTTAAAATGAATTTATTAGTCGTAGCAAAACTTTTCTTTATAAAAGTGGTGGTGGTTTGCCATAAGATGGACTTAATGTAGTTGCTGCCAACCTGGTGGCAGACTTTTGTTAAGGTGGAGTACGAAATCCAAGCAAACCCTGCAAATACCAGTACAGAGCAGATTACTGGAAGTCTTTGCTATGCTAATAGCAAGTTGGACTCATAATTTCCTGAATGCTGACAAAGTCAAAGAAGCAACCACCAAGATCTGCAAGGCAGATTGAGTGCCTGCATTTGCTGTCTCCTCATGGGAACCACTCGTTCTCTAAAACCCAAACTTTGCTAGGGTGTCCCAAGTGGGACACTCAGGAACTGTGGTGCCTAAGACTTTTATAAACCCCTAGCCTGAACCTACATTGAATTCGTCCAACACAAGAACACATCTGTCTAACAAAAACTTGCCTGTTCTGCTGAAAGACAATGTCTGTAATTACTGAGGTAAGAGGACCACATTTGGTTATTTTTTGCAATTCTTCCCTCGAAGCAAGCAGAAATGACCTTACAACAACAGTTTATTTCTTCTTGGCTTGATCGGAACAAAGGCTTTCTATTCACATGCATGTGAAAGAGAGTGTGGATATTTTTGTGGTGAAAGATCAAATCTCTCTTGTGAAATTTGTAGTGGATAAGGCTAATTGTAGCAGCTCTGAGGCTTTGACTGTCCCTCCAGAAAGCAGCCAGCTAAATGTTTGTTTGGAGTGTTTACCAGGAGCGAGGAGTGTATATGTGCCAGGGCAGAGGACTAAATTAATCTGGAGCCTCCTGATGTTTCCAACACATTTCCTAGCAGTGAGAAGTTATTATGGCCTCACAGGAGTTCTGGAAATATGGAAATGCAATGTTCAATGCAGGCAGAATGGACAAGCTTGTCATAAGTCATGTAAATTTTGTTTCATTTCTCAGACTGACTTGAGCATTGTTTCTATAATAGGAGGACCTTGCTTCAGCTTTTGACCAAGGCTTCATCAGAAATGGTTTAAGGGGGGGAAGACATATAAACTAGATGCTAGTGTTCCTGTCTCAGCAGTACCAGCTTCACCAAATGAAAAGCCAGATAACTTTGTGGTCAAGGGCTGTAGTTTTAATAAAGGGTTAGTGAGTATGTTGACGAAACCAGCTTTTCTGCTGTTCGAAGCAATCAGGTTCTCTCACAACACGTGCATTTTTGGAAGTATTTTTAGAGGTGGCCTCTGTAGCAAGTGATTTTGCAGGTGTTGGGGGGGGTGCTTATGTCAGAGGGGAAAATATGCAAATCTCCCTTTCTTTGCATGGCAGAACTTGAACAAAAGCTGTCCCTGACAGCTCCATTCAAGCACATTATGGGCTCTGACCCCTCTCTCATGCTACAGCTGTCTTTGTACCAGAGCTCCCTGGAGGGGCTCTAAGAGCTCCCCCTCTGCCTGTTATCAAGCAGGATCCTATCCTCCATGCAATATTGCAGTTCTGCTGAAAATGGTGACAAGGTGCAGACTTGCAACTCTGTGGGCAAACCCAACTGCTTGTACTTGTCATGGCAAAAGTGATGAGGGAGGCTCCAGTAAATCTGCTCCAACTTTAGAATGGAACACCAGGAGAAAATCGATTTATTCACGTATCTCCAGTGCAAAAGAAAAGACTGTCCCTCTGCTCTTTCACTGAGGAAAGGTAGCCCCTACTTTGCCTCACTTTCTGTAATCTTCAGTAGTTTTCTTTCTTCCAGAGTTACCTACCTAAGCCATTGCCAGATAAGGCCTTAATTTGGAACTTTTCAGAAAATAACATTACGGCTCTGGTAAAGTATGACGTTATTTCTTCATAGACAAGGTGAATTTGTTCATGTACTACCCATTTGGGCCGTTTGTACCTTCTCTATTAATATCAAAGGAGGGCAATTTCCGTGTCCATCCAAATATAGACTGATCTGCATGCTATTGCCACCAATCTGGTGGGATACACTGGGTTAAGACCACATCAGAAACTTGACCAACAGGCACTACTTCACTTCCCTAAGGAAATGGAAGATTTCTTGAACTATACACAAGCTCGGGGTTGCTGGGAGCTTTGCAAGTGTTTTGTTTGCAAAGCATTGAGGCTCCCTGTCCTCTAAGCAGTATCCCAAATCATCCAATCCCAAGAAATTAAAACATCTTGATTTCCTAAAAAAACACCACTAATGTTAAATCCTGTTTCAGCTGAAGAATTGTGCAATTTGCCAAAATCTTGGAAGCAAGGACTTACTCATACAACACCCCACTGTGTCAAAGATTTGAAAGACTCCCACCAGCTAAGAGGAGGCTAAGGATTTCAGAGTTGTTGGCTTGGAGTATCTCCATTTTGAAGTGTTCAGCCTGGGGCCCAGTAAGCCTTATGCATGTAAGCACCAAGTGCCCATGGCTCAGGCTGAGATACATGGAGCAGAAAGTGCTAAACAGCTCCAAAAGTGCTCATCAGCTCCAAAAGTGCTCATCAGTTCCAAAAGTGGCCATCAGTTCCAAATATTCAGGTGTAGGCAGCTCAAACTGGCTTCTCAGAAACAGATATTTCTAAAACCACTTGTGAAAATCCAGAACTTTTCATACAAGGAAATCAATGATGAGCATGTGGGATCAGAAATCATTCCCACTGAATCCAACCAGAATTCCACAATGATATTAATTTCTTTTTGTAAGGCTGGATGCTTGTCCAGTTTGGGTCAGCATTACTTTGCGCTATCTGGGGATGTAGTACTTGACCATTGCCCGTTGCCTCTTTCCACTCTGACACCATTTTTTCCTGGGAGCACAAGGGGATTAACTACCTTGGGGTTTCTAAGGGATGGAGCTGACTGAACATTCCTTGTGGCACTGAGTTGTATGGGAATTTAGCAAATCTCTCTTCTCAGGCAGCAGATCCCTCATCTCAAGAAATCATCCGATTAAACTGTCAAGCTCTGGGACGTGCAGCTGAAGAGAACAACAGAGTTTGAAGGAACATTTAAAGAAATATTTCTGATAATTCCTAGTGCAGCCGGGATGATGACACACTCTGGTCCCAGCAAAGTTGCCTGGCAGGCAGCTAGGGCTTTATATGTAAATATAAACATATATTTACATATTTCCAACATCTGTTACGAATTTGTTTTCCCTTTGGTTCTATTTAAAGTATGTTTTGTCCTATTATCTCTGAGGCTGAAATTGGGAGGGGTCTGTTAATAAACTCTATATACTGCAGAGCCACAAGACAAACTCTCGCTCCTGCCTGGCTTTTCAGCCAGTTCTGCTACAGCTGTTCCTTGCCTGTATTTCTGAGCCCAGTAGTATCTCCCCTGCCTATGAAAGAGGCACAGTTTTCTAAGTGGATTCCTGCTAGGTAGGGTATAATCTCATCACCAGCTTCCAGGGATTTATATTCAGTTGGTCTAACCCATTTGTCCTGGCAGCCCAGCTTTGTAATTGTTCCTTGGCATCATGTCTCTTTCAGAAAGAGCTATTAGCTCGAGGTCCTATCCACAGTTTCTGCATCCAGGAAGATGCTGCAAAAGCATCATACCTGGAGAAGTAGACTGAGCCTTCGGCTTCCAAAGCAGAGGCGATGCCACAGCCAGGGTTAGTGCTGCAAAAGCACGGTTCAACATACCATCCCGGCAGGGCATTATGCAGTCTACAGGGCAAAACTAAAATAGGAGAGCACGCAAGATTTAGACTACTGAAGGACATTATTCATGTTAAATTAAAAAAGATAAAATGAAAGGGGAAAGGGCAAGAATAAAACTTCAAGGTAGGTTGATGTCAACATTTCCACATGGTCTCTGACAGAAAAGGCTTCAGCCCTAGGTGCGCATTGTGAGAAAGCTCAGGCCTGACTTTTCAGAGGTGCTCAGTGTCTAAAAACCCTGAGTTCATGCTGGCAGCAGTGCTGCTTTGCTGGCTGAAGAAGGTGATGTCCTGACCTGCAAGCACACCTGTGGCCAACAGGGCTAATTTCCTTATTTTGATGGCAATCACCTACCTAATCGCTGGTGTGCTGCTTCTCAGTGTGAGCTCTAAGCCCAGCGCATGAATTAGGTTGAGGAGCCTTCTGGTGATGCATAAAATTCTCTTGTAAAATGCTTTTCCAAGGAACAATTAAGCACCAGTGAAAATACATATAATGTCCTTAAAAGCGCAGGGTTCTGTAGAGCCAGATGATAGGCGAATCAAAGGGTTTTCTGCACCGATGAAATTCCAGGGGAGGGAGGGGGCCAGGCAGTAAGGGCTAGAGAGAGATGGCCAGAAAGAAAATGCTCAGATCATCTATCCAAAAAAGTTTCTTCTCCAGCCAAATTACTCAGTCTTTTATGAGAAAGATGTCTTGGTTTGGCAGGAAGGAAAAGACAGCTCCACCAGACAATAATAATAATAATAATAATAAAAGCGCCTTAGTTGAACACTAAAAAACATTAATCCAGGGGAAACATGACTTGTTCTCTTCCATGGTAAAACTTCCAGTTGAAACCCTAAACCAGTAACCCTGGGACAGGTACCAGAGAGACTGGACTGATGCTAGCAAACACCGGAGCTTCTCTTGGCTCAATAAAAGCATTTCTGCCGATCAGTCTCCAGAAGCATCTCATTAAAATGAGATGTGAATCACAGAGATAAATCCTTAACTGAACTGATAAGCTTATCATATACACTGAATTTACACAAGTATTGGACTTCTCCCTTCATTGGACTGCTTATGACTTACCCTGTAGCTATAACTGAGGCTCTGGTGTTGCAAAGTTTATTACTACTCATCCTGATGGAGTCGCTAGCAAATTTATCTGTAAATACATTCGTCTGCAGTGACTAAAAATCCCATCTCTTCACCTCAACTTAGCACCTTACTTTCACAGTCCCTGAAGTCTCTAAATGGAGACCAGTCTCTTCTGAGAGAAGAGATACTCAAATCAAATGCAAACTTCTATGGCTAGAAATTGTGCTGAATCCCTTCGCTCTGAATTTGGCTTCTCAAGCCAGCACTAGGGGCTGGCTGTGGGCATCACCTCTGAGGTGGTGACAGCACTGGAAGAGATCTGCCTCACGCTTGTCAGCACAAGTTGTCTCTCTCTCCACCAGTGACTTGGGGCTGGCGATCTTCGAGGAGCCTGCAAGTTTTTGTGCTGGCCTCCAAGTGCTTTACTCATATATGGAAGTATCACTCAGCATCAGGCAGTGCTGCCATGTGAGCTGGCCCCTGGACTTCAGGAATGTGAGAGGGATCCCTGATGTTACCACACAGCACACATACATAGGCTTTGCAGGATCAGAAACTGAGATTATCAACTTCTAGAGGTAAAGAAGGGGTTATAATGGACAAGACTGTTTGTGGCTCTATAAAAAAACCACTACTGCTTTTGTCACTCAACTCCCAAGGCTCCTGTCTTGCTTCCTTGCTCCTGTCTTGCCCGATCCATAAAAACTCAACAGTTCCTGAGAAAGACTGGAATCCCCATGGAGCAAACTGGAAAGAAGACCAGGTCTGGCTACAGACTCACCATGTAACTTCAACTAAGTCATATCACTGCACACTTATCTCCTTTAATTAATAGGAAAATGAGACACCCTCCTCCCCCCCCCACAAGCATGCACTCTCAGAGCTGTACAAACATGTACGTAATTACTTAGCGCTTGCCACATACATGTGCTATACCCAACCATCCAGAACTTTCCTCCTAAAAGTCATTATTTTTAAAAAAAACCAAATGGTTTGCCCTCAGCTTTGCTTTTTTCCTAGTGTGTTAAAAAGAAAAATGTTGTTTCATAATTGCTATTACAGAAGAGAGAGACTTTCATTACATTTTCCAGCACCCACACAGTTAGACCTCATTCACCTCAGGTACAAGAACACGTGTGCTGACTTTGAATATATACCTTACAATTTCCGACTCAATTAGCATACAGCAGCTAATCATTCCCTTTGTAATGTATTAACGGCTGTTTGCCTTTCTGCATTGTTGGCTTTTCCCCTTTATTCCCACTAGTTTGAAAATGGTTGTCATGAATAAATCTAGCACCTACAGCCATGGCTTCTTGCTTTAAAAAGCTCAAGAGAGAGAAAATTAATTAGAAAAATGAAAGCCTTTTTTGCATGATACCCAAACCTTGGATCCTAATCCAAACCGCCTGTAATTTAAAAAGCAGAATATACACCACAGGTATCTTGGCTGGCTGCATCAAGGGTGAAGTTTAATGGTGTCTTGCTCAGAGCCAACGTTAGGACATTGCCAACCATTTACTTTAACAAGTCCCAAGCACACACAGCATACCTAACACCCAGTTTCCCTTATGATGCCCACCCCTTTTCCAAGAAAAACAATCTAAAGCCTTCTGGTTATCAAGGGGACTCCAAAAAAAATGAAAACCGACTCCCTTTTTCCCTGTCACCAGCTGATTATGCTGGCTGCTCTGAGCCATGTGACTGCGATCAGCCCGTGTCTGGCAGCAGCCACCAGTCTTCTTTGCCCACGTAACCCCTCATTTATAGCAACAGGAACATCAACATTGTCAGTAAACTGTTCCTTTCCCTTACAGAGAGGGGAAAGGACTGTGACCATCTATCCCTAGGCTAGAGATGAGTTGTGCCATGCGGGGTCGGCCAGCCTGCTCTGTCTCACCTGCAGCACACCTAGCCCACAAACCTCATTCTTCTCCAGCAGAAAAAACCCAGGGAGCTACCCTTTTCCACCAAACACTTCTATAGCTGAAAGCTCTGGGTGTTCTGCAGTGCCAAATCCTTCGTAGCACGGGAGTCTCTGCGGCCACCCACAGTATATTCAAATGCACAAACGAGCCAAGAAGCTTTGCATAAACAACTTGGTACAATGTGCTGAGATGCTGCTGTATTTCTGCATGACAAGTTCATTACCATTTGGCCTCGGCTTATGCTGATGTACAGTGGAAAAGAAAAGGGAAAGAGAGAGAGAGACTCTTCACAGTTACATTAATTTCCTTTTATTTAATAAAAAACAGTATCAGATTAAAAATACAAACACTTCGGGTGATTATCCAGCGTTTTCCCCTGTGTGCCTCGTAGAGCTCAAAACAACCAAGGATTGGGAGAAAAAAAAAAAAAAACAAAAAAACCAAAAAAAAATAACACCAAACAATTTTGGCCGGAGCTGTAAAATAATGTTGCACCAATTAAATTACACCAAATATATTATTATACCTTTGAAATGGCTTTCAGACCAATAAATAAAAAAAAAAAAGAGACAAATTCAAATAAAAAAGTCAACTTTGTATTACAAAAAAATTAAATAAAAATCACAACACTAATAATAACAATGTGCAGTCAAGTTTGTTGGTTTTTTTTTCTTCTCTTCTAGGAATGATAACATGCCAGTAAACATGTAACATGCCAGTAACATGCCAGTAAATCCCTACGTAACATTTCCAGTTTGGCAGCAAGCAGTCACTCACTCATTCACATTTGTACACAAGGAAGCAGGCCTGGGCAAAAGCCTCGGGAGATAGGAGCCTTCAGGTGCTCCTCACTTCCCGGCCACAGCAGGCTGAGTTCCCTTCCCTTTGTCCTGAAACCTCTCTAAATGCATTCAAGGTTTAGCACCAGATCTGCAGGGAAGGTGTCAATCAGCATAACCCTGCCAAAGTGATGCTCCATCACATCAGCAGGACAGCGCTGATTTATACCAGCTGAGAATCTGGCTCTGATGCTCCGGGCCACCAGTTAAACGCCGTGGCTGCAAAGCACATCCATCCTTGTTTCAGACAGGCCATGGAGATTACATCCAGTTGTTTTAAAATGCACCACAGCAAACTTGTTAACTCAATACACTGCAAAATGGGGTGTTGATATGGGATGGGCTAAAAGAGCACATGCAGGGCCTGTGAGAAGATAGGACATCTGAGTATCATACAGAGAGGTACACACCTGTAAAGAAATGACCTGCAGTTGCCCTTCCTGAGCCAAAGTCCAATTGACTGCGTGAGAGTACATCTCTCATAGATTTCACGGTATTGATGCCATTTACTCCGGGGCCAAATTTGGTCCAGTGTTTCACAATTAGTAAAGGTTCTCCACAGAGGCAGTTTCACTGATTTAGGAAACTCACACTCGCTCTCTTTATGCTAGGTAGCCCAGCTGATTTTTAGGAGGAACCAGCAGACTTAAGTACCATGATACACCAAATGAAGAATCTGCCAGTGAAATAACTCCTTGCCCCAGATACCAGTTATTTATGGGGTTATCTCCAGCTTCCAGGGGATCCCCGGAAGAACTCTATTCCATTTCCTCATGTCGTCTAAGATTTGGGACACAGTGGGCCAAATTCTGCTTTCAGCTCCAGTTACAGGGTAGGAGTGAGAACAGGGCTTGCTCCAGGTATGTGTGCAGACTAAAGTTTTGCAGCTGTGGATCATTTGACATCATAGGCTGAAACCTGCCACTGACTCACACCAATGCACCTCCAAGAAAGCCAGGGGCTATGTGCTCACGGAAATGAGACTGAAATGGGCCTTAAGATTCCAGTTTGCCCAGGCCTGTCAAACACACAGTGCCTTTCTGACGTAGGCTTACATTCAGGTAATCCAGTAGACCCATGTGGTACCTTTATGGGAGTTGAAGCCTTCAGTCTGGATAGTGAGTAATGTCTGAGAACACAAACATATCCTACTTTTTTTTTTCAAACTGGTATCATTGCACACGCAGTACCAGCTACACTATATAGAGAGAGGTCTGCAATTTTATGCTATGTTATCGAATCTACCATTATCATTTCATCGTTCAAGTCTTTCTGCTCCATTACTACTAACTAGAAACATTTTCAATTGGAGAAAGGCATCTTCCCACTAACTTTCTGACCTCTATCCATTTCCTACATGCTACAACCTTTTCCTTACCTAACATCCTGGTTGCAAACTACCTGTTACCCTCAAATACTATAAAGTGGCACCTTGCTGACAGTAACTGAACTCTAGATTGGAGGATCAGTTAACCCTTGAGACCCTTTATTAGATCCATCTTTGTCTGGGCATTCATCTGGCTGGCCATTTTGAGAGGCACAAATTGAACACACAGGTTGAAATGCCTTAAAAGGCCATTTAGCTGCTGCTAACATTCATTCCTTCCAGTTCTCATTATCGTTTCTGTGACTCTGCTTTTGCTGGTAGGAGTGGTAGCTGCAAACAACCTCAGGGCCTCCTGCTTGCTGAAGAGCAATGGCTTAGGGAGGGGTCAGATGTGAATGCCTGCTCCACTGCTTGTTCACATAGACTTCGTGAGGTTATTCTAGGGTGAGTCTCTCAAATTATCTGTCTCAGAACGCACCCAGAACCTCTCATGTCACCTTGGTGGAAGGGACCTTGGCGACCACCTAGCCAGGCCTCCCGCATAATGCTAGCCAAAGGTTCCCAACGTGCAATGACTGTATCCAGATGAATAATTTCAGGGAGAAACAAACGCTCTCTTTCTAAAAGACATCCAAATTTGACTTGAAGAATTCAGCTCATCTCTTGATAAAGCTAATCTACTATCAATTACAAACCTCCCAAAACATGTGTCACTCACTTCCAGTTTTAATTCTGTCTAGCTTTGACTTTGAGCTATCAAATCTCGATGCATTTGTCTGCTAGATCCTGATGTGCTTTCACCAAGTATACGAAAAGACCAAAGATTTTTCTCTGGTCAGGTAGGTAATATTTTGAGGACACAAAATTAGAGAAGTGTGAGATGGCTTTGGGGCTATTTTACTAGGAGTTCAGCTAAGAAGGTCCAGCCAGCTCCTTCGAAGCAAAACCTACCACTGTCAGCAAATCAGTGACCTGGCTTACTCCATCACAAAGGTACACAGAAAATCTCCCTTCCCTCCCTTTCCATCTTCCCTCTGCTAGTTGAGCTTGTTGCAGATCTCTAGGGCTTTCTTGTAGACCTGAGTCACGTCATCCATGTCTGTGAGAAGGGAAAAACTGCTGTCCCCCAGACGGTTGCGATAACGCTTTAGGTACTGTGGCCGTGGTCGGTTCTGAAGTCCTTCGAAGTCTTGGATCTGGAGGAAATTTTCAGCAGAGACACAGCTCCGTATCCTCTGTCTGTTTGGCCTGTTCTCTTGCAAATCCAGCAAATCAAAGGAGTCATTGGACAAAATACTGTCATCGCTAATCACGCTGGAGGGGCGACTGTAACTTCGAGGTAAGGCATCCCCAGGCAGGACCACTTCTTCCATGGCCTCCAGCGTTGGTGTGTCAGGGCTAATCAAAGCAGATTCAGTGCTGCTGGTAGAATACTTGCTGTTATGTTTCAAGATGCCCTTACGCCTGCAGGAATGGCTGTAAGACCCATTTCTGGATGGCTCAGTGACCCCCGGAGATGTGTCACTATTTACTGTCTCATCATTATTGTCCAAGAGCTCAGAAGATTCACTTCGTTCTGGAGAAGAGTAATAGCCGGACTCCCTCTGCTGAGTCTTCTTTAATATTCCTTTTTTTGGCATTAGTGAAGACTGCTTAGTGCCATATTTACCCACTACCTCTCCCTCCACAACACTTTTAATGGCTATGCCAGTCCTACACAACTCTTGCTCCAGCTTAAAAGCAGAGGGTAACACTGGGCTGACCACTCCTTCAATGAAACCTGCACTGTGAGATCGATGTTCGCTGTTGCTCCTTTTTTTCAGGATGCCTTTGGGTCTCTTGGAGGTGGGTTTGGATGCATTTTCAACTCCTCCTTCCTGGATGGACTGTGCAATGTCATTTTCCTTTTTTGATTTTTTCAGAGACCTTTGTCTCTCTAGTGTGACTTCAGGAACTTTGGGCTTAGAAAGGCACTTCATTTTGGTATCGGTCTCTGGTTGGAGGCCAGTAGAACGGTGATGCCAGTCAATGAACCTTGCCAGCAATGGGGACTCGGAGTCCCTCATAGCATCACAGTCACAAACACTACTCTTGTAGCCCCAGTTCACCCACCAGTGGTTGGCAATGTCTTCAATGGTTGCTCGACGTTCAGGGTTCACCATCAGCATCCATCTGATAAGACCACGAGCATCTATGGACAAAGAATGGAATATAACATGTTTACGTATGGACATTCTTAGTTTTGTCAGTTTAAAATGTAAGTGTGAAGCCAATCAAATGAGCAACAATAATGCTTCTTACAACAGGAGAAGTGAAAGGGGGCAAAGCTTTGGCCATCAGTCAACACTGGAAAATGCATTTGAGTACTACTTCTTATCAGAAGAATATGATTCACCCCAAGAAATGTACACACAAAAATTATCAAATTAATATTTATACTGTATTAGTCAGTGAATAGTTCCATATTACTGAAAGAAGTCAGCAACCTATTGACCCTAATAATTGCAAATCTTAGAGGAAAACAAAGGGGAACTGGGATACTGTAAATGATCTACACATTACTGCTTTTGTATTTACTTTTTCCATAAACAGTGTAGTCTTCTGTATATTTTAAAGGTATATTTTCAAATGATACAATATTTATTTAAATATAACACATAGACAAATTTTTAAGGCTGTAAGGAGTCACTATAATCAATGACCTGGACTTAGCTGATGCTATTCTGTCAGGTGACTGCCTAATGTGTTATCCTCGAAGTAGAAGTAAATATGAACATAGTGGCATTAATTCAGATTTTGGCCTGCCTTCTTGGATAAGAGACTGCATTGCTCTGACCATTCATGTTCTCTCTGCTAGCGATATACCACAGTGTAGTTAGCAAGGAATGATCTGTACCAGTATGTCGTATCAGTTTACAGCTTGTCTGAACAATTCCACTTGAAATAGCTAGCAGACCTTCCACTGTCATAGATCTGTTTAAAAGAGCCCATTACAGCTTCGCCAAGGCAATAAAATCTATCTGCTACAGAACTTTATTTCAAAAGGGCTTTTGGTAAATGCTGCACCCAGATAGGAATATGAAATCAATAGGGGAATGAGAGATTTTTTTTCTTCATCATTCTAATATGACACCAAAACATATCAGAAGGGGCCAGGCAAACCCTCCATTTGGAACTCCTGTCAGCTCAATACGTTGCCCTCACTCCTTTTTTGTACCTGAGGTCTGTGTTGGCTCACGATACTCTCCACTGCTGATCTGCCTGATGAGATTTTTGTGATCGAAGCCATCAAAGGGCATCGTTCCATAAACCAGAGTGTAAAGCAATACACCAAGGGCCCAGCTGTCAACCTGAAATACAGAGGCAATCCATATGAAGCCCAGGAAAGCTGATCCCCACCCTTCTCTTTGCCATTAGCACCACAAGAGCAGCATCACATCCAGCTGTGCCTACTGGTGGGCAAACCCGTATCTAACATCTGACCAACCACAGACAAGGCAAACGAAAGCAAATGAAGGCAGCTTGAGAACTTACAGTATGGGAGAGATCCAAGCAAACCCACATGTGAAATAACACTAGCATTAAAACTAAACCTCAAGAACATTATCATCAAAGACATCCCCATACCATCACCGGAAAATCTGAGCCTTCTTACCTCTGGGCCTCTGTAAGGTCGTCCATTAACTATTTCAGGGGAAGCATACAGTGGGCTTCCACAAAAGGTCTGCAGAAACTTGTCTTTGTGGTAAAGGTTGGAGAGTCCAAAATCAGCAATCTGCAAACAGAATTGCACAAGGCATCCATAGTATTAACATTATATTAATGCAAAAGAAAATTCTTTATCAGGAAAGACTTAGCTATATTCGACCCTGCTGGAGGGCAGGGATCTCTACCTGGAAAATCTCACAGGTTCCCTGGCCAACCCATTATTCTACTCTTTAAAGATCCTCCAGGGAAGGAAAAGGGTTCCCAGGTTAAATCCAAGGAACAAGGATGCTTTGGTTCCATTCACAGACAGGTCACTGACTGACTACACAACCATCAGTCAGTAATTTTATCCCGGATGAACTGCATATACTTGCAAATACAAACTTATACTGGGAGGCACTGGGCCTGCTGTCCACTGATTGCTCTTCACCTTGAACAATCCTTAATAGCAAAGGAAAGCAAGCAGAAAGTACGACTGTTCTTATCACACACATGCAAGCCAAAAGCCAAGACCTTGAAATCCAACAGGAGGAGTGAAACAGAAGTGTCACAGGAAACCAAGCGTTACCGAAGAAAGTGATTTTTTAAATCATCTGGAACTTAGCTACACTTGAAGGGGGGAAAAGTGAGGAACTCTCTAACCCTTCCAGATTCAGGGACTCCGGCTGAGGAATCTGAGCTGTTAAGCACATGAGATGTCTATCATGAGATAATAAACACAAGTCTGGTTCCTAACTGGAAACAATAGGCCCAAATCCGGCTTTCCCAACACAAACAAAACTTCCCTTGAGACTTTGGGAATTTCGCCTATGTAGGAATTGCAGGATCAGGTCCAAATATTTTGTTTACTTCAATTCTCTGTTTTTGTTCTTACAAAACAAAGGCTGAGGATAGCGACACTAAATACTGCCACAACCTTTGCATTTCCTTTGTTTCTCTAGCACAAGGCAACACATCTCAATTTTTATCTTCTTTAAAACCCAAACACTTCTGATTCCCAGGGATACTTTTATTACTGCCCACTATCGACATAAGACGTACATAAAAGACATAAAGCACAGGCATAAAAAAAGGTATTGTAGCTATAAGAGACAGGAGTTTTCTCTAGGTTTTCTTCACCTTATTCGGTCTTTTATACCACAAAGAAATTAAATCCCAGGAATTATCACAGGAGAAAATTCAAGAAAATACAAATTGAACAGAAAAGGATTTACCAGCAGCATCATTCACTCCTGCTTTCTAAAACGTGTATCATCAGTGCCTCTAATACCTGTTTTAATTGCAATGTCTAGTGAACTCTTAGGAGACATAAAGCCTTTGTCTCTACTGTCTAAACTTCTACATGACACACCTAAAAATGTCACAGTTGAGAGCAAAATGAACAAAGCTGGTGAAGTATGGACGGAAGTTCCCAATTATCTTTCTTTACCCCAAAACAGAAATATGTATATATACACTTTATAAATAGATATAGATACTTTCATGATAGAAATATAAACTTTTCAAAAAAATACCATTTTCACAGAATTTTTAAAGTCACAGTGCAAATATGAGATTTCACACTTCACCCTCTTCTATTTTGATATTCTGCAGGTGTTCCACTGACAATTTGGACCCATAATATCCTGCTCAAAGAGCATCTGATTCCTGTTCATTAATGTTAATTCATCTCCCCGTATCCATTCACAGTTTGCATTCACTCAGTCCCTCAGACAGTGTATTATCAACCCACAGCAGAAAACTCAACCCTTAAATAAATGTGGTTTGTAAAAATCTTCATTGTATGGCTGGAATGTCATTGAAAACAGCTGGTGTACAATTGCAGTCTGCAAACATATTCTCATGGCTCAGATTGCACTTAATTGCCCTAAATTCCACTTTCTTATCAAGTCACCCTGCCTGGCTTGCAGGAAGTTGGTTTTAAGCCTTATGAAGTGTGCCCTGTCAATCAGGGGAAGAATGGGATCATTTCAAGTGTTAAAAATTCGTGCTGGTCATAGAGTTTTATTTTAGTTCAGGATGCAGCTAAGACAAGGACAAACACTGCACAGTGTGATTCCTTAAGAAAATACATTCCCTTAACACCATGGAATGTATAAAATGCGTGTGGATGTGCATGAATATATATATAGGGATACACATACCATTGTTCACACTAAGAAACTCTCAGACTTGGGCATTCATGTTTTCATTTTGACCATTCAGGAAAAGAGTATTTATGTTACAGTCCACTCCCATACTCACAGACTGATGTTTATCAGCTTTTCCCATTAAAACTGTCATGCCCCCCAAAACAAGATTAATAGAAGCCAACATTACTTCATGTTCTTGGCACTTAAATGGATCTAAGGCATCAAGTCAAAAAAACTTCCTAAATTGGGAGGAGCAAGGAAATGGACTTTTATTCCACTCACTTCAGGAGGTATATGTTTCATATTTTCTGTTAACTATGATAAACCAGATGTGGTTTATTGTTTAAGTGTGGACTATAAATTCCATGAAGTTCACACTCATGGAAATTGTCAGTTTTATCCCACTTAAGAATCTGTCTCTTTGTACTGTAGAAAGAGAAATAATTAGGTCTCTCAAAGCAAATGAAACGTATGTGCAGTCAGTGAGACTTACAGCAAGGTAAATCCCAATTACATATACTTACTCTGTAAATATGAAACCCTCATGGGTTTTTAGTGGTTAGTCTGCTTGGTGTCCCCTTACCAGCCCAAGAGAAAGTGCAGTTAGCAGGATTATGTTACTATTATACTTGCATTTTTCTCTCATTCTATCAATTTGGGGTTGATCATACAGTTTACGTCAATGTCTGCTAGACATCTCTTTTAGGTGCAATTCCCAGCCCAGGATCTGCCACAGCCCTGCTGTGAACAAGGAGGCCCCCTCCATTGTGCCAGGTTACATGACAGAGGTGTCCTTGGGGATAGGCTGGGACACAGGGCAGGGACACAGTATTTGGACAGGCCAGCAAGAAGCACTAATTCCCTGGCTGCTACACTGGGCTGCAGTTTCTCTCCACCTCCCTGCATGCAGTTTTGGGGAGAGCTGAAGTGCTTGGAG
Organism: Strigops habroptila; assembly: GCF_004027225.2. Taxonomy (NCBI): domain Eukaryota; kingdom Metazoa; phylum Chordata; class Aves; order Psittaciformes; family Psittacidae; genus Strigops; species Strigops habroptila. The sequence goes on from NC_044279.2 coordinate 72,868,372, forward strand.
ACATGTGGTCCTCATCAGGCCACACTGCAGGAGCTATGAGTGAATGGAGGCAACTATTCACTGCCTCACCCCACTGCTATTTCTTGTAGTAAATCCATACCTATAATGAACCAAAAAGTAACATCCTCAGTCCTTTTAAAAATAATGAAGAGAAGAAGGCACTAGAAGGCGGCTTTTTTTAAAACTGCCAAAGGCATATGCCTAAATCCATCACGAATCCATCACAAAGGGCTTTCTAGCTCACCAGCTCAGGGCAGCTCTTTTGGTGCTTTGGGGCTGCCTTAGCCCTGCTGCCTGTCTGACTCTGCCCACTTCCAGCTGTTTTGGGATTATGAACAATGATGTCCTTTTGATGGGATGAAAATGACAGTGACAGGCTGCTCTGCCACTGCATGGTGGGGGCAGCAGCCGTACCCACCCCCAGGAACCCAGGGCAAGCAGAAGGGGCAGCTCCAAGCTACCCGGAGCTGGAGGGTCAGTCAGCAAGTGAAGAACAGAGTAAATTCTAAGGTGAACTGTGCTGTTAGCAGCTGGCACATGAATGTGAGGAAGGAGGGGCTTGTACATGCTGCAGAAACCCTTATTTCATTGCCACATTATTTCTTTAAAGAACACGGCACCATGAGCAAGGTAAGAAAGCAAAGAACGCTCTTCTGCCCTCGGAGGCTGCAGTGTCTTAGCAAGATTTAGCTCTAGGATTGTGCCTCACTATTGACTTCCACAAACAGGGAAACATCCACACTCAGGGTTTCCGCTACATAGTTGGGTGCGTATCTGGGGAGCAAGACAAGGTACTGTTTGATTAACTGGCTGGATGAACTCCCTTGTACCCCACAGATCTGTGTGCATGTTCAGTCTCACAAGTGTTTAAAAGTCATTTTATTCACTTGGCTTTGCTGCATTTAGGGGTTTCAAGTAATAGTTTGCAGGAAATATTACCACATACACCAAGTCCCTGAAAAACATAATTATATACCACAGAGCAGATTACTTTCTTCCCCTCATCACCTTCCACCTCTGGCCTGTGGACCTGCAGAACTCTTCAAAATGTGTAATTTTTTTGTCAGCTTCCAGACACTGGTGTTTCCTAGTTGCTGTACTCCAACACGACTCCATTTCCAGAGACTTTTTCTCACTACCATAACTCCATACACTGCTTCATGACCTTCTTTTAATTAGCTAAGATTTAAGAATGGTTTCCAAGTTAGTGTTGTAGCATGTAAAATGGCTTGGGGCCCTTTTAGGTCAGATAATAATTTCTAACAGATTACATGTTCTCTCCATTTCCTGTTCTAAAAGTATTACTTAAGTTGCTATACGTGGATCTAATTTTACTACATCTTATTTTTTCCTCACATTGCTATGACATGTTTGTGTATATCATAATGTATAGATCACTGGTTTCTTCAGAAACATGCATTTAATTGCACATTGCACCCAAAACCAAAGGGATTCCTTTCATTTTCTCATTCTTAAAATCAAACTGCCAATGTTGTAAGTGCTTTGTAATCCACTGAATGAAATATAAATACTGGGAAAGTACAGATAAGACTATCACTCCATTTCTAAAAAATGCCTTCCACTGAGTATTTGAAGCCATTAGTCAATACCAAACCCCAAACTGCATAGTTCTTTTTTCTGCCTGAATAAACCATATATAAATACTGTCAGAATGAGGACCTCATAATTTTAATCCTAACAAATAATTTACTATTCCTTATGTGTTTCCTTGCCAACGGTTACTGTTTGGTGAAACAAAAAGTAGGAAGTAAAATTCTGTGCAAGTAACATGGAAACTACAGTAACATACTCAAAGCTTCAGTATCAGGGAAGTAGTGGCAGTGTGCTTAACATCAAGTATTCAAAGCTGATCTTAGTCATGAGGTGTAAAAAACAGAGAGCAGGGAGAAAAAGGAAAACAATACAAATACTATCTCTTGAAGTAATCCAAATTCAAGCATTACTGATAGCAAGATGTATGAAATACCAACTGCTTCCCAAGTCTTGTCTGATTTTTAGCTTCATAAGACCCTTTGCAGAAATGGTTGACAAGGGACAGCAAGGGAGCTTGCAGCCACCTACCCATGCCATGGCAGCCTTGCCCTCTCAGAGCAGTACCTTACAGTTTGCAGAGAAGAACCTGAGGAAAAGCTGGAAATGTGCAAAATACCTACATGGCAGCTTAAACACAGTGCAGTTCAGGAAAGCAAAGCCTTCAAGAAAAAGGTGTCCAAAGACTGGCAGGGATGTGGGGAGTCACGGCTACCCAAATGTCTTCCACAGCAGTGCCACTCACTATGGCAGCTGAAATGCATCTGTGGTTCTAAAGCCCCTGGGTCAGGCCCATGGTCTGGACCCAGACATGAAGCTACCTGTCCCAGCCCCATCCTCCTGCTCTACCCACAGGACAATTAGACTCCCATAAGAAGAGCAGGGAGGGAATGGAGCCTTCTGACAAAGCACAGCTCCCTGGAGGCCTGGGAAGTGATTGGTTTTGCATATGAGGACCACAGCGCTGAGATCCAGCCCACTGCAGCTAGCAAATTCCCCAAATTCCTCTTTTCTCTCAAGAATTCTCTGATTAGCTGGGAAGATAGTTTGGTGTGTAATGCGGAAAGAAAGGTCACTTTGCCTGCGGAAGCCTGTTTCATATACAATGTCCTAGAAAGGCTACTTTCTGTTTTCAGCGCTGCTGAGAACAGCTTGGGCTGCTGCAGCCAGTGTCCCGGCAGGGACAGGAGCAGGGAGGTTTGCTCTAACGCTGAATGTTAACAGCAAAACGTCCAAGTATTGCATTGGACAGGTCTTCTGTAAAAGACTATTTTTAGAAACCACATATTTATGTGCCTTTAATCCACTAGTTGATCCAAGTTAGCTTCTGTCATCAGCATTACACAGATGGCAGCTACCATATGTTACTTTCCATTTCCATTGCACATCAGCTTAAAATGAAGACAATCTCTCCTACGTGCAGCACAGAAGGCAGTGCTTGCAGCCCCACGGCTTTCAGTGGAGACAAAATGAAGATCCAGGCTATTTAGGTATTTGGCTATGCAGTGAGCTCCCTGATTACTTTGTTAATTAAAAAAGGATGCCCAAGCATAATTAAAAAAGGATGCCCAAGCATCAGCAGAAACTCCTCAGCATCCTTCCTTCTGCCCATAGATGAGTACACCCAGCCACCCTCACATCCAGCTATCCAGGCAGGAACAAAGTGGAAAGTGAAACAGGTTCAGCTACCTGGAAACTACACTTATCTCTGCATTATTTCTTTGTGCTACAGTTATTAGGAAAAAAAGAAGAAGAAGGGAAAAAAGGTCATTCCCATGCTTTCACTAGGGAGAAATGACATGGAAATGACATCACTGGCATCACTATCCAAAGTATACGTTTGTGTCTGGAGTTCCAAGGCCATTTCCTAATGAAGCACATGTGCTTTACTAGGTTTATTTTGAAACTCTATTTGCTTATTTTCCAGCCATGATCAAAAGGACATTCAAAGTGTGCTCTTGAGGAGAACTAGGAGGCACTTGAACCCTGTAGACCAGGAGAGTTTTTTCCTAGCTCCAGCAGCAGCCAGCAATAATATCATTCGTACAATAAACCCAACTGCACGAAATGCTCTGCTGTTTCCTACCACTAAATAGACACTGCTTTGGGAACCGTGGCCCTTGGGTGGCAGGACAGGGCCATTTCCCCCAGGTCACACAAAGCTTCATTTAGCGTGTATGACCAGTGACCGATGGTGCTCTTTCCCCAACCTCCAAACCCCTGAGCCTCTTGCCAGAATCTGTTGCTTAGCAGTTGTTGCCGTAACACTGGCTCTTCTAAGACCTTGGATAAAAATGTACAAAACATGCAAACCCATTCTGAGAAGTTGAGAAAAAGAATCCTACCTTAATATTAAAATTGTCATCAAGAAGGATGTTTTCCAATTTTAGGTCCCTGTGGACAACACCATTCTGAAAGAAGGAAAAAAAAAAAAGGGGAGAACATGAGAAAATATTGGGAAAACTAAAGTGAGCTGGCAGGGTGGTCTTTGCATCTACATTTCAGGACTGATTTCACTGTCATAACACTCACGGCCCAGTGACTAGTGACAGGCGATGCATTAGTCACTTGGTGTGTGGTTAAGGGAAGAATGACTGGAATCTGTCCTCCCACAAAGCCTCTAAAACAGCAGGGGGGTAGGGGAATAGAGGGCTGGGGGGTGTCTTTTCGGAACTTAATTCCAGTCTGAATCCTGCCCCCACTGCGTGAAAGCAATATACTCTTCCCAGGCACCAGAAAACAATATCTGTCAATGACATTAGTCCTTACAAAAGCCCTCATTCCTCCAATGTGCAGCCATGTGGATTGGGAGGTTACAATCCTAAAGGGCTGTAAATGTTAAGGATGGCAGTGAACAAGCTGGGTTTAGGTCAGAGCCTTCTTCAAAGAAATTTGGGAAAGATGAACTGCACAGGAAAGAGAGCTGCAGCTTTTCAGCACTACAGTGAGGACTTTGAAAACCTCTCTTGTTGATCAGAATTCAAGTGGAGATTAAAGTGTTTAAGAATTCAAATAAAAAATGGTGCTAGCAGCTCAGTGCCTTTAGCCTCATGCAAGTTTTTGCTCTGTGCAGTTGATTCATAAGCAGGGATAAAAGGTCCATGATGACAGTCAGTCAGATATGTTGGATTTAGTTGTTTAAACTGTCATTTTAGTGGGTACCATGATGGATAAAGTCATTAGCAAAGCATCTTTCTAGTGCTCTTGCCACATCTGGAAAAGTTACTTTTGCCTATCCAAAACGAGTACATGCTAAAGCTCATATATGAACACCTTTCTCTTGGCTTTTTTCTTTTATATATTTTATCTCCTAAAGTCATTCACTTGCATATTCAAATTGCAAACCATCATTCATTGAATTTATTAATAGTAATGTTGTAGAAATTCTATAGGATGCCTTTTCTAATTAATGCTGTTAATTGTTTTTTTTAATGTCAAGAGAATTATTTCAAAGGCAAAAAAGCAATGTAGGGCTAATGTAAGGGAGTGGCTCGAATCTGACATACCGCAGGAAAACATCCTCAGTCTTTAAAAATAGGCAGCAAACAACTGTAGCACTTTTAATGAAGATCTCCTGTTGTACTGATACAAATCACATGTTGTGGTATTTAATAATGAATGCTGTTGCCGCAGACAAACTTTGAAATATACAAGTCACTAGCAGCCTTCAAACAGCATTTTTAATATCAAATCCTTTTCTCACCTTGTGGCAGTAATGTACAGCAGAGACTATTTGCCGAAAGAAGTGTCTTGTCTCTCTCTCGCTTAATCGCCGCCTCTCACTGATGTAATCATATAACTCTCCCTTGCTTGCGTACTCCATGATGATCACAATCTTATCTTTATTTTCAAACACTGCACAGGATAAAAGAAAAGAAAAAACATCACAGTTGATTCAATATGGTTGAAAACTGATACGTTAAGAAGTGAAGAAGACTCAGGGTGACTGAACACATCCTATATCATCACTCCAGCCTGGAGAGATGTACTACTAACACCACTGCAAAAAGCAAGTTCCAAAGCTAAATTTCTCTAGAGGAAGATTACAACATTTCAGACCAAGAGAAGGAAGATGAGGCTATCTTCACTTTCCTGTGGCTACATGAAAGAGTGTCTTTGCCTCTATAATATGGGATCCCACGCTAGCAAAGTCAACTTGATCCTAATGAGGCGGACGCTTGTGCCAGTGATACCTGAATACTAATCCCCGCTTCGACTGGGGCTGCCTCTTACCAGTAGTCCTCTTGAGGCCAGAGAACAGAAAGAAACAGGAGCTCTCAAATAATGTGGAAAGGGTTAATAGAAGGCATAATAAACTTTGTCTTCAATGATTGGTTCATATAGGGTTACCTGTATAGAAGCCAATACTTTATTAGCTTATAATGACATTGGTTGGCTTTCACCTGCTGTCAAAACTCAACAAGTGAATTGATGCATGTGTCCTCTTCCAGCCCAATTCTGTGCAGCATCAAGGTGGGCACGGACACTTGAGCTAGCAGAGACCGCAATGTCTCTGGAGCTGAACAGCTCTTGTCAGCATGGTTCTTCACCCCATCTCATGCACCCAACTCATCCTCAAGCTTACTTATCCTCAAGCTTACTTATCTCCTGGCTCCACCGTGTGTCCCACCGCATGCTGTAGATATGTCTTTTGCCACTTGTGCAGAGCCAGCAACAATGCGCAACTCCCACGTAAGCAACAAAAGGTACATTCATATAATACACGTCACAACTTGACTGTTCTTTGGGCCTGAGGGTACTCTGTGCTACATGCTGTCAAGGTCCTCACTGGGAGTTGCAGATAACTAAACACTTAATCTAGTAAAGCAGGCTGTGAGTAGTCTCAAATTGCCATAGTGCCCTGGCTGCTAAATAGTTTTTCCCTTCTGACACCAAAAATCCACTGCGACCCGCTGGAAACTTCCTGCACCTGCCATAAATAACCACTGCTCACACTAAAACATTGTCATTTTCCTTTTTGTTTTATCTGTGGCAGCAGCCTGCTGAGGCTAGGTCACGTTGGCAGCAAAACATCTGCAAATTAATGAGGTTACAGGGTTGAGGTTATTACAAATGGATGCTACTTTTGACCAGCCCTACTGGAATGATGCCCTCCTCTATCTCTTCAGCAAAGTTCAGTCAGTAATCCTTCGTGTGTTTTTTTATTTAAGAAAAACAACAAAACCAACAAAAAAAACCCCACCAAAACCAGCTTCAGCTTTTGCAGTGAAATGTGAAGCTGCCTCTCTCAACACACAGATACTTGCTGTTCTTAGGCTTTGTCTCATGTCTTCTCACACCTTGTCATTCAACTCTACAAGCCAAAGCCTCTGCAGTTCCCTCTAACACCCCTGAACCCCAGCCAAAGAGTTCTGATAAAAGGGAAAGTGAACAGCCAGATAAAATTGGCTGCTTACTTGTCTGCTGGCCTCACTGTACCCCATAGCAGAGGCTCCTGCCAGTGATTACATCCTATGTGCATCCTCATTAGCAATAAACTTCGGAAACTGGAAGAGCCATCTCTGGATGGATTATACTTATAGTATCCTCTCCAAGAATTACAGACTGATACTGTCTGGGAAAAACTGAACATGCCTAGTGTCATACAGGGAGGGAAGTGCTGTGATGTGTTACCAATAACACAGTAATGCACAAATTTGTTTCTCTAAGCTTGGAAAGGCTTGTTATACACAGGGTTATTTAGGAAGGCAAGAAGAAATAGTTTCAGAAAGCTTACACAGATCACTAAAAATGTTCTTATTTAGGAGATCTGTTTTTAAAAAAATCCAACAAAACAAAACCAACCCAATTCCCCACCCTCCCCCCAAAAAGAGCTGATTCGATGAGTTAGGGTTATATCACACACGTATAGGTGAAGTTTTCACATGGCACCACTGATCTCAGTGGACTCTTATGGTAGTGCGCACTCCAAGCAGTACCAGCTGAGGACCACTCTGAGCTCAGGGGGACATTTGCCACACCAGAGGTGCATGGATGGGGGTGAAAGGGCCCTTGGCTCTTCACACCCAGGCTCCCAACTGCTGATGCCCTATCAGGTGTTCAATGCCTATGAGGACAGTAACAGCAGTACCAGTCCTGCTACGACAGAGCATTCTTCCAGCCTGTGCTTTTCTTAAAGTTTTGCCTTCATCACTCAGTCATAAGAGCTTTCTCAAGACATCCTTAATGTTCTGAAGTTTTAAATTCAGAATCTATTTTTTCTGGTCTTAAATTTGGCATATTATACAACTCCTGATCCAGGCATATTTTCCTGCATTTCTGCAGAAATGAGGTGGAAAGCACTTGGTTTGGAGGAATGTGCGTTTAGAGGTACTTTCCATTTCAAATTTTCTCGTATGCCCTCTAGGAAACTGAGATAATACCTTGAAATTGAATTTAGGAAAGCATAAATCACTGTTCCAAATCTTGGATTTTTCTCACAAAACCGCGCTAGAATCAATGAGAATAGAAGCATCCTGGTAACTTGTATTCAGGTTTCAGTTTACCAGCACTCTCAGGACAAATTGGCATGTTCTTTTTCTTCATGAGGAAGCACTGGGAGGACGCTGCCCTTGGACTCAGGTGACATTACAGAGGCCTCCTCAGCATCATCATAGCTGAACAATTACAGAATTAAACAGACATTTATCTCTTCACCAACTAGCAGAGGTGAACAGAGAATCTTCTTTTTTTCCAGGGAGGTGGAAGGTATTTTTTTACAACTGCCATCTCAGTTCAGAGCACCTCTGTTGTATCAGCTGAACCTCAAGAGGGGGCCTGCAGTTCCTGTGGACAGGGAACTGAGCAGCGGACAAAAACATTTTAAACAAGAGCTGCCACTGAAGGAGGAGGGAGTGAAAAAGGCAGTGGGATTTATACCTATACACACACACAATCTTAAAGAGGAATTCAGCGGTCAAAACTATCAAGCACGTGACAAGGTGGTATTCTTGCAAGTCTCAGACCATCAGCCATGTACACCACGAATTTTCACAGTAGCAGTTAGGATTCCAGGCAGGTTTCATACAGACACTTCTGAATTTCCCTTCTGAGCACAGTATGTAGTTTTATAAACATAGGCTCCAAGAAAGCATTGTGGCCAATGGCTGGGGGAAGAGAGGAGGGCATCAATTAAAGACTGGATTGACTTACTGCAAATAATAATGAGGTAATAAAAATACTGCCCTGTTAACACCTGGGCTGTAACCTGCGAGCTGATGATGGACGGATTGCCTCCATATAGCTTCTGAGACTGCTTGGTTCACTCTTTGTTTTTGTTGCAGATGATTTATTACCTGCCATCCTACTGCATATTCATCCCGAAACTCACCCCCACCTAAAGTATGCCTGAACCCTGGCGGTACCTACTGCTGATGGAGAAGCACAGCTTCAGCAGGATCCTGCACCCCAGGAACATCCTGCAGCTTGCTACTGATGGGACAGCCATGTCATACAAGCCTGCTCCTCAACTTGGACCAAGGTCAAGGGAAAGAGGGGATTATGTATAAGAAAGGTGGGGCTGCTCTTGCTTCTTTCAAATCATTGATACTCTGCAAACAGCTGGCCAAATAAGAGAAGTGGAGAACTGTTAGTATCAACATCCAGACGTGGTAGCAGGAGAGATGGTCTGTCAATCACAAATCAAGAGATAGGGGTTGCTTAGATACAAGGCATGAGCTCCACGGATTAGAGAAGACTGCAGCAGGAGAAATGCTTGCTACAAGCTGTGTGTCATTGATTTCTAAGCCACTGTGTTTATTTCCATCACTCTGCAAGCTGGGTTACACTGAGAGAGCTGCAGCAAGACCTCAATATGGTGAGAGGGTGACTGCACCACCTCAGCCACAGTGATATCAAGTGGTGCAGGACAGTGGTTGCAAAATGACAGTATTCCTTTGCAGACATGCAGGATGAAGTATTGACTTCTGAGATGGCTACACTTCCACCTGGCCCCAGGGGAGAAGGCATGGACAGCACTGTCAGAGGACATCAGGAATTAGGGAGTAGGAACAGGATGTGCCACAAGGCGCAAAGAACAACATGATTATATTCCCAGGAGATGAGCAAGAGCACTGTGTTAACATACTAAGATGTGGGTCTCAGCAGTGTGAAGAAACAGCATTTTCCAGCGGGCTACAAGCTTGCTTGGGCTTGGTCTGTTCACCCCAAGAGCCTCAGCAGAGGCTAAGAGCAGCACCCTACCCAAGCGGCAAAAGGTGCTTAAGATGCAGCAGGCAAAGAAATATTTCTTGCAGCTTTTCTTTAAACTCCCCCCTTAACTCTAACGTGTTTGTTTGTTTATTTAAAGGGGGAGAAAAAAAAGTAAGAAATTTCTGTAATTCTAGGCTGATAATTGAAACCAAATCTGCTGGCTTCAGAGCTCATCGAAGTATATATATGTGAAACTGGGAAAGAACTTCACTTCCCACTACCAAAGACATATCTGAGACAAAGCACATTTTGTAACATCAACAATCTGTCTCTTTCACAGGCTGTTCTACTACAGCAATAATTCTTGGATATAATCTCTCCTCTTTTTTATATGTAGAGGCCGTGAAATGATGAACTCAGCTTCTATCTACAGCTTTCCATTTTCCAGTGTTGGTTGCGTAGGGACCTCTTGCTGATCAGCATTCTTCTCTTCAACCCTACTGTTAAATCCTTACATTTAGCTACACCAACGTCACCTCCACTGAAACTCTACGGGATGAGTTTGAGACTGGATGAACATACTCACTATCCTTCTTAAAATGCTAAGATGGACTTCACCCTGAAAGTGTTGAAAGCCCACATGGGCATAGGTTTGCAAACATCAGTCAAAAAGATTTAATAGTACATTGTACACCTCACTAGTAGGACAGTTCGCTTTGGACTTACTTCCAAATTCAAAGAGCAGAAGAAAGCAGAAGGCTTTGCCCTTCCTCCAAGCTTGCAGGATGCTAAAGTCAGAGCGAGTGCCGACGGGGGTGGATTTCCCTCCCCCCCTTAATGGACTACCTCCTTGTGGGCTGATTCCATTTGGTTTACATGTAACCTCGGGGTAAGGATTTTAGTTTGTTAGTTTAAGAGGGGCGGCCAATCTCTTCGCACTGGAACCATTTGAATTCTCTTCATGCCTTTGCTCTCTATCAGAGCAATCTCCTAAATTAGTTCCAGTATGTTGACATTCCTTCCATCTGGTGTCTTTCCATTCAGCGGTATTTTTATTACTCTCCTAACAGCCGCAGACAGAAGTACCTTTCCACTGCTACAAAATGCTCTTTTATTAAAGGTCAGCCAAATCAAAAGAACAAGCGAGTTTGTTTTTAATTTTGGAGATGCAGACTAGAATAACCTTTTCATTCAGAAAAGTCATGTATGACCCAATTACCTCACATGTGTAATAAGGCTCGAATTATTCTTCAAAAAGACATGCGAGGACTGAAAAGTGGGGGTTTTTTACCTTAGAAATCCAGCCCGATGCATCTTCTGTGTTCTTGACTGCTTTGAAAGCTTTACAGCCCCTTGATGTATTTTTTATTTTGTTGTTTGAGGTTTTTTATTATTATCATCTTATGACTGCCTTTTTAACAGAGCATACAGCAGACATTAAAATATCCAGGGTCCAACGTAGAAACCCATGTGTTTTCTATGTAAGCATATATATGGAATATGCTTAAGTAATATAGTATGCATATGCTTAATTACAATTGAAGATAGCGAGATATAAAGAATGTGTTTTAAAGCTAAACTTGTGTTAAATTGTTTTCCTGAATTATGGCCTTCTCTTCTGCATCTCTTCTTAAATTAAAGGAATGTAGTTAAGATCCTGCAATAATCATTTTAAATCAGACAGCATGCTAGAATTTACTCCGCAGTGAGGAGATTAAATCAGAATGAGAGCCATTATCCTTGCTGAGGTTGTTTCTTAGAAAATAAGACTGGGGATATGGCAGATTTTGATGGTCTACTCTTTATAAAGGAAAGAAAAATGACAGTTGCTAATTCAGCCACAACAACATGCTACACTAATTGTCTTTTGTTTCAACAAAGAATTAAATAGCTAATTCCCTTTTTTTTTCCAAATTATGATTACAAACTGCTGAGGAACTTCAGGCAGGCAAACATTTACATTGCGGTGGGAGGACTGTGTAAATAGAAAGATAAAAATAAATTTCACCATTGCTTGCAATCATTTTGGCATCTGAATTGGACCTGCCAGTGATCTCACACATTTGAGATTATGTCATGTCCAATAAAGCATTGATTCATGTCCCTGAATGACAGGAAATTCATAAAGGTGGGGCAATGGTAACTAAAGAGTTAAGTTTGTTTTACTTGTTTCATTACTATCGCCAGCCTCTTGAAATATTACTTTATGTTCTTGGACGTTATCAACTGAAAACAATGGCAATAAAGCACTCCAAGGTCAAAAGCCTACATAATTAGAGGAAATCAATTAGAAATGTGGTTAAATAGTGTCACTGCTGAAGTACTTTTTTTTGGCTAAGTAATAAAAGAAAAATCATTCCCGCTTTCCAACTTTCATCATTCTTGTTTAAAGCCCAGTTGTCCATGTGATGTTTTAAGGGACTTTTGACTTTTTCAGGTGTTTTGACCACAGAAGGGATGAAGTCATTAGGCACCAAAGTTTGTTTTGATTATGCCTGAAAACCAGGAGACAGCAGAGGCTGGGACAGAGGCTGGGATTGCCTCCCCAGCACATAACTCTGCTCTGCCCATGCACAGACCCGCCAATGGTGGGGACCTCAGTCTGCAGCTGCCTGGCCCTTCCAGGGGTGCACACCGCGGCTGACGGCAGGGTACACTTGCCTGAGCTGGCACTGCTGGAGGGGACACAGTTTGTCAGCAATGGCTCACATCCATGCACTTTGCCAGCTGACACCCAGGCAGAATTTTGGCAACACAGCTGCTTTAGGTGATGACATGTTGATTGACTGACCCAATTCAAGAAGCTCTGCACTGGAGGCAAGCCTACCAAGTGTGCATTGGCCTTTTGTTGCATGAAATCTGGCAAAGAGTGAACATCTATTTAGCAAATAAGATGAGTATCTTGGAATACTATGCCAACACCATTATACACTGTCATATCTTCTCTGTTGCTCTTGGGATCTGAAAGTACAAAAGAGCTGAACCAGCTTCCTTACTAACTAAAGAATGCAACTCAAGTCATTGTTTACTAGTAGATACACGATGGAGAATCTGTGCTTTAAAAGAAAAGGGAAGAAGTCCCTCTTACATGGGAAATCCATTTTTTGTGTCTTGTTGCTGCAAAGGGTCCAGCACTGTTCTAAGCATCCTGGCTCAAATCCAGCAAAGCACTTCAGCACATGTTTCCCTTTCACTACCCGGTCACATTAATGCCATCGTGTTCCATGGGCACCAAATTGTAATCCTAATATTTACTCATTTCTCAGGGAATATCTTCATTAAACTATTCCTACAAACATGTTAGCTAATAACCTGTTCATTTTTAAGGGCATTTTGCAAATGGGTGGACTTTTCTGTACGGTTATGCTGACCAACGACAACTCTTCCAGCACAGAAACACTCACATAGGCACAGTATTTCACACTACAAAGACTCAAGAGCTCAGTCTTTGAAAGTACCAAGTGTAACTTCACTCTCATGATTGGTCCAACACATGTTTAAATGTTTGCAGAATCAGGCGTGATGCTCTTTTTCTGGTTTAACTTTCATAAAGTATTGCCAGATGAGATAGATTTTGCACTCAGGCTACCCCTGGAAAAATATGTTAGCTCTCAAAGGCTTTATTATCAAATCCTGGAGTTTTCAAGGCAAAAAAGAAATAGGGCGGGGGACAGACAGACAGATGAATGGAGAGAGGCATTATTCTACAAATTAAAATTTATGTGCTGAAATCAGAACACTGCTAGCAAAGCCAGCTTCATTTATCCAGTCCCTTTCAAGGAGTTTAAAGTCACTTGAAAGAGCACTTCCCTCACAGCCGCACTCGACAGATTGCCAATTACAGCCCTGCGGAGAGGATGGAATTTCTTTGGAGTCACAACTGTACATCTGCCCTCGCAGTAACGGGCAAGGTACGTTTGATTAGGTTACAAAAAAATACACCTAAACTGGAAAGCTTTGTTTCCACACATCTGAATTTGCTCAGTATCGTGAAAAAAGATAAGCTTCTGTTTACATCAAGTTGACAAATTCAGAGGTTAATTGCTTTTAAGCACACAGGTCAAAAGGATACCTAAACAAGGATCCTACTTAAGGAAAACACATGTTTGTAAATGAAATACAAAGAGCTTTCAAAGATACTACAGGGAGATACAGCATTGTCCATGCTATGTAGATCTGTGCAGCCTGGCACCTACAGAAAGCACTGTCAGACATGCAGTGGCAGTCTGAAAATCTACAGTAAAAATTAGTGAGAGAGGAGAAAATTATCTGTGTGGTGGCTTCAGTTTAAAAATTCAGCATCTGATCTATGTTAATCAGCTAGACGCCATCTACAGCCAACAGGAACCTCCAGTATGTCATTTATCCTACCTATGTGAAAAAATATCTCCCAGGAGGGAGCAAACGACCCTCTGTAGATGCTGATCTGTCTTGATTAGAGAGGGACACTAGACTTCTAGTGTACAACAACTGCCTAAATGTTGGATGGCTTAAATTTGGTGAGATAAAGCCCATTCCTGAGCACTGAATAACTTCACATTTTGTGTCGGAGGATAGCAATATCATCACTCTTTATGCATCACTCAAGAGGAACAGCCATGTGTTTAAAATCTGACTTCAAGAGGATACAAATACTTCAGACCTAGATGTAGCCCCTCAGCTTCACTACAAGTACTCTCCAACTTAAAATGAAGCACACACTTAAGGATCCCTGAGCTCACATCCTTATCTCTGGGCTGTACATAACTGCTCCTCTGGATTCAGCTGCACAACCACGCATCTTCCCACTGCTACAATATCTAAGTTACAGCACTGGCTGCTAAAGGCCAAATACTGACTTGGACTGCTTGGAAAGACTGGATGAGCTGTACAGCTGCTATAGCTCCACTCTATGTAACTCCTTCCAATGGACTACAGCCCAACCAAGAAGCTGATTTCCACTGCCCATCCCTTCAGGCCAGGAATTAAACATAAGAAGCCATGAAAGGCTCCTCTGCTTTCTAGAAAAAGAAAAGGAAACAAACCAGTAACAGAAGGGAAAACTTCCCAGAAATGAGAGAAAAAACTGCCTCCAGGTTTGCTGCCACAAACCGGTGCTGCTGGCAGATGGACCACAAAAGGACCACAACATCACCTGCAACAGGCATTCACCCTCCTGCAGACAGCATGAACCCTCCATCATGGAACTTAACTGGCTCTGCTGCAGAAGCACTGCTCCTCCCTCTGTGGGGCCAGAGGGGAGAGTTTTGCTCCCACAAGACTTCATTGTCTGCTTCTTAAAAATGCTGTAATCTTTCTAACTTTTACAAATGTTTTAACTCAGTAAAAGCTATTTAAAGTAAGGACGAGAAGGGCAATGGTCAAAGGACTGCAGCATGCTAAATCTTTCTTCTTTTTGAGTTCCCGTGCACATTTGAAATAACTTTTGTTCCATTTGCAACCCACATGCTGACACAGCATCCCTCCCCTTTTCTGTTCCCAGATCCTGTTATGAGTTTATTCAATAAAAAGACAGATATTCATCTCTTTTCAAGTACAAGAACATGCTTTTGAATAACTCAATATGCGATACTGTAACAGTACGCCAAGCCAGCCCTTGTTTTAATCAGTCGTACCAACTCTTAGAGCGGAGCTGCCATATACATATCATCACCTTGCGTGTTTACCTCCTGAGTATGTAAATACACAGGGCTAAATTCAGGCTGCCTGTTCTGCATGCAGGGGAAGAGGTGATCCACAGGGACAAGGCTGCCTGACCCAGATCTCTCCAAACCTCTGGAATCCACACCCCAGGTCCACCATGCAGCCGCCCCCATTGCAGCAACAGACCCCTTGGCTGGTGTCTTTTAGCACATACCCCCCCTGAACATCTCAGCTAGAACTGAGATGTTACTTGAGGAAGGAAGGAAGGAGGAGGAGATTTTACTACAGAGTGACACTCTATAAATACATAAACAAACAAACAGGCAAATGAGGGAGGAATGCCCCTGGCTTCCTGCTCCTTGCTGCAGCACCAGAGAGCAGCTTCTGGAGGCAGGAATTAGCAGGTTTCCCCAGCTGTGTCCCAGGAAGAAAGGAGCTAGAGGGGGAAGGCAGGATAAGTAAACAGGAATGATAAGTCAGCAACTGACAGGAAAGCATGCAGAGGTGGGTAGGAAGCGGATGCTGGGATTCAGGGGGAAAAGCAACCATGACAGAACCAGCAAGACTAACTGGCAGGTAAGGGAGGACCAAGGGCCTACAGCAGACAAGACTGATCTTGTGCAGTCCAGGGAAAATTAAGCATACAAGGTCTGGTTTAGGGGACATAAATGGACACCAGGCTAGTGCATGAGGGTGAAATTAAACTGATCTGTCCAACGGGAGCAAGGAGATGAGGTGATACATGCAACGATTTCCCACCTGCCATGGACACAGCGCTTTAGCCACACATGAAGCTGCTCCTCCAGGCAAAGGGCTATGTATCTGTGAAACACTGGTGGTTCAGAGGGAGGGTAGCACTCAGTCTCTTTGGTAAGTTATGGGTTACACTAAGAGTAGGGGTTTGTTTGGCGCATGATCTCAAGAAACATGAACATCAAGTCTGCAAAGAACATAACAGAGCAGTCAGGGAGGAGAATCGCATTCACTAACCTTCATATATGGTGATGATATGAGGGTGGCTGAGGGATGACATGATCTCAATCTCCCGTCTGATGTGAACCATATCTTGTTCATCCTTAATTTTGTCCTTACGAATGGATTTTATTGCAACCTATAAATTCAGGAAATCAAGCATTATTCTTGGAACTGAACAAATGCATATAATCCATTAAGGAGAGTTCAAAAAATAAATACAGATGTTAGATGTTGGCAGAATGTGGAATGACCAAAACAAAGCTTTAAAATACAAACCTCCATGCCCCAGCTCCTTCATTTTATAGCAATAAATACACACTCATTACAGAAATGGGTGACATGAAGTTTTAGGGTCTTCAGGTCCCAGGACTTTACTGAGGGGGAACACAGCATCTTTTGGAAGGATCTCTGTGTTAGCTTAAGCACTCTCCATCCAAGGCAAATGGCAAAACTCCCAAAAGATTTTGATGGGAAATACATTTGCTTAAACACGGCTGCATCTGACAACTTCAAACAGAAGCTTTGGAGGCAATTCTTCTGGAATAAGGTTGAGACCTCTGATGGAACAGAGGCAAGGAATCGAGGGTGCCAATTACAACTTTATACTTGTCCATGTTAATACACAGAGGATCACATTAACATGGGTTGCTCCAAGGTTCTCTAAAGCAGGCAAACCACTCAGAAGTTATGACTTATTTAAAAACTAGAATAAATAAATCTTTGAAATTCACATCTAAACTCGTCCTCATGTAAACCCAAGGCTTTTGGGTCCTACATAGCACTTATGCAATCACTGCAAAACCATATCCTTCCTGCATCCTTCCTCAATCAGCAACCTTTTCTCAAGCACATCGTGTGACTGGGTATCTTTCCAAAAGGCAGGGTGGGAACAGAGGAAGTGATAGCTGAACTTGCAATATAAATTCAAATTATAACAGCCCTTGTGAGTGTGTGTATGTGTGGTGCCTGTGAAAAAAGGGCTTATCTGAACAACGCCATAAATAATTGCGGAGGTCAGCTCATGCCCTGCAAGAAATGCAAAGCCAACAATGGAGAGAAGCTGGTGGGAGAGGGAAGGTGAGCACATTGTGCATACTGAATGGCAGCATGGCCTTTATTATACTCAGTATTTACCCTGCCTTATTTTTGTAAGCCAGAGTTGAAGGAATAAATTACCAGCTAGTTTAAAATCAACAATACGTCTTTGAAAGACACCACTGGCCTGCTGAGATGACCACCCTTTTATGGGTAAACAAAACTTTTGCCATTCTATGCAGCCAACTACTGCAGACTTCTCCTGGGAAAACATCTGTAAATCTGTGATTTACATGATTTCCCTAGTTCCTTCAGAACAACGTAATTTTACTGCCTACTTCAGTAATTGCAAGTGGCATGGGTAGTATTGCTTTCATTATATGAAGTAGTATCAAGGATATTGAAGAAAGTACAAAAAATTTAAAATATTATAAAATTGAAATGTACATAAACAGGACCTAGCTTAAAGATCAGGTTTCCTACAAAGCCTTCAACTCTGAAAAGCAACATTGTTCAAAAAAACATTAAGCACATGCCCCATCCCCTCCAACTCCCAAAGATTTCAGCACATGCTTAAAATTAGGGCCATGCTCAAGTGCTAGCCTTCTTTGGGACAACAGAACGAAAAGCAGAACTCCGAGGACAAACCAATTTGCATGTTAAAACCTAAACAATTCTTTTCTTCCTCTTGACCCAAACATTTGGGATAGAGATTTAAAAAGTACCAACATAACTATGGTCTTATCTATGTGGTACATATTTCTAGAAAAGGTAATAAAACAGATCTTAATTGAATGAGTGATCAAGATAATCTCCAAGTAATTCTAGAGAATGAGAAGGCAACTAACACTAAAGATGAGGCTGGATTTTTCCCCCTTCCCATGTTTGCACTGGGAAAGGCTACAAATGCAAATACACCCTGTATACAAGAAGGATGTGGGTGGCTCTTGGAGCAGCATGTGCATTCCTGCAAAAAATAAATAGAGACATGGGTAAAAACACATTATTTATTAAAAGACAGTCTTGTACTTGGCTCTGAGGAAGAATTTAAGAAGGGTTTCATTGTCAAATATACAACAGGGAGCAAATTCTTCACCATTCATGGCTGGTAAAGTACTAATGGCACCCCAGAGGGCATGCCAATCTCCTACTAACTTGACTCTCTGCTTCACAGACAGGACTTTGTACATCTACACTTAATTACTGAAAATGGCCTCTGTGGAATAATTGCATATATGAAAACATATATTTTTAGATACAAAAATGCAAATGTGATTGAAAAGTAGTCTGTAAATATTTGTTTGGATTAATCTTCAAATGCAAACAGATGTGTTGCCTGGGAACATATTTTTCAACAGGACCAGAGAGTTTACAGTCTCACAACCACTGAAAAGTGGTTAAGGCATGTAGGAACCTTACTTTATAAAGGCCATTGCCAAAATTTTCAGCAACTTTTGAAGATGGAACTTAAGCTCTCCTGAAAACATCACTTCCCAGTTGCAGAGGTAGAATTTAGCAGCCCTAAGTACTTGGGATCGTCAGTGACATCCAGGCTGCAAGATCTCATCCCATGCTGAACACATCTTTCAGGTTTTAACATTCAAGACTTTCTCTTCCCTCCCTCAGCTACTTCAGATCACAGTGACCAGCACTCGGAAACAAGGAAAAGACAATTGGCAGGTGTGAACTATCTCCAGTGGTGTTAATGGAGCCAGGGCAGCTGGTTCCTCTGAAGCATCCGCCTGCCCACGCTCGGACCAACCCCTGCAATCCTAACAAACAGCAAGAGTGCTGTGGAGGAGGCAATGCCCCTTAGCCAGGGCACAGCATGTTACCAGTACAAGCACTCTGCACTGGAGCAAGGCTTCAGACACTTCAGGCACGTACTAATGAAAGAATCACTGCCTATCTGCATAGCACTTGAGCATGCTCAAAGCAGAGTGCAGCCATTTATTAATTAAACTCTGGGAGGCTTTCAGGAGATGAGGAAATGGAATTGGAAAGCTGACATAACTGCTAAAGGAAACAAGGACAGTAGCATCTCAGAAATTGCTGCCTGCCTCTCCCTCCCAAATTGTATAACACACCTACAAGACTGCCTGGCTCAACAAACTATTTGATTATTAAAGGCTGATTTCTGATACCTTTCCCTACGTTCAATTGCTGGTTTTCCCCTCTGAAAGAGCTCCAGGGAACTGAGAAGTCTGAAGGCATCTCAATAAATACTTTTCACCCCACACTGTGTGCCTGGCAGCCTGCACAATCTCCAAATCGACAGGCTGCACATCTCAAAGCCTACCAACAATGCACAGCTTTGCTGGTGACCTGGTCTGAAAGGCCAAACAGCGAGCGATCGCCGTCAATGGACTGTCACTGTCAAGGTGGCATCCCAAAGCAGGATTAGTGGAGCAGCAGGACAGCGTTGATTCCAGCTCTTCCCCTCTAAAAAAGGGATTTCTGCCAGCCAAGCGTCTTTCACCTGTATCCATCTGCTCAGACCGTGTCAGCAAGGGCACTTGGGCTTAAGTCTACTGATATGAAAAAAACTCAACACAAACAAGAAGGCAGTCCAGTTTGGTAGGAAACGTTCATTTCATGGACATGTTACTAGTCATGATCACATTTAGGTATTTATTATATATTACGCTGCTTTCATCTCCCTGAGCAAAATAAGATCCCTAGCTGTATGTTTGGTATCAGGTTGTAAATCAAGTCTCTCTTCCAGGTATTCTAAAATATCAATAATGGAATTTCTTTCATTAAATGTATTTTACTCAGAAAGTATTCCACAAAACACATTTTCAAAGTGCACTTATGCTTTTAACACCAGACAGAGCTGGCTCCATTTTTCAAAACCCCACTTACAGGACTGCTGCCAGATATGGTACATGATGAACCTGAACAACTTAAGCCTAATGAGAAATAATCTCAATTGAGAAATACCTTATGAAAGAACTTGTTTGTTCATTCTTCAGGTCCATTTCTTTCTTGCTTGCCTGCTTACTTTCGTTGCTTTCTCTGAAAGCAACAGCTCCACTGTGTACAACATCTAAATTTATTAAGGGTCACAGCCTATGAATCAACAGCAGGGCAAACGCAACATGCTTTTTTATATCAGCTACATTAACTACTCCAAATATTCCAGCTCAAGATCTGCGGAGAAAGTGCTGTTAGTCCCTTTGGTACTCTCAAAACACTGTACTTATACCTCTACCACACTTTCTCAATATATTTTACTGGTTTTAAGACTTAGATAATTTAATTATACTATTTTTATTAACTTTACTAGTGGAGGAATTTGTATTTTTCCTAGCTTCTTGTCTTAATGAGAATTTCAGATAACTCCAAGACCTTGCACTCAGACAGAGTAACATATCAGATTCTTAATAATGAAATCTAAAGCCTTTCACCCCAACAAAACAGGTTCAAGTTCACCCAAAGCCCCTGTAGTCACAGTATCCAATCTGGAAAAACACTTTAGCACATGCCTAACCTCACATATGTGAGCAGGCCGTTGACTTTTGTGGGATAGCTCACATATGTGAAGTTATATGCATAAGCACCAAGGTCACAGCTCCAAACTTGGCCATGTGATGGTCACTCTAGGGATCAATATTGGCTGTATGCACCAGTAAAATCCTCAGTATCTGTTCTGCAGGTCTGATGGCAACACAGTCCCACACATGGAGTTAAAGGGGGAGAAAGGAGCACCAGACTGAAACCACCCTCACCTGCACTGCTGGTTCTGGTACCATCCTCTGCTCAGAAGCAAGTAGAGAGGATAGCCTCTCCAAAACGTATAGCACAGGGGAGAGGAAGCAGGTGGGGGCTGAACCTCTAATATTGCCAGGCATTTCCAAATGCTCTGCACAAGCACAGCCCAGCAACACCGCTGCTCTGCCTTCCAGAGGCAGACAGGAAAGAGGGAGAACAGCTTTTGGCTTCCCATCCCTCAATGAGTCAGCTTGCAGAGTTTGCTGGGCAGGAAGAGTGGAGAAATAAGCTGCTCTCTTCAAGGCTGCAATAAATTACCTGTCTCCTTTTGTTGGAAAGAGGATTTATACTCACTCTCTGAACTGGTGTAGAGAGATTATTAAGTATTTTCCAAGACACTTCATTCTTCTTTGCTTTTGTTTGGTACAAAGAATTTGAATTGAACTGTAACTACTTCAAAAAGATGACGGTTGCAAAGGATTCTGTACATTCAGTCCTATCTCTGAAAGAAATGTCTCTCCTCCTCTAATGAGCTTCTTGGCTGCTGGGCAGACCAAAATGGGTAGAATTTTGTTTTTACAGAGGCAGATCAAAACCATCGTGTAGAGAAAAATATCTCAAAGTCTAAACAACTGGCAAAGGGCATGACAGGCAGTAGGTGCCTGTTTCCAGATCAAATCTCTGTGTCTGCTGAGTCACTGCTGGCATTATCATTTATGGGATGAGCAACAAAGCTGTATTCTCATCAAAGCATAAAGATGTTTCTCTTGATTTCAACCAAGGAAGCTGGTTCATGTGTTTTGTTTCCATGTAATGAACCTACATTTGCTTCATTTCCAGCTGAGATGTGTGGATATAAACAAAGGTAGGATTAGCCACAGTGCAGAAAGTCACAGATTTTTAAGTCAGTTAGTGCTGTAACTGAGGCTGACCACCTGAATGCCACAAACCACAGAACCCTCCCCAGCTATTTCTGCATGCAGTACATTCAGTCTCATTGAAAACTATCTTCCGCTCTTTATTATCTACCAGGGCTATTTTTAGGACCGTGGTGAGATATGAGCAAACTGCTTCTTTCCACCGTGTGGGCTGTGACTTTCAAGCCGGTTCCAACTCTTGTGCATACCACCTGTGCTCGAGCAAATTCCAATGGGCTCTTGCAATACTGTTGTGGAGTGTCAGGAAAATGGTATCAGGACAGAGAGTTCAGCGTCGGAGCAAAGGAAACCAGCTTGCTGTCACTGAGAGATGTGTCAGGAATGCAGCTTGAAGAAAATCATAACAAACTATTTTCTTGGGGTGAAGAGGGAGGGGAGGGTTAAACACACATAAACCTCTCCTTTCCGAAAGCTGTGAAATGAGGCCATCCCCACCCAGCAATGGGAAATGGGTGAGCCCAGCTGGTTTCACAGCTCTGCTTCCTTTCTTTGAGACTCCAAGGTGGGAAGTGCAATGTGCCAAGTGCCAACAGGGGCGGGAGGTAAAGAATAGGTGGATCAACCTATTCTAGGGGGGAAGAGAAAGGGAGAGCAGAGGATGTTTGGGGGTGGGGAGAGAAACGGCACATTGTTCTTCCTCCAGCTCCACGGAGCTGAGCAAGAAAGAATAACGTCTGGCACTGTACTATGTTTTTTCCAGGGGAGTCTCTGCCTATGGCTCTTGGCCCAGACATCACCTACACAAGAGGAAGAGAAACAAAGCTATGAAATTGGGTGGTCCCTGAGGTTGCTGCAATCAAATGATAAGGAGGAGGATGCTGATAATTTCAATGCAGTTGCATTGAAATGGCACTTCCAGAGGTTGCACAAAGGAGAGAAAGGAAAGGCAGGGGATGGGCTGAATAACTGTCTATCTCGTCTCTGGACCTTCCAGGTGGGAAGAAGGAGCCATGGATGGATACCCCTACAAGGAAACCAAGCATCCAAACAGTTCTGCAAAGGTATTCCCACGCAGACGACTTCTTGTAAGCCTCTTCCCACATAGGTGTATCTTCTGTGTTCATTTGTTGGGAAAAAAGCTTATCTTGAGACTCCAATCCCAAACCCAGGCCAAACGCAGTAATAAAGAACATCACACAGGACATGCAATTCTAAGAACAAGCTTTGTCCGGTCATAGAAAACACTTCATGCACTCACTGAAAAGTTGAATAAAAGGCCATTGTGAGTTGAAGCAAAATTAGTGCCTGGCCTTGTGCATGTTGCTAACACATCTCCGAGAGCTCTCTCTTTCAGAGAAAGAGTAAGGTCAACACAATGTCATTGTTTTGGAGATTGTTACTTTTCAGATCCGAAAAGCCAGATCATCTCCATGGTGATACTGCCTGGGAGACAAGCATGCCAAAAAATCCTTATTAATTATTTATCAATGGCCCAACTCTATTGTTTGACATGTTGGCAAACTATGCAGTAATCAGGGGCGTTGCTCGGAGCAGTTAACTGGTGCCATCTGCACCCAGAGAGGCTGCAGATTTAAACCTCAGGGCTTCTGCCCATTACTCTATTCTATTGCATGTTTGTTCATGTCATGGATGTTAACAAGGGCAAAACGCTGTTACTGTTGTTGTGAACTAGCAGCTGCACACATAAAGGGCAAGGACGCATGTGCCACGATGCACCTTTCAAGTTCATTTGCTTTTAAGAGGCAAGGGTATATTTTACAGCTGCCTCACTCTGTATGGTAAAAGCATACAGCAAACACCTGCACCTCTCTGCTTCATTCCCCTCTCCCCAATGTATCATATAAAAAAGATCATATTTCTAAAAACCAAAGCTGATTTACTGCCACTCTATCACTCACTACCTGTAGGGAAACTCACTCTCGCACCAAGGCACTAAAAGTTCCAAGTCAGCACCAGCGTCTCTTGGAGAACAAGGGTACAACTACCTTAGGTTTAATTGTCGTCTTCTGGTTCTGCTGGAGATAGTTGCTATTATATAAAAAAATGACGATTCATCAAATGAAGAGGAATTAACTAATCACAAACACTAGGCAAAGGGGTTATATCTTTTTTCTAGTTTCCCGTTTATTCACAGAAAAAAAAGTCTGTGGAACCAAGATTTAATAAACAGTAGAAGGCATCAGATGAACACATTTATGCTGTACATATACAAAGTGGGTGCCAGGAGGAACATGTACAACACCCTTCCTCCACTTCTTTCCTCACCCCCGCATACGGTGCCTGCTAACAGGATTTGTGAGCACATTTCCTGAGTAACTACTGCCTTACTGGAAAATTTACATCCTTTCATTGTTTCGTACCCCTACCCTCAGCTATGTATATAAAGCCTGGCATATTTACACCATGCATCCCCTGACAAATTTATCTGGCAGACCTTTCTTCATTTACTGCTGAGAATCCTGGCCTTGAGTCATCCTTACTACCAGACAGATCTTACAGCTCTGTATTAATCATTCCAGGGCTGATTTACCACTAGGAATAAAAAAAGTCATTCATCTGGTTTATTCCAATAGCATTTAAAAACACGAGCTAGCAACCTGGCTATTGATTTTTCATAATGGGGCAATGAATCTTGAACACAGGGAGAAGGGAGGGCTGGAGAATTCAGAAATGGAGAGTCCACTGATACATGTCAGAAACCTCCCAAAAAACTTCTCCTTTCCCAGATTAAAAGGATTTCATACATTACTGAAGCCCTATATTGTAAGACTCTTCAGTTTTAGAAGAAAGATCCTACAAGAAATCACTAATCGCAGCAATAACGCAGTGTTCCCCTAGCGCTGCCTCAAGTTGCCCCTTCTCACCCTTCCTCACTGTCCCAATAGCCCACCACTGCAGATCTGCATCCACGTCAATCCTCCCTGACACACAGTGAAACAAGTTTGTCCTGGTAGCAGCAGAGGTTGCAAAGGATTTGCTAAAAAGCAGAGACCTGACAAGATGAGGTTATTAAAGATGTCTGCAGCCATGGCCTGCCAGGACTGGAGCCCAAGGCTGGCATCCTGAGAGAGTCCCTGTCATGTGCAGACTTCGCCTTCCTGGAGAAAAGAGTGGGACTGCTTACATTTTTCCCAATTCACTTCTAAATGTAACTCCATAGCTTTCTGAATACCCAAAGATGCAATATCTAATACTTTAAAATGTTCATAACACAGCCTGCAAAAAAAGAGCTGCTTATGAGCTAATTCTGAAAGACTAAAGAAAAGATAACAAAAATGGCCAAGTTGAAGTTTTGGGGCCGCCATGCACAGATGGATGGAAGACCATCTCTTTTCCAAAGTCTAATAACTCACAAATATCTCATCCAACTACCTTGAAGCTTTCAAGGGAAGTTCATGTTTTGGCACTTAAGAAATTTTATCTGGAAAGAAAGTGAGGTAGGGGATTTCCCCAAGGCAATGGAGGATCACAAGTGTAATTAAAAGGAAAAAAAAATGCTTTACAACCTCAACTACGGATCATTCCTCCTTAATAGATGTTAACCAGCACTGAATGCCACATTCACTGAAAAGACGAAAACTGAATTTATAGTTAACTTCTGGTGAAGTTGCCAAGCAGATGTTTATTTTTGGCTTCCACATTTACTAAAGCCTAATGCTATACTGAATTGGGATTTCACAAAGTCTAACTGCTTTTCTTCCAGGTTACAATTTTGTTGGAACCAAAAAGGAAAAAAATAAAAATGAAGAGGGGAAAAAAGGAAGAAAAAAAAAGCTGACTTCACTTTTAAGTAGGAAAAAACCTGGTAGCATCCATTTCTAATATGTCTGTTTATATCATAGTTTAAATAAGGTTAGAACTGTGCAATCATTATCAATCAGCTTCCAAACACAGCACAGCTCCATCCAGCACACGTGCAAAAGAGGAAAAGTCACTGGAAATGAATCCTATGTCAGTCCATCTTTTAACTTCTGCAAGTCTATGCACAGACTGTTTAGCACTAATTAAATTACTGGCAAGTCAGGTCCAAGAGGAGTGAAAGAATTCACAAGCCCCAAGTTTACGGTTCTCAGTGTTACATGGGTATTACAGATTCCCCTTCCAAAACCTGGAAGATAGATTTCACATTAATTTTGAGGCTTGATCTCACAGCTACCACAGCTGCTGATGTAGTACAAAATGCTAACCTGGGGCAGCAGAGAGGAACTTTAATTCAGTGTTGGTTTTTTCATTGTGAATAAGCAGTGAACCGCAGTGAAGTAATCCTCCAGAGTAGGAGTGCACACTGTTCAAGGCACTGATTTGGGGATGAAATGCAAAACCAAAGTCCTGGCTACTTCATTAGAAAAAACCCTTATGACTTTCTTAAGAAGAATGGTATAAAGCCCTGGTGCCTGGATCTAGTTCCAGTTTGAAAATTACACAGTCTCCTGTAATTCCTCCCAATAATTTAAATTGGAAATGGGGTTATTCACACCCTCTAAGCAACTGCTACAAACTATTGCAATGTGCTGCTAAATAATTGCTAAATAATGGTAACCTCAGCAGTCACCAGAGTGCCTAAAGTGATTTTGCACGTTTAAGTGAAAGGTGCTAAATCAGCGCAAGGCTGTAATTCCCATTAAAGAAAGAAGGAGTTAGACATTGTTTGAGCTCTTCCTTAGAACTAGTTTTTCTCCAAGAAGCCACCTGACTGGTACATTCTGCTTGAAGGAGATGTGGGTAAATAAACGTGACTCTGCTTATTCTCTCTCTTTCACTGAAGTTTCTGTGAGTTTAGAGAAGCCTCAGAACCACTGAGAGCTTTGCACATGTTTACAATGCCTCCTCTGCCACAAATATGAAGTCCGCTGGTACTGTGTGGATCTTCTAATTTTGCTCTCCTGGTTCTGCAGTCCTTCGAAGAAAAAAGGAAGTGTTATTTCACCATGAGAATTACAATAATACAAGGAAAATTTGGGAAGAGTCTTCTTTTGAAGAAACGTCCCTACCTTCAGGCACCACAATGCTCATTAAAACCCAACAGTATACTGCTTAAGCACCTCAAATTCTTAATTAACCCAGCGGAATTTTGAAATGTGAAGAGATTTTAAACTTGAGTTTATAGAATTTAGGCTTTTGGATTAAAATTGAGGAGCAGGGATTCATCGCACAAGGATGGTGGGCCACAGAGATTGTATCACAGAAGTTACGCAGATGATTTTGAACAGCACCAGTTGGAAGGGTTAATGGCACAGAACTATCAAAAGCACCTATATCTAGCATATTTTTCTAAACTGATTCAAGGTGGATCAAAATATAAACACCGCTTCCTGGTGGGAATCTAGTGAACCATAAACCCACATCCTATCTGGAAAAATACTCTTGGCAAACAAGAAGATTGGCAATCGTGTATCAAAGCCTCACCCAGGTTATTTTGCTCCAGGGCTTGCAGATCACTTTGCAATATTAGATTTGGTTTTGTAAAAGCGCTGCTTCAGTATTACATTGTTCTGCCTGGACATTACCTATTTAATGGTTCCTTTTTGGAAGGGACCGTCCTAGAATTTATGACATATCGTGGTGGAATTGCTACAGAGGGAGGAAAGGAGTTTGCTAACATTTCTTCCCCATCCGCCTCTGATATCTGAGAAATACTTATACCCCTGAAGGTAGAGGAACCCCCTGTTGCTCCCTTTTATTTATTGAAAGTAAATTATCTGGGCCACCCTAATGTCTCAGTGGAGAGAGTAACACAGGAACAGGAACACTCTTGCTCCCCCCAGCCAGCTGGGCTTGGAATAGACATGAGAGGGTGAGGAATGAATTATGCTTTCCTACAATTAAGTGGCTGGCGATCAAGCAATTTTGCAGCCTTAAACACATAATTCTAGCTTTTCCTGCTAGAAGGAGAGCTCACAATGGCAGGCAGTTGTTCTAAGCAGTTACAGGGAGGGTTAACTTTGGAGGGGAGAAACAGCAATCTTTTTTCTAGATGGAAAGCTTTTGGCTAAGAACTCGCCCAGACCCTGTGATCTCCAGGACTGTTGCCCCCTTCTTCAACACGCACAAACACCTTTTTTGGCACGTGTTTTGGCTGGAGTCAGTTGAACAAGGGAGAGTTAGCACTCAGATTTCTGGGATCCCCTTGCCAAAAGCTAAGCTGTTAGGTAGTGCAACAGCAGCAGCACAGGCTTCCCACTTCACCCTGCCAGTGACCTTCGCACAGACTTGGACATACCCCCTTCCTCAGAGTGAGGAGCAATTCCCTCTCACACTGCTCAATCCAGAAATTCATCTCAGCAAATACCACAAATCATGTCAGACCAAGCAGGACTATTAAAGCAGTGCTGCGCAATGTGAATTGCTGTCCACAAGGGACTGGAGCAACAGACTGCCTAACCCGCTTTGTTTAACTTTTTACTTAAACAATCCTGAAAGGGGAAGCTGCATTGCTACTCTGGAAATCACAACTTTAATCTCATTTGAACCACGCATTCCTCGGCTAAACTGCAGAAATAATTTAAGAACCAACTCCCAAATAAGACATTTTTCTACATTTCCTACATTTCCTGGAAATATATTCCCTCCGATGCTGTGAAGTAAAAGCAGGCTTATTAATATAACCAAGTTAAAGTTCTTCCAGTAGCCCCAATAAACTCTAATGTCAGGCTAATTATATGCATTTCACCAGTTCTGCATTTTCACATTCCTCAAAGCAACACCATCCAACACCACTGGAACATCGATCATTTCCCTCTCAACCCCGCAACCATTTGCACATACTGCATTGCCTGTGGCAGGAATCAATAGTGCTTCGTTGAAAATAGAGCAAGCTTTGTTTCCCCTTAACAGTAACGGCTTCCTCAAGTTTGCTTTAATAAGCATGCCACAGCTCAGAGGTGCCAACATTTACTGGGCTGTTTAAACATTGTTTAGAGTTTTGCTGGGCAGATAAGAAGAATAACTTGGGTGTACAGTAAAACAAAGATATAGCTGTTTGTGCCAAACATTCAGTTTATGGCAATACTTCATAGGAATTATTCCCCATAACAACCGAACTGTCATATCCTACAACTACATCCCAGGCAACCTCCCAGCTGAGCTCACTACGGCTGCTGTCTGATGTGCTCTACATACAAACACCCAGAACTACCCAGATGTTCTCTATGTAAAACATTTGGTCTGAAACACGCAGCGCTTCTTTCCAAAAAGCCATTACATTTGTTTAAGGCACTCACACAGTTCAACTAAAATATCCTGGAGCAGACATTTGACTGCAACTCTACTCTACAAGCCCCATCTGAAAAGAGAAAAAAAAGAAAGAAAAAGTAAATGAGAATGCTTTACATGATTTATGCTGTCTTTATGATCAGCCAGTTCATAAAATACAAGCTCTGCTCTACAGACAATAACACAAATAGCTTTCAAGTGTATTGTTTAGTCCTTGCCTGTGTTAAACAAATATTTCAACTGAAACAAAGGGCCGATCTCTACTCTTTGTTTTACAACAGTGTTAATGTAACTGAGAGCAGCGTTTTACCCACGGACATCACAGGGGATGCGATTTTTTTTTGTTGTTTTATGCTTGGAGTGAGTAATGACATCCAATAATGATAACCAGTTACATTCACGGCTGCAGAGTTTTCCTTTCATCCAAGAAAGGCTGGAAGGAGGTGAAAGTACAGCATGAAATCCTTCCCCCCATTGAATTCCTCGTGAGCAATGCACAACCCACAATGAGACACTTCACAGGTCCCACTAGACCACGTTTTCATCATGAAATGCCAGACAGGATGGGAGAATACATTTGTTTTATCGAAACACAGAGGCAGGTAGAAAACTCTCAAGCTGTACACTGAAAAAAACCCTGCTGCTGAAAAAGATGGCTAGTCCCTGGCCTGGATGTAAATGCACTGCACGGTCTAGCTGAAGGTCCTTATTCCTCCCAGGTTGTGAAGACACAATGGTGACCAAGCGGTACCAAGCGGTGATCAACAGTGGTACACAGTAGCGACCAGGCTCCAAGACACAACAGCTGGCTAAGTATGGAAAGTTAGCACCATCCCTTCAAAGTATGACTACAGCCATGAAAGAAGGCACTCACATCATGAGCAACCTTCCTGAGATGGTTACACCTATACAAGGAACAACTTGGCTCAGTGCAGTGCTGGAGCTGTGGTTGACCCTGTCTCTCTCCCTCCCCACGGCTACAGACTTTCCGGATGAACCTCAGGGAAACCACTCACCCCCTGGGTGTCTGAAGCACACCCAGCTCCTACAGGAGATGGAGCTTAAACCCTCAGATCGCCTTTTCATTATTTCACCTCATTTTGGCACCCCGAAGAGAATAAATGTGACAACCCAAACCAGTCTATGACAAGTAAAGGAACCCGAAGGATGCTATGCCTCATGTATAGGCCTGGTTAAAAATGTGTCTTCCCAAGAGAGTAGTGTGTGGAAGCCTCTCAGTTGTATCCCTGCATAGGTCAGCTAAGTCTGTATTTCCTTCAGCAGGTATCTTGCAGGCATTTTTGTCTTGCACTGGAGCACAGCTACCTCATGCTCGAGGCTGCATGACCTTAGAGCATGCACCATCCACCAAGGATGTGCTCTACCCTCTTCTCTCAAAAGCATTTTTCCCCCCCCATGCCAAAACAACAATCCACAGCATCACCCTGCTAAAACCACTGTGCTGGGCATCCCCAGCCACCTGAGGGACTGCCTGGCCTTCTCTACTCCTTCCTGAGCTGAACTCCACAGGGAAAGCTTTGAGATTTGACTTGAGCAGAGCGCTAGGCAAAAATACACAAATAAATGACAGCTCCAAACACATGCCTCAGAAGCTGTTTTTTTAACAAATGCTTTGCCATCTTCCCCTGTCAGACTTGTGTGTAAAAGACTTCATCTTTTTGCATCAATGACAAAAATGACAATGACAAAAAATGACAAAAACCATAACAAAACACCATTAAACAAAGGAACATTTGTCTAGTTACCACATGGTTCAAACAGGTATTTTTATCCAACCCTCATCGCTAATCTTTGTGATCAAAAAATATTCACACTCAATTTTAAAATAATACTTGTACCTCAAGTAAAGGGAAATATCATTCACCATCAGGTGTTTTATGGAGATTAGAAATAATAGCAGGAATAAAATGCCTTTTTGTGTACGGGAAACACGATATGGAGGCTTTGAGATCTCCATCAGCAACAGAACCTGAATCGTTCTGATGTACCTATCAATGGCTAAATTTAGTTTCCAAACTTGGCACGGTATCTTTTCACAGGAACAATTCATTTCCTCTTTTTCGTTTTCTTTTTTAAGCCTAATATCCCTAAACTGGTGTCTTTATTCCAAGGCAGTGGTGCTCAAGCCCAAATACGCTGACTCAGCTTCTCGGCACAGTAAGATCTTTGGATAATTGCAAGTCCCCCAAGCTGCCAGACCTCAGAACAAAGACACTTGGCTCCTCCAGCCTCTCTGCTTAAGTTGTCCCACATGCCGGCCGCCTGGCCAGGGTAGCCGAGGGGCTCTGGGATTACCACAGACCCACATTCCCTAGGAAGGCAAGGCAACAGGGACAGAAAGGCCAACCAAGCAATGCTTTGTCACAGAGGCAGGCAGCCCCACACAAGGCACAGAAGACCCTCCCCTGCACCAGGCTGGCATCGCATGGAACCCAATGGCAAAGGGCCTCGGATGCCATGCTGGAGGTGTGGCTGAGATGAGCTGGGAAACGCTGACACAAGGAGAAGGGAAGGCCGAGGAGGCAACCAGAAATTAAGTTATGTTAGTCACACATTAACCTAAGCAACCTCAACTGTCTTCTTAACACTTACAAACCACAAGACCTGAATTTATTCTGTGATTTTACATTCACCTACAACTGGCCGGGACAGTTTCAAACATGCCAGCCATGCCAATCCCTTCTCCCATAGCTATTGTGTGGCTGGGTTGCTTTGTTTTTTAATGAAAGGAACCTCCCATTAAAGTATTTCATTATTTTCCTCCATTGGTAAGAGCAGAGCCTGAAAGTGTTACACTTGAGCAAGACCTAGGCCTTGCATCCCACCATGGGCCAGTGGCAGCTTTAAGGACTGATGCCTCATAAACCACCAGAGCTAGGAGCAAAGCCCATCCGTCTTTGGAGGGTTAGGGAACACTAAGCGTTTACACCATGGAGTAGTTTAACAGACTGAATTGAGGGTTGGCCCATGGCCTTTAGTTCAAAATATAAATAATACTGAACTCAAATGAAAGTACTAAAATGGCACAAGAGCAAGGGACGGCTATAACCTTGCCCCCTGCCTCTTCTGCCTCTTCCCCACTTTGCAACACTTAGCAAAGGTTACAGGAGGGCCTCCACATCTATTGAACATCTGGCATTTTTGGTGTGGGTCCAGAATGTTTGATAGGTATGGCCAGACACAAAGTTATCGCACCCAGCCCTGTAGCGTTCAAAGGTCTAGGATCCCCTAGTTTATACAATGTACTATGTTGCCTGCGAAGACACGGTGATAAATATATTCTGTTTAAAAGCAGATACTTCTCAAATCATAACTTGCAGATGCTCAAAGTCTTTCATGTGGGTAAGACAAATGAGAGCCATAGAGACTGATTTTGTAGCCAGGGAGTACAGGAAGCAACAGCAGGAGAACACTATTGAAAGCCTAGATACACTTATGGCTTTAATGAATTGGTCATCAAATATAACAACACACATATGCAGTTTTTACCTTGCTTTGTAGTTCGCTCCCCACCCCCCTCAGCTATCTAGCAAAGTGGAAATTATTTTGAGTTTAGTTTATTCAATGGACACACATGGTACTCACATCTGCTGGAAGATATTTGAGGGAAACACTGACAAATATAATTTGCATATTCAGTCAGAGACCTTTTCATCTGAGACATTTCCTCTGACATGCCAACTATCCCAAGTACATCAACCCACCAGGGCTAATGACAAGAGTTTTTCTATAAAGTGTCTGGTGCATGCCTGGGCAATTTAGGAACAAATCCTGACTTACATAGGAAGCAAGAAGAGACAAGATCAATAACCTCTGTGGGTCAGATTCCCACACTAACATGCCCATCACTAGCATGCAAACCATCAAAACTGTATGCCAGAGGCAGGCACTGGGAGCAGCCTTCATCCCTCCTCACTGTCCTCTCGTACAACAGTGTCCTGCTGAGAGGAGCATGGTTGTACAGTAAGAGAAGATGCTTTGGCATCAGCATCCTGCTTCACATAGATAGAAGGTACGTAAGCATGGTACAGGAGGCAGAGACTCAAGACACGGAGATGCCCACATCAAAGTGAAGGTCAGCCAATTTCTGAATCCCTGGAATGCAAGCCTTGGAAACATGTTCCATATGTTCTGCATTTGGATTACCATGGCTGTACACACGCTGACCTGCCGGTGTTCAAGGCTGATATACCTGGAACTGGTTTTCAACCCACATTCAGCATTCTTCCTTGGCACTGTCATGGCCACCACACTCCTCTTCCCAGTTCCTCACTCCAGCAACGACACTCTAGTTATTTATTTACCAGACAAAACACAGACTAACTACGATTACAGTCCTATAAAGAATAAACAATTGCTCACAAGAACTGCACATTCCACACAGTTTTATTCAACATGTATGACCCCAAACTACAATATATACAATAATTGTCTCCACATGACAAATCCACATTGTGGTTCTTAAAAAATAATAATAATTTTTAGAACACATGCCACCAAAAAATGCAGTATATTTTAGCCATATCTAATGAAAGACTTTGTACAAGCAATTTCCATTCTGTTGTGTTCTCTAGTGTATGGTCTGTGAAACCATTTGTAATAACGCTTAGGCATTTTATAGTGTTTTTAGCTGAAGGCTGCATTATAAACATTGGCTCAAATTCTGTTGTGCATTTCCCATTTAAAGGGATCACACTAGGTATGCACAAGGCCAAAATGTGTCCCGTTAATTAGTCTATCTTCCCTGTATCAACTAGTATCCTTTCAGAAAGGGATACACTGAGGCACAGGGAAGTTAACTGACCTGCCCAAAATTGTTCAATCCGAGGAAGGGAAAAGGGAAGGGAAGAAAGAAGCAACAGTCTCTCGGAAACTTTTTATTTCTTCACCTGTAAAAGAGCCCAACATTGCTGAAGACACGATGCTCTCTCAAAGCTCAGAAAGAACATGTTGTTCTTCAATTTGGTAAAAGGTTTGACAAGACAAGCTAACATATTCAGATGACCCCTTACTGGCTAGTCATTAATTCGGACTTTCATACCACTGAACTATACTCCCCTGAACAAACCTGCTTTGCCAACAAGAATTCCCAGTGCAGAAACCAATAATTTTGTATTAGTGCCTTCCCCCTAACGATCTGCATGCTGCAATCAGTTATTTTTATCTGCAACCCTTTTTGCTTAGGTCTTCTTTGGCATTTCAGCTATACAAGTGTTTATGTGAAGACTCTAGTAATTTTATACAACCAGGTACTAACGCCCGTTCTAATAACCCACAATATTCACTGTGAATTACATTAGATTAAATCCAGTGCTTTTTTTTCTTTTCCCTTTTGAAACCAAAGTCTCAGAACACATCTAAAAATTACGGGTGGAACAAATAAATTAACAGCAAAACTGTTTTCAAGCCCACATAGTCTTTCCAACTTCTATTCATTCTGTAACTAGAATTTCCATGCATGCTTTGGAACAATTTTTACAGAGGATGACCTGAGTTTCACTAACACGCCTTCAGCACCATGAAAACATTGTCCAGATTTAGTCACATTATGAGTCCGCAAAAGAACTCCGTATGCACATCTTAAGTAATTAAATAAATAAATAAGGATTTGGCAATATCCCTCTTCCACTGAGGAACCTCTGGCCCCACAGAAGTGTGCTGTGGCAGATGCAGCATCCCACCACAGGCTGCACAGGTTCTGCTGGCAGCTACCAGCTCAGAAGCAGGGAGTGAGGCGGCACTCTCTGCGCGGGTCACAGCGCTGGCACACAGAACAAAGCGAGAGGCAGCAGTGCAAGTGGAGTACAAAGGGGCTGGGAATGGAGACCAAAGCTGAATGTCACAGAAGGACAAAGGCCCACAGTAAAGAGAGCACCCAGGAGGCAGGAGAGACCAAGCTCTGCAGGAGGAGGCTGTCATCCATAGGACCCTGTTATGCACTCTACATGTCTGGAAAAATCAGGTATTAGGTTGTTCACTCAAAACTAGCTGATACTTCCAATGATTTTGGCTTCAATTGGCAAGTTTTTCTTTCTCATGTATAAAACAGGGTAGTGATACAAGCCATTGTTACTATTATTCAAGTGTATTATCATAGCTGTGGAAGCCACATTCACGAATCAGGATCCTGCTGTGCAAAGTACTGTACATGCACTTCACATCACAGCAGTGTTGTGTAGATACTCCCACTGGTGTCTGCAAAAAAGGAAGATATCTTAATAAGAACAACAAAGAACCTCAAAAAAAAAAAAAAAAACCAACAAAAAACTCCCAGCCATTTCTAGATCAGATCTGGACATTATCCTGGAGAAGATGCACACGGAGTGATCAAGACAAAAATCAATATTAACTAGTGACTCAGCTGCTAAGTGAAGCAGAAGTTCTCAGGAAAAAATTGAAATATAACATGTCATTAAAGATAAGGGAATTCACATACATAATAGGGAAGAGAGGTATACCAGCAAAAGCAAACGAGAACTGGGACAAACATCCCACCTGGCATTCACTGTACTCAGTGACCCATGAGCATGGTTTCATCTTGTTATTCGGAACCCGTAAAAACCACACCGCAAACAAACAAACGGTTGTGTGGCCAACAAGGCCTTAATTACTGACATGAGCTGTCATTGTTGGTATTCATGTTTTGGTTTTGTCATGATATGGAGAAATACAATTAGCAAAACAAAGGTCCTCCTTTCATGTAATCTCTTGTTGTTTCAGGGTTTCCAAAAGTGCTGTGCGACTCTCCAAAAGGATCATGAAGCAGAGCTGTTTCAAAGCAAAGATTTTCACTGGAATTGCAAATAAAATATTTCTGTTGCCCCAAAGTTTGGTGGTTTTTTTTACAGGATTTTAATTCAGAAACCAATTTCATTTGGCAACATCCTTCTACCTACTCTTCTATGCAGAAGAGATAAAGACCACGCACCACCACACATAACACGCCTGCACAAATATGCACCACATGCCTGTTTTTCATGTTGGGCTGCAGCTTGTCATCAATTCCCAAAATAATTAACTTTCTGGAGGAACAGCTGGAGGAGAATAGTGCTTCCTCCACCTGCTGGTGAGGAGGAAGAAAAGATGTGCTGGCGCTCAGGCAGAGAGAAGGAGGTAGAGGCTGAGGGGAGGCCCCTGCAGCTACTCCCCATCTCCTCTGAAATGCAGCCTAAGGAGAGAAAGGGAGAAAAGCATCTGGCTCTTGCAAATGGCAAAATGTGTCCTAAGAACAGAGGGTAACCGAAAGGAAGGGCAGATAATACAGGGTGCTTCATGAGAGGCTGTAAGAAACCAGCAACATCAGCAGGCTCCAGGTCCACGGTGGCAGGGAGAGCAAACAACTCCCTGCAAAGCACCTCACAGAAGGGCACCCACAGGGAGCTGTAACTGGCCAGGCTATGGAACCCCTGGGTTAAACTCTGCTGGGACTGCTCCAAGTTTATCTGGTGTCTAACACAATTTATCTGGCATCTTCAATGTTTGAGAGAGCTACATGTTCCTCTACTAACATTAATTCAATAAACACTAATGCATTGTTGTATCCAGGCATTGCTTTCTTTATAACGTCAGGAAAAGACAGATAACAAGACTGAAAACTCCTATCAGTTTTTTAAAGTTGCATTATAAGGAGTATTTACTCCAGTGGAATCATTTACTCGAAGAATCCAGCAGCATCTACCAGCTTCATGCATCATGGATGGGATCAGCCAGAGGTGGTCAATACACAGCTTATCTAAGGCTGACATAAGTGTAACCGTGGACTTCTTGGCTAACAAACAGTGAATACATAACACGAAAAGCTCAGTTCTTTGGTTTAACATGTGCAAGATGACAAGCGGAGAAAACACCCACAGAAATGTCAGCACAAGCGTTACTTCACAGGCTTGCGATATCATCTCTTCATCCTTACACTTACTAACAGGTGCCTTAATTTAAAACACTGTAAGTTACACAGTGTATACTGAGACAGTATTAATGAAGGAAATCTTGCTGGCAATATTAGGCACCTCATTCATCATGTAGCAGGCCATATTTTAACTGCTTCATGCAGCATGCAACACTGTCTGCAGTCACTGTGGTAACTAATACACAAATTCACATAAGCTGTTTCCAATAACAAACTAAATGTATCATACAATCTACCTCAGAGCTTTATGATCACTTTCCACTGAGTTAAGAGGAAAGACAAAGAAACTAAAACGATTTGAATAAACATGCAACCTGTTAACAAGTGCCAAATACTACTTTCATTCAAGTCAAAATAAATCCTGCTATTGATTTCCAGTGGCACAGGACTAACGCACATGTGTACCTTGGATCAAACTGTCTTCTGACCTTGGTTTTACTTCTTTAATGCAGATCTGCTAATTTCTATTTCACTCCTGAGCTCTCCATTTATACAGATGA
The DNA here is from genome assembly GCF_004027225.2 of Strigops habroptila. NCBI lineage: Eukaryota > Metazoa > Chordata > Aves > Psittaciformes > Psittacidae > Strigops > Strigops habroptila. Next base: position 72,905,979 of record NC_044279.2, read on the forward strand.
CAACAAATCTGAAGTTTGTGCCTGGCTAATCATACAGATATCTTCAGGAAATGCCATACAGCTAAAGAGATTGTTGACAGTCAAGAGAAGCAGAAAGGCCAAACAGAAGAATTGCTTGGACAAGGCTTATAACTGGGAACACAATGCCACTGCCAAGGTCCAGCTCCACAATCTGTTACCATGCAGCTTCAAATACCTGCTTACCACTGAGTAAAGAAAAAGATTATTAGCTAAACCAGTAGCAGAATAGGAAGCAAACAGACTGGACTAGAGTGACCTTGGGACTCTCTCTCTTGCAACCTAGCTGCCACTTGCAGAGATGATTTGCACTGGACGTGGTGGAAGAGAGAGTGCCGGACACATCGCTCGCTCTGTGCATCCCCTGCTGGGCATCCAGTCCAACCTGCTCACCAGCGCAGCAAACGCTGCCCCCTAACAAGAACTGAGGAGAGGAAAGAGAAGAGAAAGGTGGTGGTGAGGGGAAACTGAAGGAAAACTCTGCCCCTCTCTGATCATTCGTCCTGTCGGTGCTCTCATCTCACCCACGGAAAGCGATCAGCGTTCACCGCAATAGCCAGATAGGGGAACTGTCAGAAAACAAGAAGTATTTTCCATTCACTTCGGTCTGGCTGGATTCCTGACAACTAGCTTTTACACTGTAAGCAGACAAAACGTGGATATTTTACATACACTCACAGATGTTAAAGTTCAAACACACATGTTGCACCAGAATTCGCCTGCAGACTAGTTAATAATTATGAAGTGCCACACGCCGAGGCTTGTATTACTCCAGTATAAAACTCACAGCCCCATAAGGATTTGTTTAGCTTCTATATGCCAGCTGATAGAGTGTAACATTTTTACAGTATCCCAATTTTCACCCTCTCCATTTCAAGATGGCATTAGCCATACAAATTCAGTTCAGACCATATCATCTAAGTACTATTAGCTATGCAGCTGAAGCACTTGACAGCAAAATACAGAAAGACCTGGTGTGGAGATACACATCTATGCTACATCCTTTCTTCTGTGAGAGCCCTTCCCAAAACTGCATCTCATATTTACAATAGTCACCTTTGCTTTAATTTATCAAGTATTTTGAAAAAAGGTGTTTTCAACATATTTGCTTATTTACTACATTTTGCAGTGCAGCTCAAAAATAATCTGCTTACAAAATATTAGTTAGTATATAACATAGCCCTGGAGCTTTTGTTAGCCTGGAATTGTAAAACAGCCAAGACAGCAAACTTTAAAAATCATGGACTTGGAGTGAGCATGTGCAGGGATGTCCATCTCTGGATTCTCTTTAGCCAGCCTCCAAATGAGCTAATAAACTGAAAGCATACATGATATGACTCTACAACTTGGCTGAAACACTCATTTTTGCTGTCGACACAAAGATACTTAGTTTCAAAGTTTACAAATGTCCCTTACTAAAGCCATGGCATCTGCAATTTCATTCTCTGTTTTACAGCTGCTTCTGCGTGCATGTTGAGCTTCCAGGCAACAGAAAGGGAAAGGTAAATGAGACAAAACCCATAACATCACTAGGGAAATGCCTCACTTTTAAATGAAGTCTAGGAAAAACTCAATTAGTCTATTTCAAATGAAAAGCAGCGTTAAGACCTCTTTAGAAAACCACCTATTTCTCTGGGCGATCTTTAAAGCAACGCCTGCCTCTCATTCACTCACCCTCTGTGAACAGTTACGTATTTCAGGGAAGGAAAAATGACAACAAGCCTGTCCAACATGTACGTTTCTTCAGTTGCATTTCTGCACCCTGCTGGAGCACTGTACCAATGAGGAAATGCTGAAGCCGAGTTATTGCTTGGACAACCTCCGGGCTGCTTGAAGTCTCCAGCCAGCCGGCACCACTGAGCGGTGAAACGGATCGTAAAGACCAATGGGGCTGGGTTGCAGTCCCTGCGATTTTTTTAGGTGTCAGCAAAGTTCAGGTCACAAGAGTATGACTGAATCACAGCATTTTTAACAGGAGAACCAATGTCTTCCCTTCTGATGGTACTTTGGTTAGCTGGGGGATGTGACAGGTTCCACTAAACTATGGATTACCAGTGGGGACAGATAACTTGTTCACAGTGGTCCCACATGTAAAAACAAAACTAAAACAATAAGCCAGACTATTTTTCCCAGTAATAACCCATCCTTTTAAAACATACTGATGTGTTACTACAACACTACACGACTCCCCTTCCTCCCCTGAAAAAAAAAAAAACCCATAAAGTTTCGCTATGGAATTTGGACTCCAAACAAAGCCTTAGCTGGACCCAAGCGGCTGCGGACACGGGTGGGATGCCCACAGGCTGCCGGGGCCCCGTGGCTGCCGCCTCACCGAGACACACGCAGGGACGGGTCCCCGAGGGGCTGCACCCAGTCAGCTCCATCCTGAAGTACGTGTTGCAAAGAAACATTATATACACGCATACACGTTTATATATAATAAAAAGGCAAAGAGAAGCCCCTCCGCCTGCCTTACCACTCTGCCAGAAAACCTCTCGATGGCCCGCTTGACTTTGCCATAGGTGCCTTTGCCCAAGGTCTCCTGCAGCTCGTAGCGATGCTTCAGGTTGTGCTTGTGGTGATGCCGCTTCACCCCCTGCTGCTTCCTCGTCGCCGTTACCTCCGGAGACGGAGCCTCCCCGAGCGGCTCCTCCATGGCCGCTGCTGCTGCTGCTGCCGCTGCCGCTGCCGCTGCCGCCGCCTCGCCGCCGCCGCCGGCCGGCCCGGAGCCGCAGGAGGAGCAGCGGGGCTGCGCGGGGCTGCTGCTACCGCAGGCGGCCGCCTCGGCGCCCTCCATGCCCGGCGGCGGCGGGCGCGGGGTGTGAGCGCCCCACCGCCCTCGCAGCCTCTGCCTCAACCCCGCGCCCGCGCCGGCACCATGGGGCGCGGCGGGGCGGGGCGCAGCGGCGGCGCCCCGCGTTCTCCTCCCCTTCCCCGCCGCCCGCCCCGGCGGCGGCAACAGCAGCAGCAGCAGCAGCAGCAGCAGCGGTACAGCCGTGGGGCGGACCCTCCGCTCCGCTCCGCCCCGCCCCGCCTCGCCTCGCCTCGGCCCGCCCCGGCCGAGCCGCCCCCAGCGCAGCGGCCCGGGCGGGGCAGGCCGGACCGGCGGGGGCGCTGCGGTACAGGGCCCTCCCGGCCCGACGGAAGTCGGCTCCTCAGCAGCGCTGACCCCCGGCGCGGCGGGGAGGGGAGGGCGACCTGCCCCCAGCCCTTCCTGCCCGGGCTCGCCCCGCGGCCGAGCCCCCCGGCCTCTGCGGGCCGGGCTGAGGCGAGGCTGAGGGCCAGCCCCGTCCGTGCGGGTGCACCTGCAGAGCCCGGGTGTGAGTGTGGGCATGCGGCTGGCGGGCGGGGGCCTGCACCGGGTTTAGATTTGGGAGGTTTTTCCAGAAAACGCCTAGTTTTCCCCATTCGCCAAGCAGGCGAGGGTTTCCTGTAGGGTTTCCATGGAACTGGAACTGGTGGAAAAACACGGGCACGCCCGGCTGGTGCCGGTCCTTGGCATGGGCAAGCGCGGTTTGCCCATTCCAGGAGATCTTAGGCTGTAAGAAACCTTCCTGGGCCTGAGTCCTGCAGTGGTTGACGTGCAAATCAGTGCCCAGATCTAGAGCGGAGGGACCCCTCACCTCTGCTCTCAGGATCTCTGAAATACAAATGAGTGCATAGGTTTTACACTTCATTTTAAAGTAAGGTGGTTATTTCTTTCACCAAGATGTCTTGAAAACTTAAACCAATGCAGCCATAAATGGTTACCATGGTTAAGACAAATCAGATGTTTCCTTTAGAAAAAGAGCCACCCTCAACCCCATGGTCAGAGAAGGCAGATGTTCTCTTGTAGAAGAAAAGAGAAATTTGAATCATAGAATCAACCATGTTGGAAAAGACCTTTAAGATCATCAAGTCCAACCATTACCCCAGCACTGCCAAGACCACCACTAAACCATGTCACTGAGGACCTCATCTACACAGATTTTAAATACTTGCACAGGGTGGAATCATTTTGGCATGCTCCAGAGTAGCCAGTTTGCTCGACCAATGCAGACCTTCATGCGTGACTCCTAGCTTGGTATCTCCTCCCCGCTGAATGATTGCGAGCTCTGCAAGGATAGCCCACAGACCTTTTGAACTCCTGCGTTCAGCTTCGTGGTCACAGTGATGTCAAAGCACAGAGTTTCAGGATTCAGTAACCCCATCCCTCCATCTTGCTGCGGGAGTGTTAACACAGAAGTTAGTCCATGTGCTCAGCTGATTTGACTGGCTGGGTCCTGCAAATGCTCGAGTTTGTCAGAAGTAGCTAACTCAGGAGCATCAAGGTGACGGGATGATACCCAGGCACCAGCTTTGGTGAGGTCCATCATTTGGTTCCTCCAGCTCGCCAGGCTAGTGTGTAAGCCTGGACTTCCTCAAGGTTTCTTCCTGAGATAGTGAACACACTGCTCTGAGGTTGCAGCCTTAGCCCCTCTGACTTGATGAACTTGAAAACTCTCTGTAATTATCACTAACACAGCTTCATTTTAGGATCAGCAGAAGTGCCCCACTGCCTCAAGGCAAGTCTGCCTAGTGCAGTTCCTGGCAGGAGCCAGCACCACTTGGCACAGGTTGAAGATGACAGAAAGAATCCTGCAGTGGTTGAAAGTAACACCTCCCGTGATGACTTCTTGATCTTTGGGACCCTGATATTGGCTTAAGCCCTGGAACATGGAATTTCACATCTCTTTCACGGAGCACACCGCAAACTGGCTATTCCAAAGCAGAAAGGGTAAGAGAAGCTTCACTCTGTTACTACACAAAAAAAGAGAGCACCTTGAACTCCTGTAGACCCTTCTTTCATTTTAACTGTGGAAAGGACAACAATTCTGTAGATACCTCTGTGTAAGAAATAAGACTACATCGGTAGCTTTCATGTTCTTGTTTTATTTATATGTTCTGAAGCGCTATTGCGTTCCCACCAGCTAGCACAGAATAAAACAATGCCTGGGCTACCTGGACATGTGGGAGAGGGAGATCTGCTACTGCACTGGCTGCCTTCCATGCCCCCAGTTTGAAACCCACTTGGTATAGCTCTACTCAAACTGAGGGGATGCCCCAAGAAACATCTACATGAAGGAATGAAGGGCAGACTGCTGCAAGCAGGGATTGGCACAGGGATGGGATGGGAATGCAGCAGCACCAAGAGGCAGGAGGGAGCTAGAAGGGCTGGCAGCACAGCAGGAGAGGTGCCCTTGACTGCTGGGAGAAGTGCAAAATTGTCCTGGCATGTGTTCACCGCAGTGCAACTTCACTTAAAGAGATTAAATCAGAGTCTCGATCTTGCTGAGTGCCAAGGGTACAGCAGTCTGTCAGGATGACAGTATCAACTGCCCGGTGGTTTTGCATGTCCAGAGCAATCCCTAGTCCCACCAAAGGTAAGAGCAGCCTGCGTCCCGCTCCGACCTGCGCCTGCTGCCTGCACGCTGGACTGCCTGAGCAGCTCGGAAATGGGTTGGTCCCCCCAGAGGCAGCAGGGAAGAGTGTCCAGCTACGGCTGTCTGGAAGTTCCTTTCAGGCTGGAACTCAGTATAGCCTACATCCAGGTCCTTTATACCTCTTGAGTAGCCGAAAAACATGAATGCCAGCGATGAAAATAGGTTTCATTATGTTACACTCCTGAGCGTTGTTAATATTCGCAAGAGTATTCTCTTCTAGCTGCGTGGAACAAGACATGACCAGTTCAATAAGGAAATATATTGTGAATCACTAACATATATTGTGTTTGGACAGATCTAAGGCATAATAAAACACCGAAAGCTCCAAAATGAAAAATACCGATTTTATAATGGAATATAAGCACAGATACTATGTAGCATTACAAATACCACTTCTCCTTTTTAAAGTTCCATGCTCTTAAATGTGCAGCCAGAGGACATTAAGCAAATTAAATACATAAATTAAAACTGGACACAAGAAACTTTCTGTGCTCATATGTAATAGCAATGGGAATGAAAAATAATGATAAATATGGCAGTGATTGAGTGTGTCACCAACATATAGAGATATTTCCTTTTAATTTTTAGCATATTTGCAATCAGTATTATACTTGTCAGTACAGGAATAAAAATCTCTAGAGCAAATAGTAAACCAATGTCCTTCACAACAGGTATGAGAATACCAAGAAGTAAAAATTGCAGAAGGAAGATGAGACAATGTTAGAATTGACATTGAAAATCTTAAATAATGGCTTTAGTAGGCAATTTGCATTGTTCTAGCTGTTCTGTCAGTGTAAAACATGCAGTGTTCCATTCTTTCTGAGCTAAACATTTGGTGAGAATTTCAGCTCCCTGAGTTTATAGACATCACTAGGGAATTCTTCATTTCTGACAGTATTATTTTACGTAAATGCTTTTCCATATTCACAAAAAGGAATTATCTTCCCCTTGAAACCAGCAGACTCCTGCTAGCCAGCTTCAAAGGAAATAGGATTAGGCTCTAATTTGCAAAATGGCATTGGGGGATATGTCGTACCAAATCTGAGCTATACAGATAATCACAATAACAACAATAAAGCCACTGATTTCAGCAGGCCTACCTTCCCAAAGTCAGTGCAAGTTGGAAAACAATCTATAAGGATTGCAACGTTAGGATTATAAATTCATCCCAAAATTCTGTACAGTTATGCATATTGCAGCGTAACGTGGTGAGATGGTATAACTTATACACAAACAGACTCCTCAGTGTTTGTGAAGTGGTCAACAGTGTTGTTACCACCCCCTGTTGGCTTCCAGGGGGCTGTTGGAGACCTGGAACACCTTCTTTGACTGTAAGGTAGAGGAAATAGGAGAAATGAGTACTAAAGGTATTCCTAAATTCAAGGACGTATATTCTCTGATATTAATGCCCTGCTCTCTTAGGTTTCAGTCCTCTCTGCTGAACTCTGGCCTGTATGTGGAGAAACATGGAACCATAGTCTTAATTAAGATGCTTTGCTCATGCTTGATGGTAGAACTAAGCATAGGCATACACATTTGCTGGGCCAAGCTGAAGTGCTCAGCATTGTCCAGTCTGCAAATCTAAAGATGATATAACTGCAAATATTTGGAAGGTGCTGGCAGGCGAAACCAGAGGCCATTCTCTCAATTGAACTTTCTCCTCTGTATAAGTACCTGCTGAGAGAGAGCTTTTTGTTCTGCTGAAGTGAGAGCATGTTAATGTGTTCCACTCAATGGTAGGGATTATCCTTTAGAAAGAGGCGGCTGGCAGAGACAGCTGGTTCCCTGCAGCAGGTATCTGCATATTATCTGCCCTGGCAGATCACACCCAGTCCTTGAAATGCATGCTTTATGAAAATTATGGGAGTCATGCAAGTTCAGGATTAAGACTGTAATGCTGATTTTCTCTGTAGTGAGCCATATAAAAAGCTTTACCTTGACAAGCAGTTGTCTTTTGAGGTGTGTCTTGTTTGCATCGCACAGATGTCAGTTCACTATTAAAAAAATACTTCAATCAAGTAATGAATACCCACACCCTGGATCCCGATCCAGGGCCCAGATTCAGAGGTTATAACTTTCATCTAAACTCTTGTTATTTGCTTGCCTCAAGGCCTCTCAAGATGTCCATGCAATAGGTGTAGTTAAGTCCTCTAAATCTGGATCCTGAACCCATTACAGAGCTTTATGGGCAATGAAGAAGCTGAGGAATACTTTTAAGTCTGTTAGTAGAAGACTCTGGAATTTAGGCTAGCGTTCTTTATAAGACTTTCAATAAGAGAGGAGCCATATGTCCATAAAACATCTTTTAAAATTCTATTTCCAAGCCTCGAGCCTTTCTTTCAGCAGCTTCCACTGAGAATTTAGACAATGAACGTGCTATCAGTTTTTCCTGTAATACTGGTTATTTCTTTTACTGCTTGTTGTGTTTTATTGGAATATCCATAGCACAGAGGATACCAGTTGCCTGCTGACTTTACATCTCCAGATCTGAAAGTTCATTTACACATTTACATATGCGTGTGTGTGCCTGTATGCTTATGTCACATGATTTTACCTGTGTAAAATCTGCTTTTCTGCACTCAACAATTCCATGTAATACCTGAACTCCTCACCACTATTGCTAAACTGGGGTACTCAACACCTTTGAGAAGTGAGAAGAAACAAGTGGAACTGCACAGGAGAGAAAACTGGAATGTAGGCCTAAGGCTCAGGGTCTCTTCTGTGGCAGGGTTTCCAAAAGGATTGAGCACACACAATTCCTTGGTCTCTTGCTTTCCTATTTCTTGTTCAGCTTAGATACTCTTTCAGTAAAACTCTGTGATGGTGTGTTTATTGTGCTATTTATATATTATTTTTATTAAATAAACGAGCCATCCGATCTAAACTACCAGCTCCCTCCCCATGCACATTAATGCTTTTGGGATTAAAGTCCACATATATCATCAGGCTGTAATGAGAAAAAACCAACATTGCAGCTTCCATCATCGTGAGCAGGGAGTTGTGGCAGGCTGTGGTTGCTGGATTGCGCATGTAACCAAAACAGACAGCAAAAAAAGAAGTGAAAAAAGTAATTAAGTAAGTCACTCAGCAGCACACTCCTCTCCTCTCATCACTTCCCTCTTTACCTTCGGTTCCCTCCCTTCTGCCACCCGTGGGTTTTTGCCCTTGAGAGACTGACTGACTGCATCACTTTCAACCATCAGCGTGTTAGGCCATGTGTAGGCAGCCAGATCTCCGCCTGGCGCATTTTGTCCACTGCTGTTTCCCACACATGGAACAACTCCTCTTGGAGTAGCGTATACATACACATCTTCTCCAAAGCACCAAGGAGGCATCACCTCTGAAGCATGACTGAATGGACACTTCCCTAGCCACCGTTTCGCAATGCCCCTGACCCCAACTCCCCCAGCTCAATGGTGCATGCAAGCGAGGTGCCTGAACTTTGGTTTTCAGTGCTGCAACCCCAAGCCCTTATCTGGTAAACATGGGCAGACTTTGGCAGTGCCTGTGGGTTGTGGCGGAAGAGGGTGGAACTGCGTGGCCGTGGGTTGGGTTGGGGCCAGGAGACAGCAGAGTGGAGAAGGGGGAAGCGAAACACAACTGAGGTGCTGATGGGCTGGGGGGCATCCTGCTGAGTGCTGCTGCCCGCACCAGGAACTGCAGGGGCCTTCGCTCAGAGAGGCTTGTGTGGGAACGTAATGGGGAAGCATGAACTTTTGCCATCGTGACCCCTTCATCCTGGATGACTCACGCATGAGATGGGGCAGATATGTCCCTTCAGGACTCTGGGATTTCCTGCCCAGTCTGATCGACTGGCGATAGCACGGCCACTGGGTAGATCCTACAAAGAGTGGTGCTTTAGCCTCCGTTGTGGCTTTTGTGTGGCGTTCATTGCGCTGATGCCTGTGATGAAGAAAACCAAAAGTATGTTTTGCACAAGATGTTTGTTTTGATGTTGAGGTCTGTGGATCTGTGTTTAGATTGTATCGCTCTTTTCATGCAGCTATTGGATGTTTTCTTGGAAATACAAGAGTAAGCTACTCCAATAATACAGGGACTAAAAAGGTTGTGGTTTTTTTTTTTCTTAAATATATATATTTTTAGAGTGAAGAAGGTTAAGCACTAGATGTTATGATAAAACTCATGCCGCATGTGGCATCAATGAGTTACTAGACGTTCATGCCTTTGGATGCACTCATCTAAACAAGCCTTTCCCCAAGGCTACCACTGACCGGAAGATATCTGGGATAATGACAGCAAATCCTGCCCAGTTACTGAAAATGGACCCCATGACACTCAGAACATAGTATCTGCTGTGTTACGATAGATACCCGATGTACCTTGTCAGAAAGAATACCATTCGTCATATTCAGCTGGTAACACTCATCACTTCCCTGGCTACGACTCTGGCTTGGCGGTGTGAGTTTGTGGTTCAAGTCTAGAGGAGGAGAGGGTGCTGTGTGCCACCTTACTCCTGTTGGGAGACAAATCTGTGGGGAATAGGTGGCAATGTGGATCTATTCCTTCTTACCCACTTGTGCTGCAGGTAGCTGGCAACCTCCTTCCCCCCATAGACAAAGAGGAGCAAGGGCTGAATCGTTCCTTCCTGAAGGGCAGCCCTTTCCTCTCCTGGAGGTGTTTTGGAAAACCGTGGACTGCTCCACCGCTTGCCATGAGCACTACACTAGGGATGCAATCTGGCCCTGAGAATTTGTTTCCAGCTCCTCATCTCCCTCTAAATTCCCACTCAAACACTGGAATTCAGCATAGTGTGCATCATGGCTTCATAGCTATAAGACTGGCTGTATTTTTCCTTCAGTGATCATTAGTTTGTCAAAATCAAAACAATACTGAATTAGAAAATAGACTTAGCATGGAAACTGCCAGCTTCCTTTAGCTTCACTTTGTTTACTTTTCATTTGTCTGCAGCCACTTCCTGGCTTTAGAAAATAGTGTTCTCTGTGACTTGTAAATAAAATTATGTCAAATAATAAAAACTGTTAATGGCAATGTAATCATTTTATGGCAAGTGATTAGAAAGATATAAACAGAATATTATGACTTTCGGATGTGTACCAACGATGCAGCATGGCTTTTTCAGGAAAAGGACATACCCAGAAATCTGGGGCAGCAAACTACAAAGAGCAGTTAAATGGAAAATGAATCTCTTTCTTTGCATATAGATGCCCGAGAACTGAATATAATTTTCCATTAGATCTTTTTCAAATCCCATCCTTTATGCCTGTTTGCTAGCAGAGAGAACTCTTTAGATCAATAGCAAATTGGCTAAGCAACAAACTTGATCAAAGCCTCATTATGTGTGAAAATTTCATTTCACTGGCTAGGGAATTGTGAGGGGGGAGGTTTCGTGGCTCTCTGTGTTTCCTTTGTGATTCTCATGGAGTATAAAGGGAATTGCAAATTTCCAAAATCCGCATAGCGCCATAGGGAAGCAGAGGACTCCAATGCTGTTCTAATTGCGGGGCCCACAGCAGGGTGACTGTCAGGGCTAGGATGGGGGCTTTTAGGGGATGGGGAAGAGATGTTCTTGCTATGCTAAGATGACAGGTCATTTTATTTGGAGCTGATGGTAGCTGGTCCACATGACAGCCACCTCTAGGCTTCTCCAACCTGCGCTGAGGCCACAGTCACAGTTCAACCCCCAAAAGACAACACATATCTTGAGAGAAGATGCAGCGACAATCCTACAGGGAGAAGCAAGGCAACACATTGATGCCACTAGCTTCCCTGCGTCAATGCAAAGCACACAGCACTTTGCGTAAAGGTAAGCGTAGGAAAGACCTACCTTCCCCAGCAAGTCTGCAGAGATGCCTCCTTCTCCTCCATGAGCTATGGTGAACCAGAAAATCTGGCCCAGAGCCTAAAAGCACTTTTAAACTTGTCTCTCCTTATCTCTTCTCCAGAACTAGAATACTTTTTCCTGCCTCCCAAGAATTATACAAAAATAAATCTTCTCGGATCTGCAGAATGCTTTGCTGACACTAATTGTGTTATAGGAAAGAAACAGATTTATTTTTAATGGAACAGGACACTCATTTCTAAAGAACATGTTTGAAGGTCTGTTACCAAGATGAAAAAAGTGTTCAAATTTAATAAGAGGAGCAACGTGACCTCTGCATATTTCCCATTGCTTTAGCAAGGCCAAATCCTTCTCATTTTACCTCAGCTTGTGCTAATCTCCATGAGGGCTCCATGCACAGGACCCTTTGTCAGCACCAAAGCCTGCAAAGACAACACCAGTTAGGCTACCTAGAATTAACCAAATGCTGCTGCAAAACAGCTGGAAATTACTGATCTTCTCCATCTGCATTCATCCCCTCTTGCCATGACACTGTCTGAAGTCTTCTGTCTCATCCCTTCCTCTTTCTGTTCCCTTCCCTCAGTCCCCAACCCACTCTCACTTGCTGGAGCAGATGCAGCAGGCTTGTTGTGGGCATTTCCCCCTTAGGACCTAGACATGAAGCTCAAGAACTTTGCCCCATCAGGGCTTTCATCACCGTTCTGCCCAGGCTTGACAAAAAGGAAGGTTTTGAGCTCTCACCCCTCTGTGTCAGCTGGCACCTACAGAGTATGTCTGGGGTTTTCCAAGTAGCCAAAGGGTTGTCGGTGCTCAGATCTCGCTGGCTTTGCACCGTGTGACACACATCCTCTGCTCTGAGTCACTGCAGAGTGAACTCTTGTATGTGCAACCTGAACACACTTGCCTTCTGTGGGTGGTAATGCTCAAGAAAAGCAAAAATGAGTGCTGGATGATCAAGAAAAGCAAGCATGAGGTGGCGTGGGGCACGTCCATTTTTAAATGGGTGAATTAGCCCAGGATGCTCCCTCTCCTGCAATTTTCAGCTCCATTGGAAATGCATAGATCAAATATCCGATAGAGGGAAATGAATCAGACGAGGTAACTTTACACACACATTCGGTGGGGAAATGCGATAGCTAGATTTCTAAGATTTCACCCTGACCATTGCAATACTCATATGAGAAAAGTATGCCACAGCCTTATCTAATGTGGTCTCTGGTTGCTGTTGATGGAAAGAGATGCAACCTGCTTTGCTTTAGAAAGCGAAGTAGACCCTTTCTGTAGCACCACCAAGTGCGGGTTAAGCATCTGTAGAAAAATCTGTCTGCAAAATAAACATGCAGCAGTGCTGCACAGCAACGTTTTTCAACTAGTTTTCAGTCTTTTAAGCAGTAAATATTATTTTCAGCATGCAAACCTGGATGTAAATTGGGATTAACGTCACTGAAGCTGGCCAGAGTGTGGGTGAAGACAGTATTAGTGTTGCAGTCAAAGCTGTCAGAAGACTGACAAAACCTTAATGCTCATCTGTTGTTGTTGTGGGTGAGCAGATGTCTTGAGCCGTGAACCAGGACCTGGCTGCATTAGGAGTGCAACAGGTTTATACATCAGATTTGAACAGCTATTAAAAGGGGTTTGAGTGGAAATGGAGATGGGGTCAGGTTCCTGGCTCCATGAAAGGCTCCTGGTGTAAACTTGCCCCATGCCAATGATAAATGATCAGTGGAACTTTTTCATATGACATGTTACACACTATTGCTGCCCTACCTTCAGGGTTGCTACTCAAGGAGGATTCCTTTGCCTTGAGTCTTGTTATGATGGAGAAGGGCCTGTAACAGCTCGGTTGCTCAAGCTCACCCCTTCCACAAAGAGACTTTCAGGCACAGAGGTTGCTTGGGGTGTCCCTTGTAAAACCTGGCTCCCAAAACGGTCCTCAGGAGTACACAAGTACCTAGCATAAGAGCCCACACCACTGGTATTGTCCTGGTCATGGCTTATTTGAACCCATAAACCTGACTCATGGGAAGACTAAAAGTACAGCTCCTGGGACCAGACCATCAAGCTACATCTGCATAAAACTGATTTAAGCAGTTTTCAGTGCAGGAGCAAAGCCTTTGCATCTGTGGTAATTAGCCTTTAGAAAGGCACACGGTGTAATATGCCTCTTGGCTATCATGTTCCCCTGCATTCATCAATTGTAGGTGTCATTAGGTCTCAGCCGATGACCCCTACTTGCTTCCTGGCCGGAAAGGAGGACACTGAGGCTTGTGTTCATCATTCACCTTTTGCAGCAACATTAGCTCCCTTATACCTTCAGGAACAGAAGGGACCAAAGGTATCTCTGTCTTTCGCGGGCCCTGCTCAGGTGAAAAGAGCCCCAGGAGGAATAAAAGGCCACCTTCTTCTGTGCCAGCTAACACTTCTGTAATTAATAAAGCAGGTGCTTGGTGGCCATTCTGTTTGCCAGCCTGCAAACTTGGAACACAGCCAGAGATGCCTGAGGTGCCACTATTCAGAAAAGCAGCAGGAGACTCAGCACTCCTAGTGACAGAGATAGGCTTTCAAAAGTACATTTCTTAGGATGACAGGCAAAGCTGTCATGGGGTGAAGTCTGAGGTGAAGCTTTGCAGAGTCCCATTTTGAGAACAGCAGCTGCCAGTGGTATGGTTGCTAGACTCATCCTGCAAGATGCTGCAGATAAATAATGGGAATATTCTTATTTGAAAAGAAGAGAAGCACCAACAGACCAGGACCCATCATAAACAAGCTTGTGAGAGGTAAATGTGATTTTCAGAGGAGGTGATTATGCATGGGTGCCACAGTGTTCGCTGGGAGCAGTGGCTGTTCAGCACTCCTGAAGAGAAGGCTGTATTGACCCTGAGGGAAAGTAGATAAATTGGGTCAAAACACATGGCAGTTTCTAATTTCCAAGAGATTATTATACTCAATAACAACTGTGTGCATTTGTGCATGTGTCTGTGATATAATGAGCAGCAGCATATATATGAGTATATATAAAAAATATTATGTATATGTATGTATGTATACAATCAAGCTCATATTGCTTAAACAACTATAGTAGGGACCCTGTCAATATTGGCTGTAAGTATTAAACATCCTTTGGTGTTTATCTTGATGCTTGAGGATCTGAAAGTTATAGTTGACAAGGAGTGGAAATACTGTTCACTAATAGCTCTAAAAATATAATCACAGTGGAGGACATCACTACTTTCAAGCTGAAGTCAAGCTGCCTGTTTTAATACAAAGCTGGGCACCCCATTGTAACTCTGGCCATCTGTATGCATGCTGTATTTAAAACGGAAAACGGCCTCCAGGGAAAGTGAACCAAATTCACCACGGGTACAAGCAGGCACGGCTCCTTTGAGGTCTGTGGAATGTATTTGCTTACACCAGTAATGGGTTTAATCCAGAGAGCATTGTTCTTTATAAGACTGTATTTTTCTTTGTGTTTATGCCAGCTTAAATCCGTTTACTTTGGTAGGAATAATAATAATTCATACCAGTGTGAGTGGTGCTGTGTAACAACTTTCATTGCCTGTTTCCTTTCCTACTTTACTGTACTTTTTCTGCAGGTGCCACCCCTCTGTTTTTTCTACATTTACTTCAGATTTCCCTAGTCTCAATGAGAAGGCAGCCAGGCCTTCAGTGCCCACATCCACTACCTGTTTCCCAGTGCATATCCCATTCCTGGTGCTGAGGATTACTCTGTTGCCTTCACTGGCATTTCCCTCCTTCCACCATCACAGCCATCACTGTTCCAGCTGGGAAGGTCTGTGTGTTCCAGTAGTTCATCAGTGCTACTTGTTAATTGTCCAAAGACTGGAAACAGAGAGGTCCTGCTCCATGTGCATGAGGCATCCCTTCTCTTCCTTGTGGGTTGGCTGGATAACCTGATTTTCCCTGGAGAAATAGCTTGCGGTTAATAACACAGGCCATGTCAATAAAACTAGATAGAAACAATAGTGTGCAAGTAGCAGGCAGTATTGTAAAGCATCAGAGCTGATGAAAAGGGCTTAATATTTAGTGGTCGGAAGAGCAGACCAGAATGAAGGTAATGTTAACTCTCCCTGTGATGCAGTTAGCAAAAAGCACACATTTATTTTGCTTTTATTACTGCCAGACTTTGTGTCTCCAGCCTTAACTTTGCACTGAGTGCCACCAAAAGCTATTTCCTTAAGTTTTGCCTTCCTGAAAAGCAGTGGCAGAATAGGTGAATGGATTTGGGCTATCGACTTTATATACGCTGCTAAAAAGAGACTCAGTCAGAAAAGGCTACCTAAGCATCACACCGGGGTGTGGTTGGAGAGGTTAAAGTACAAGCTGCCTTTCTTAAATGCCTGTCCTCTCACCAGCTGATGTCATTTCCCCCGATAGCTCGAGCATTAGCCCTCTCCTCGGCTGAAAGATGAGTCCCCGAGGAGCCTAAATTAAAGACGCCCGTACAAAAGTGCAGGGCCTGACCTCTTGCAGCTGCACCGGGGCTAATACTGATTCATTGTGCTGCTCCGCGTTACAGTCCAAGGGCAGAACAAGGGGGCAGGGGAGGGATACGGAGGCATTTTGGGTCCTTGTTAGCTCATTCATAGACACCTGGTGTCCCGCCTCCTCCTCACGCTTCGGTGCACACCACCCCTATTGTACAGAAAACTCACTTCTTTAGAGATCTGAGCTACTTGGGCTGGACAAAGACCAACATTAAATCTGCAGCTGCCCAGGAAGAGGCCTTCTCCGTCAGGGGGTATTATCTAGGATGTCTGATGAGAGACCGGAGCGGGGAACTCCCCTCGCCTCTGTCACTTCCAGTTACAGGTTTGGATGGATGTGTCTGCACATAGTTTTCTTCCTTCACATAAGTAACACAGGCCACTCTGTAGCTGATGTGGACTGTCACGCCTCTGCTGACCCACTTTAGCTCCAGAGCTCCATGAGAGGTATGTGACCCACTGCACTCACCATGTTTGGCTGGACAACACTCCAACTGTTTACAGCCTGCAGGAAACAGTGTCAGGGGGTGGTGAGGCCAAGATACCCCCACGGCAGCTCCTTCACCCTCAATGAAGTTGCATCAAAGGTAAATTTGAACCGACAAGGGCCAGCTCCTATTCTCAATTACCCCAGAGAGAGCCTGGAATTGCATCATTAGTGTCCAAGGAGTTATTTTAGATCTACACAGGCACAAGCATGAGCAGAATCTGGCACTGAGTTTAAAGGAGCAAAACAAAGAGAGGTTTATATCAAAAAAGAACAGTGGTAGGTGGGACATATAAGCTGTATAGTCCCAAGTTTTGAAAGGAAAAGAAACATAAAGTTAATAGGAAACCTTTGTGGCTACTAAATATGTTTTATTCTTGAATCCCCAGTGGAACCGATCAGCCCCTTCGCTTATAAAAATAGGTGCAGCAGGTGTTAGTTTCAAAACTTTTGTGCTTATGTTCAGGGCACTAATGAAAAGTTTATGGTCAGTGAAACCTGGAGTATAAAGCAGGAGAAGTGGAAAAGATTCTGTCCTGCTGCGCTAGAGAACATCTGGAGCCATACCACTGACCAGGGGAATTTAAATCTACATCTCAAAAGCTTTGCATATCTGATCACCATTCCTACTATCGCTGTCTAAACAGACCTCATGCTGGTAACCTGACCTACTAGTTGGTGGCTGTGCCTCCTGTTCTCCACACCTAACTCATTTCTTTCAAGGCGATGCTGAGGATGAGTGTTGTTAGCTGATTTTCTTTTGATTTCCCTATTTACTCTGATGTGTTTCCTGTGTTTTCTTTGAGCACATCAACTAACTTGCAGCTCTTGAAGACAGCCAAGGACAAGTTGCCTCCTAGGGACTGATGCTCGCCAAGCTGCAGCATGGGGGTGTGAACATTATGCAAATAGCAAGATATGGAGCTGAGAGAGGGGATTCACAGCCACCACGGGGAACTGGATGACTGAATCCCATTAGGCTTGCAGTGAGGCTTGGCAACCTTGCTCTTCCTGGCCGCCTTTGAAGAAGTATCAACACAAAGCTGAAGGCTAAATCTTGCATAAAGCAAGACACACTGTTACTCCCACAGGAATGAGTACTGCTCATTGCTATTGCAGTAGCTGAGCTGGATGCTGAGTAAGGATCCCTAGGCAAAACTCCCATTGTATTGTATAAGGATATAAGGAAATACAAGGAGAATTTCGGGCACTGTCAGAAGATGTTATCAGAATGTTGAAGATCTGTCCAAATCTCTACAGGCAAATTAGCTAGAATGATAACTGCAATATATTGGTAAGATTTGTACCTGTTTATAATTATACTATGTTTATAAAAAGTGATCAGTGTTCTTATTCAGAGATCCACATGCACTTTAGCAGGTGCTATTACTCATTTAGTAATGAGTGAATTACAAAATGTTGTGAATAGTGAAATAATGAATTACTAAATAGTGAAATAGTGAATTACTCATGTGATTCTTCACCACAGAAAGACTGGTCATCAGAAACTAGAGGCCCTATGCATCGCAGTATGGAATCATAGAATCATAGAATGGTTTGGGTTGGAAAGGACCTTAAGATCATCTAGTTCCAACCCCCTGCCATGGGCAGGGACGCCTCACCCTAGACCATGTTGTCCAAGGCTCTGTCCGACCTGTCCTTGAACAGTGCCAGGGAAATTCTGCCCCAGCTTGTGATACTACGGGATTTGGGACAGCAAGAGGCAGTTAATCAACATGTTTAAACCCAAAGATGGACAGTACCGGACATGTTCTACACATCTTAAGTAATGCCAGTTCTTGACTGATTATGGAATTGTTTTAACTTTAAAGTATGTTTACACTGCCAGAGTGATCAGAAGGGGCTCTTTTGTCTCAACAAACCAAGCTGCAGAATTAGGGGCTTCAGCATTACATCTCATCCTAAGGGTCCTGCAGTCTTCCTTTGCCCTCTGCTACTAGAGCAGTGCATGAGAGTGAACAGGCAGTGACAAAGCACTACTGAACCCCAGTGCTCTGGGAGGGTTTCTCACACAGCTGCTTACTCACATTTAGACATTTAACATCATTACAGCATCATATAACAATGTGCTGCTTCCTTCTTGCTTTGTGAGAATGCAAGTTTATTTTGATAAAATTTAAAACAAAACAAACAATCCCTACTTTAAATGGTTTTAATTTTTGAACTTTGAAAAGAGTAAATTGAGTTGAACTGCCTTGAAGTGCTGTGATTGTCTATTAGCAAATACTCCTAATGAAAAGAGCAGGAGAAGGGCAGGGAAAGAACAGACAGACCCCCCACAGTTCCTACCAAGGTGTTAATATAATGTAGAGTAATATTTGTAGAAGCACAAGGAAGCTGTGAGATTCTCCATAACATCAGGACTTATATTAAAGCAAACAGTTGTTCTGAATAAACTTATTGGTAGAAACTGCATTAGAGATCTGCCAAAATGCCCAAACTTTTTCCTTGATAAACTGCGAAGGAGACCCAGAATATAGACTTACAGCCAGACAGCGGTTTCATCGTCAGAAAGGTGCATATGAAGTTTAAGATCAAAAGGTATGAGAAGAATTTTCAGCCACACCTCAAATGTTGCTTGTTATTTTTGAAAGCAGGTTGATTGGTGGTCTTGAGTCTTTCACTGCACTTGGGACCTTTCCCCACAGGGAGTTTTTCTTTAACTAGACTCACTGTACCTCACCGTACGGAAACAATGTGGGGAAAGAATTTCTCCTGCAGTAAAAGCACTTCAGCGAGCACATTGATGACGAATGTCTGGGACTTAAATACAGGGAAACCCATAGCTGACAGCCTGAACAGAGGGACATATAACGAGGCAACTTAAGAAAATAAAAAGCTTATTGCAAACATGTGTAAAGCATAAGGCAAGAAAAAGAAAACAGGGAAAAGAATGGCAAGGATCCTGTGGCAAAGTGACCAGTGGTGAGCTGTCATGCCCAAAGCCACAGGATGAGGCCCACAGCATTTATTGCTCAGTGGAAGTCATTTTTCAAGTCAAGGAGCAATACTTCTCCAACATAAATGAAAAATTCCAGTCAGCAGAGGGTAACTGAAGCCCTCTTAAAACAAATGCATCATTGAGAGGGACTAATAAATCACCTTAGTGACTAGATCTTTTCATTTGCAGTGGAGAATCCTCTCTCAAACCACGTCCGTGTGTCACAGCTCATCCCCTGTGTATTATACAAACACTTCAGGGTGTGTTTATCTTTACTCGGTACAAACTTCAAGAGGGACCTAAGCACTTTGAATTGGGAGTAAGCACTTTGGCTGGGTGTTCCGAGTGTGCTGGTGGGAGAGTTAGCTGCTAGCCTGAGCCCCCAGTCCCCCTTTGCCTGTATAAACCTATAGTAAATGGCTGCTTCTGCTTTCTGCATGCAGACTGGAAGGGAGGGAAGGAAAGAAGCTCCTCTGGGCTCCTCTGCCCAAATACATACTAAACACCACTCCTGAACACATTTAGGCATGAAGGAAATTTAGGCTCACACTCAAGACACAGTATAGCTGCATCTTCTGAAACTGCTTTTGCAGGCAGCAGTATTGAGGTGGGCTGGATTCACTGAGGAACGTGGCAGTACACATTTGCTTGTTGCATTCTTGATTCCTTATTGCAGGAGTCAAGTGCAGTTAGATCACTAACTTCAGCCATCATCCTGAGACAAACTTGTCTCCAGATTTCATCCAGGAAATGTTGAAATCAGAGCTGTATTAAGCACCTGGCTGCTGCTAATAGTCCAGACAAAAATGCAAACACTGAAACTTCACTTGCTGTAGTGCATCTTTCCTGAGCTTGCTTCCCTTTCCAATGCAGAGAAGCACACCTAGTCCTGAACTTGGATTGTGCAGTGAAGACTGGAAGTTCATAGATTTACTTCATTGCTCCTCAGGCACAGGAAAACTTTTCGTTACAGTGACATGAGAGAAATTGAAAGGAACAATAAACAGCATTCCAAAACCTCTTTTAATAGATATGCTTTCTTTTTATAGTTCAAATACTTTCACGAAGAGGGATTTAGCTCTGTGCAACCATTTGAAACAGTAGCTCTGAGTTACTTTAATAGGTAAAGCAGTAAATACTACCATTCTAATGAATGCAAAATAGCAAACTAAGGAAACTGAAAGAGCTTTGTGAAGGCAACTGAAGGTAAATCAGGACCTGACAAAGGACAATGTAGTAGGACTCTTGAATATATTAAGCTTTTACACCGAATGTTTGAGTTTGGGGACAGACCTCCACATGCACAAGAGCTGCATTACTGAGTGGTAAGTAGGAGTCAGCATGCAGGCTGCAAGGGGCAGGACATATAAGACATTAATATGAGACAGATATTCCTCTGCCAAAAGCATTTGCAGAGCTTCTACTACAACAGCAAGATTACACATGAGCAGTGATCCCCCAAACCAGATGAACATTTGTGTGAAATCTAAATGCAAGCCCCTCACCCACCCTTGGTGGGACTTGGTGGGACTTTGGTGAAAATACACTAATTTCTAGAAAGCTCAAACACATGATTTTGATTTGCATTATGGAGCTGCCAGCACTTCTGGAGCACTACTTGCCATGCTCAAAGTCCTTGTCCAATGACCCAAACAAAAAACTATTTCTGAGGGTTGTATTTAACAAATAATACTACTATCTATTGCCAAACTGCATTATAAGTATTCCCTGTCCATCCTGAAGAATGACATAAGAAACAGAAGATTCTTTGCCCTCAAAAGGTTGAAACTAATAAGGCTCCCCAAACCCTGGGAAATACGTAATCGGTCCGGAGGTTGGAAAGCAATAGGCATCTATTTTATTTGATCCTTGCAAATTTGCTTGTAACTGAATTCTTCCCCTTCCCTATTTCCATCCTACACACAATTCATCCAATGACTGTGGAAATCAACAGAGGAGGATTCTATCCATGTCCATGTGGCCTTGGAAAGATGTGATCCCACAGAAGACAGGGAGGGAAGGCGCAGAAACACCTAGAAGTTAACATTATGAAACATTATATATTATAGGTGGCACAGTGGTTGCCACCAGCCACCTAGGCTGGCTGCACTCTCTGCTGTGTGCCACATTGCTTTAGCCTCATCTTTGTCCCTCAAGCTGTCTCTTTGGTTGATCAGCTCCTTTGGGCAGGAAGTCTCTTATGTGACTGTACAATGGAGGAAGGGAACGGTGACACAAAGGACAAATGTGGCCTGAACCCTCAATTCCTACAGCTCCCAACAAGCTAGGTTTCCCTGTGCTGTTGTTAGGGGATAACCCAAAGTACATGTGTGATAATACACTCAGAAGGCTCTCAATGTCCTGGCCTGGGCTGAATCAAAGGAGGTTTCCCCTGACCCAAAGTAGGCCAGGAGGAGCCATCCTGCTGTCTCCTAATAGCTGCTGTAGCTTTAAACCCCAGGGACTTAGGAAGGGGGACAGGCGTTTTTCCAATCCTGCCTCCAACCTTCGGTCATCTGGGAGGCTGTGACATTCTTCTGGGATGCTGTAATGCAGTTTGATCCACTGAATGCATTCACGTACAGAGGCATTTTTCAAGGTCCAAGGAGGTTATTATCACCTCAGTTAATTATCTGTAAGGATTCAGACTCCAGCAAATGTTAATTATCCATCCATCAATCTCATGTTCAACAAAGCTTAGTAGGGCTATTTTTAGCAATGCAGATATCTCCTTCCTGAATGGAAAAGCTGCTCTCTTCTTGCCTATCTTTTTTTCAAATGTTAAACACATTAGATGGAATTGAGGGGATTTTCCCTCTCTTAGAAACCATTCTAAGAATGTGCAATACTTAATGAAAGTAAGAACAATACCATCTTCAGACCTGAATGAGTGATGTGAGAAATCTGGTATGGCGATGAGTCAAAAATGATCAGAATGGAGGGCTTGAAGTCCATATTTAATCCTGCAAAATATCCCATTGGTACAGTGGTTTGGTGCCCAGACCATTCCAGTGGACAGGTGCCTAAATAAGTCTTCTCATCCAGCACCTATAGGATAGGATTTGAAACACTGGTGATGGCGTTCTACACGTGATGAAGGAATAACAGCAGCTTCCATCACTTGGGCGCTACATTCAGATCAGTCAACATCCCTCTTGTTTGTAGACCTGAGGGTTGTGATGGGATCTCTGAAAGCATCAGCTGGATGTGTACCAGTGTAGCTGCTCTGCCTGAAACTCCAAGCAGCTGGAAGCAATAGCACTGAGAAGGCTGTCCTTCAGTTCAGTGTTTGCTCTGGAGCTTAATGGTGGGCGCTGGGCTGTCTATATTGTTAGTGTTTGCAATCTTTTGAACACAAATAGCTAGTAAATGCACCCTGGGGCCCAGCCTGCTTCCCCAACACCATAAACCATATTTGTTTAAAACGTAAACCTTACAAGCCAGTATTACCTCCTCTGATAAATGTACTTAACACTTCTGTGTCCACACCCTGAGAAGGAGACTTCAGAAAGGAAAGGCTCATTCAATATGAGAAGATCTGTTAGCTGTTAGGTGTTCTGGTAAATAGCTCTCATGCACTCGAAGGAGATTTTTGAAGCTTTAGGTACTGGAAATCATCACAGGGTATATTACACATTTTCTGTGTGGCTTTGGGCAAAGTGGTTTGGCCGTGATTTTGTACCAGGAAAGGAAAGAGGAGTGTAGCTACTGACTTCATTGGGATCTGGATCAGGACCCTTGTCGCTCCATAATTTCTACATTTCCCATCTGGTTGGAAACTTTCCTTTACAACCTCACTGTTTTCACATTACAGGCTTCGAGCCTCTTGCAGTGCTCTCTCCAAACAGGTGGCTCTGCAGTGGCTATCTATCTTCTCAAGCCCTGTTTTGGCTTGCGTCTTCAGATTATTACCGTAAAGCAAATAATATTTAAGCATCATATTCTGCATCTCCCCTGACATGTATATATTGATGGGAGTTGGTAAAATGGAGAAAGGAAGGGGGAAAAATCGCCATTATCAGCACTTTGTTTGAAAGTCAGAGCACTAAAAAAAATTGGAAGTTTCAAGGTAACCCTGATTCTTTCTCCACTTGTTATGTTTTCCATCCTGACTCATAACTCTAGGACTCCATCCCAACCCCAGCCTAAGCAGTATTGACAGGAAAGGATTATCCGCAGGAATTTGACATGGACAGTGCCAAAGGAAAATCTTTCTGAGTGGAACAAAGCCGGCCTTATTTGAACTAGCTTCTTCCTCTAGAATTGTGGATGGACAGCAGGATACGGGGCACAGGAGTTAACTGCGTAATAAGTATTTCATCAAAACCATTTATTTCTGAACAGGATATGTCATAAAATGAGAAATTACCTCTTTGGCTTTTATTCCTCTCACAGTGGAATCACTTGAGAAAAGATTTAACCCCAATGCTAAGCTCAGCATCTAGATAGCATTGTCTTGAAAAGGATTTAGAGATGTTTGTGTATCTGCAGCAGCCAAAGGAACACCTGCTCCATAAGCTCCAATATAAAACAAAGCAGAGTTCAGGGATCTCTTTGTCTGAAGCCTAGCTGGCTACTACTGTGATGCTGCATTAACTCTGAATAGCTCTGGGGTTTGGTATTTGCATTATAAATGCAGGAATCATCAAGCTCTGCTCTTATAAAGAGATTTCCGAGTTCCCTTTCTCAGTGCATGAGCAATCACTACTCCTAAGAAAATAGCATTATATAGGGAGCTTGCAATATATTGTATATTAGACATTCTAGAGAGGTTTTGCTATGTGAGCAAGAAGAATATGCACTTTTTGCTTTGGTGTCCAAGGCAGAATTGCATTTTGAGCATCCTTGGTCAGTGTTAGACCAAATGGGTTCTTGGAAAAAGAATTGCTCTGTATGCTGTTAGACTATTTCATGTCAGGATTATAAATAAGTGTTGGTAAACTCCTGCAGGTAAATACTGTCTCTGCATCTCTGACATCGGTGAGTATCTATCTGCTCATGATTGGCGGAAGACAACAGTGACTGAAATGTCTGCAGGAAGGGCAGGATAGCAGCAGTGTATGAGCACTCAGAGGACCAACAGGGATGAGCATCTCATTGTGCTACATATCATATACAGCTGATACTAAAACCAAACCCAAAACAGCCACAGGTTTCCCTTCCCTAAACACCTATAGATGATGACACAAGAATTGGGCCAGGGCCCAGCTATTACCAAAATGGCTACATCATAGAATCATAGAACGGTTTGGGTTAGAAAGGACATTAAGATCACCCACTTCCAACCCCCTGCCATGGGCAGGGACACCTTCCACTAGTAAGGTTGCTTCCACTTGGAGCAACCTGCTCCAAGTCCCGTCCAACCTGGCCTTGAACACTGCCAGGGATGGGGCAGCCACAGCTGCTCTGGGCACTCTGTGCCAGTGTCTCACCACTCTCATAGTAAAGAACTTCTTCCTTATATCCAACCTGAACTTCCCCTGTGTAAGCTTAAACCCATTACTGCTCAGCGTACGTAGCAGTTGCTTCAAGAATCAGCCCAGCGCTGGCTGAAGGTACTTTTCAGGGGGGGCGATACCACATGAGGAGAGCATCAAACAGGGCACAGGAGCCCGTGCCGCCGCGGGACCAGGAGCAGGGAGATGGACGGGGAGCTGTGGCGCCTTTGCGAGCAGGAGGCGCGAGGCATAATCCCGGGGCAGGGATTGCAGTGGGACGGACAGAAGGACGGACGGACAGACGGACGGACGGGCACACAGCCCCGTCCACGAGCCGCCCGCTGCCGCGCCGCCGCCACCAGGGGGCGCCCGCCGCCATCGTCCGCCGCCGCTTTTCCCAGCAAAGCCAGCTCGGAGGTTGGAGGTTGTTGGTGATGCTCCTCTTTTCCCTTCAATCCTCACTCCGCTTCCTTGGAATGCAAGCAGGCCTGATGGTTCAACCGTTCGATCTCCTACTTATGAGGAACGGCTGAGGGAACTGGGGTGTTTAGTCTGGACAAGGCTCAGGGGGGACCTTAACGCTCTCTACAACTGCCTGAAAGGAGGATGGAGTGAGTGGGGTTGGTCTTCTCCCAAGTGACAAGCAATAGGACAAAAGGAAACAACCTCAAGCTGCGCCAGAAGAGGTTTAGACTGGATTTTAGGAACAATTTCGTCACAGAGAGGATGATCAGGCACTGGAACAGGCTGCCCAGGGAATGGTGGAATCACCGTCCCTGAAGTGTAGATGAGCCCCTCAGTGACATGGTTTAGTGGTGGTGGTGGCAGTGCTGGGGTAATGGTTGGACTTGATCTTAAAGGTCTTTTCCAACCTGGTTGTTTCTATGATTCTCTTTTTATCTAGAACATTTTACCTCTCACCATCACTCTCCTCCTTGAGACGCTCTCCAGCTCAGCCTCGCCTTTCTCAAAGGGCTCCAAATGGGACAGACTGCCCTTGGCATCACCAAGCAGAGTGAAGGGCCCACACTGGGCATTTTTAGGATAGCGTGGTGTCCATACGTCTCAGAAAGCCTCTTTTACTGTGGTCATTTAACTTCTCTGCAGCTTTACTTACACTACCGAGTTATGTCAAATAAGATGGTATAGACTAAATCACTTAACTACCTTTAGGCCACCAGAAACCCTCCTTCCTGTTACAGGTTACTTCACTTGAGGCAGCAGTCAATACGCAACTGGGAGAAGTCCCTGCACAGCACAATTTGTGTCCATCATGTTTGCCAGCACAGCTATTTGGGCAAAGTTCTTTCAAATGTGATCAAGTCCACAGTGCCTTGGTATAATCACTTCTTCATCTCTAAGATGGGAGCTGAAAATGAAGATAAATGCTAATGAACTGGCTGAATCAATACCTCATCAATCAGGTGGACAGTTTAAGTTGAAATTTGTTATTCGACCAGGAAGTTGTTGATGATCTACTAATGTAAAACAACACAGGCAACATAGACTTACGTCTACGAGACCCTCTCCACTGCTTTACTGCAAAGCTTAGGAACAACAGTAAAGAGCAGCACTAGGACTGGATGTGCTCTGGGAGCATTTATCAGGGAATTAGGAAGTGTTTCTGCTTGATGAAGCTGTTGAGCCAAATAGAAAAGCTGAACCTCCAGCCTGCCAAGGGATCCTTGCTATTGTGCCTGCCCCCAGCCACATTATTATTTATGAATAACTATTACTGAGTGAAATCATTTCAATAGCTTGCCATAAAAAATTGTTATTGAAAGTGTAACTAGTAATTCTTCATTTAATCTTTGAGATCAAAGACAGCCCAGCTGCACTGCTTACAGCCTCCTAGTTCCCTCGTCATGCAGGTACTACCCTTTAAAGCCCGCTGCATGCTTACGGCCAGCTTGTTGTCAACAGGTTATATCCAACCTTTTAGATGGAAGGGTTTGTGTGCTCACCTGTTTTGTTGAACATAGGTAGTCTAGTAACGGTGACTGCCTACTTCTATGAATGTGGCCTCACGAATTGCCAAGGATGTGATGATGCCCATACTCCTGAAATCATCCCTTCTCAAACTTTTGAGTGAAGATTCTAGCAGTTTATGGGCCTTGCAATCGAGCATTCCAAGCCATGCAAAAGCAGCAGCCACTTTGGAGAGATGACGTAGGTCCTTCCTTATTTCTGTTCTACGTGCTTTGGGCATTGAAAAAGTCTTACCAAGGCATCGCTGGCAGCATCTGACATAGCATTCATTCACTGCATAAACCACGTATTGCACAGGTCACAAGTATCATGTTGGGCTTCTGAGCCTGGAGGTCAACACCGCTGCCTTGAGCTGACCCAAATCCCATTTTCCAGTTTGCCTGTAACTACTATAGATAAAAGAGTCCCCCCATATTCCATATCCTCCCCATACAGGGCTGCACCACATCTGGTGCTTCCCCAAGCCCTTTCCTGCAACTCCACTGGAAGCATCCTGGGAAACACAACATTAAGTAGCAATCAGAAAAAAAAAGGTGCAAAGAATATTCCAAATGTTTATTATGTATTAAAAATACCGCAAATAAGCCATACAGTTCATTTCACAGTAACCTAAACAACATTGTTCAAGAACTTGAGAAGTCAACAATGAACAGTGCAGTTCCAACAGCGACAAATTACCTTAATGCCATGGCTCCCTCTTTCTCTGCCAGCAATTCTTTCCTGTTTATAGTGGGAACAACTCTGGATATGGTTCAGTATCTTATTTACCTAGTAGAACTCCTTTTCACCTGTGCTGCTCCCGTAAGCACACCACTTCTGGAAGGTGCTGTTTCTAGGAATTCTTCTAACGTAGTCACAGATCTGGCTAGTGCAGGCTGAGGTGAGCATGATGCCCACAACCTATTTCCAAGGTAACTGTGTGCAGACTCCTTTACCAAATCTTTGGATAAAGTTCAAAAGTAAACTTGAAAAAGGAGGGATATTGGAACTCCTTTCCAGAAAGACAGAAGCCCAAGAAAGCTTGATGAAAAATTGGTTTTTGAATGAACGCCTAGAGAATTACGACACTCTCAGCCAGTTCTTAGAAGGATCCTTTGCTACCAGTGCTGCAGGCAGACACCCAGGGACAACAATGGTGACAATCAGGCACCAAGTCCTGAATGCATAACAAGAGTTCAGGTTACTGTCAGCTGTGTGAAAACTTGGAAATGTATATGCCTTAGAGCAATTCTGCTGATTTCACGGTGATCTTCCCCCTTGCGTGTTTTGGAGTGTACTGTTATCATTAGCATGCTTGCTATACATGGAACACAAGGTGCACTTTTGGTCCTTCTCTTTCCTTGTTCAAATTTGTGATAATTTTTACAGAAAACCCTGTATTACAGACAAATTAGGCCTTTCCAGAGAAGACACATCCTCATCGTGGAAACAGTCCGAAAGTATGACAAAAATATTACTGTACCCTCTTGAAAGTAATCTCACCCTTCAGATGACCCTTCTAAGCACTCGTCTGCACCAGCAGCTAAAGATGCTTCAAAGCAGCCTGTGATCACAGAGCACGAATCTCTCCAGCCATGTGGTGGAACACCTCTCTTAGGTCTTGGTCCCAAGCAATGCCACTTATCTCAAACCTTCCTTTGAGTTGAGGAGGCTCCTTGTCAGCTCCTTGGTACAAATTAAGGACTCACAGAAATATACTACAGCTCAGCTGACACCTGGTAAACTGATCACATGGCTGAATCCCAAACTGTAGAAATGGATGAGTTGCTTCAAACCTCATCCACACTTCAGTTCTACTGGTCTAAACAGTTAATATAGGATGTAGTTTTGTTCATTTGTTTCTTAAACCAAAACATATCAGTAAAATTCCCAGTGTGTACAGAAGTATGCTTTTCATACCAGAAGTTGTAGCTTTTCTGTATGGGGTATCTAGTGTCATAGTGTGAAACACCTTTGTGCCATTAAATATGCCCATGCTGGTGAAAACACCTTCGTGCCATTAAATACGCCCATGCTAATGAGGCTGTAGTGCCTTAGTTACACCACTACAGTTACAGCCCTATAACTTAATAGAGAAGATGAGCCCTTAGAAACTCAACCCCCAACTAAACTCTTGTTTTCTGGAAATTTAAAAAAAAACAAACAACAAAACAACCAAAAACCCTACACAAAAGAGAAATAAAGGAAATAAGCAGAACTGTCTCTATTATTAAAGTATTCTTATTCTCTTTGGAGGTATCAAATTGCTTTTAAAAAGAGTAAAAAACTGGGCATACAAAAGCTATTCTCCTTAATCCGTTATCTGCGCAAGGAGCACCGCTGCCTAAACTTTTTCATGGATTTTTTCTACTTTCACAAACAACCTTTCCAGGTCATTCCTCAGGTCATCTATTGAGCTCTTCACAGACTCCAAGTTGTTCTCATTATTTTCAATTTTCACCGAGTAGGAGACTAAACTATCCACTGCAGTTCTTATCATTTTCAAATCAGAATCAACCTGGCTGACAGAGGATCTCAGTTCATCGACAGAGCCTTCCACAGAAGAAAACTTTTCAAGATAGCCTTGAGACTGTACTTCACCCGCCTGGAGATTCCCTTGATCCAGCAAAATACTGATTTGCTTCTGGACATCCTGAAGAGCATCGGAGGATGGCAGTTCACTGATGCTTCTCCTCAAGTTTTCCACATCGTTGTACAGCGAGGTCTGTGATTCACCAAGATTTTTCAGAACGGCTGTGACTGAAGTTAGGTCCATGTCTGAGATTCCCTGAAGAGCAGTAATGCTTTGTTCTAGGGTACTGAGCTTATTCTTATATTCTGCCTCCTTAGAAAGAAAGGACTGCAAGTTTTCACTGTTTTGAGCAGCTGCAGAAGTTAGAGACTCCAGGCTGTCTTCTATGTGCCTCAATCGAGACTCCAGTCCTTCACTGTTCTTCCCAAAAGTTTCTAATGCTTTTCTGAAGAGTTCATTTTCTTCCCATTTGTTGAGGTCGGCTTTAACTTGCAGCAAATCTTCATCGAGTCTTTTAATGTCACCAGGGAGATGCATAATAGAATCCTCAGCTCTCAGAACTTTCTCCTGTAAAGCTTTTAATGAAAGGTGTTCAGTGTCTGCGGCCTCTTTGAATTTCTCATGTTCTTGTTTGAGGTTGACTAGCTCTTTCACTTCAGTATACACATCGGACTCCATGGAGTCTACTGTACTCTTCAAGGACTCTATGTCCTTTTCTTTGGTTTTCATGGATGCTTGCATCTCACCGAAAGCATCTTTTAGCACCTTAATTTCATGTTTATACACATCTGCCTCTTCTAGTGAATCAACCTTTGCTTTCATGTTGTTGATTTCATCTTGGCTCCTTTGCTGGACTTCAGTGAATACAGCAATGTTATCATTTATAGACTTGGTTAGCTCTGTTAGTCTCTCTTCAACTGTGTTTTCCAGAGATGTGAAGTCTCGTTCCCTTGCATCCTTCACCATGTGGATGCCATCAGACAAGTCTTTCAATATTTCATTTTGCAGCTTCTGAAGCACTTCACTGATGCGGTTTATTTCACTCTCCCCTTGTTTAACAGCCTTCTCAGTAACCTCCTGTTTCTGCTGAGCTATTTTCATCATGGACTCAAATTCTCCAAATGTGGCTTGAAGGGAACGCACCTGAAACAGGAATACACATGGTTAATACTTACAATTTCATCCTAACCTACATCCTCACTCTTTGTGTCCTTATGGCCCCTGTTAGTATATGAGATGATCACCTTGCAATCCTTCATGCTTTCTACCCAAGGTGACGCTATGGCACCTCGGATACAGGAGGCACAAAAAGCCCATCATGTGGAGCCTTACAGCTCTATAGAGAAATCCATCTTCTGCTGAGGATCCTTGGCCTCACTGACCTGCCACAGATGATCCAGGAAATGCGTGTGTGAAAATCAAATTTGAGCCTCCAGAGCCTGCATCCAGGCCCCTGAGCCATCCCTACCTTATATGATGCCTGGTTCTACAAGCTGCAAGTCCGCAAGGGAGGAAAGGGAGGGGGGAAAACAAACAAACAAAACCCATCTGGCATCAGCTACCAAATACAGAGAAGCTGGGATTAGAAGTTAGCAGTCAGTAATACCCAAGGCCAATTCCTGAAGATGAAAGAAATTTCACAGTAGACAAGAAAGAATAACAGGAAAAACTGGGGGGAAAGGGGAGGTGGGAATGGCTGGGGAATGGGAGTAGTGACATTTTGCTGCTCCTAGACACCAATGGAGACACAAATTTTTCTTCTTAGCTATTTTTTAAGATAAAAACCATAGAAAGGCTTTAATGTTGTCAATACTTAGTACCTCATTATTCATACACTCACACACTCTTAGTGCATGTGTATGTACACAGGCAGAGAACAAAGCCATAGCAGCTGCCAAGGGGACTGATTCGCATCTATCTCAGGTTAATACAGAGGATCAGGTATGCTATTACGCTTCCCAATTTAAAAAACCCCTATCTTTACAGTTGGTTTTAGTAGCAGCAAGAGGGAAAAGGTCAAGGGGTGAGTGGCCTCCACACTGGTTTACTCTCACAATTAAAGGTAAGATCCAGGCCAGGGAAGGACGCACTACTTCATCTGGGGGCCACGCTGAGAATCAGCCTCAGACTGTGGAGAAATCCTTTTGTGTGCGTGTGGGGATTGTATTTTCTTAAACTTTGTAAAGCAATGTAAGAACTCCCACTGGCTGCAACAGGAATCCATCACGTAGAAAATACCTCAAGGCTTTGGCAGGATGGCAAGTGCTGAGTAATGCCTTGCCTCATGCTACTCCCTATGTCTGAGGGGTATATTAATCAGTCGTGCCACATGGGCTGCCATGTTTACTGATTAGATACACAGCTGGAGGGGTGGTTTTATTTTACAGATAGAAGGAAGTATATTTTATATGTTCTTAGAAAGAAATACACAGAACTTCTATTTTTTTTTTAACTGCAGGAGGCTCCAGCAGTTCCCACTCAGACTCTGAACCTAGAAATTATTTTCAAAAGATCTAACATGCTTACTAATTAGAAATCAAGTTATTTATATGTATTTTTGCAAGACTAAATCCCTGGCCAAATCCTCCTTGATTTTCATGGAAGTCTACACTGTGTAAGGATTGTAGAGTTTGGCCATGAGATTTGCCCTTGCTCCAACAGATCCCTGCAGTTTGAAGAATATCCATATAGATGACTTCTTTTTATCCCTTCCCTCTGTAAAAAGGTCTGTAATGTCTTTACATTCCCTATGCTTATATTCTTTAGTGCTCAAATATGAAACTAGAAGTGAGCTAAGGTTGGGGGGGAAGCAGATAATACTGCCGTATGTATTACAGTAGGGCACCAGCCATTACACTGACTTACAAACCTAATTTTCATTATGAAAGCCTTAGTTTCATTCACTCTGATTTTTTCCACACTGAGAGTTTTTTCTTTATCACTATGAATGGACTTCAGAAATCTAAAAGAAGAGCACAGCAAAGTTCTCCTCCCCCTCTTATGACAGAATTTGTTTTCTTTGACACATTCAACCAAATCACTGAATTCAGCAATTAACTATCTTCTATTCTATTGTCAGTCTAAGAAAAAACATTAGAAATGGCCAGGAGAACTCTCCAGAGGGCCAGAAGGTCTCTGCTGCTATACGTCTGATAGAGGTGGATCCCACTCCTCCTCAGTGGAAGTACTTTATACCTGCTCCTCCACTGCATTTGGACAATGCTCGTGGTACAACTTGAAGCTATTCTCCTATACTTCCCGCTGGGCCAGCTGCATGAAGAGCAGAGAGCTCTGACATAATAAAATGGACAGGGGTCCTCAAATTAGACCAGCTTCTAATCTGATCTGTCCTAACCAAGAGCCACCAGGGCCCAAAGCAAATGCCTTGCACATGAGGGATAAAACTGCAACTTCAGAATAGAAGTTTGTATTCACTACACAGTTGGTTTGCAGGTACGCCTATGTGTGAGTTTGTGTCTGGTGTTCATGGCTGGTAAGGTTTGAAACCATAGCCCTTAAAAGGTTTAACACATAAATAGCACATAAAAATATACCTACAGCTAATACCTATGACTTCTCTAACTGGTCGTACTATCTTGTGTTTAAACACCAAATGACCTTGGCCTCTCTGAAACTGTGCTATATTCCAGACTAAACTTCCACATCATTTCCTTTCTCCTCTTACTGATGTGTAAAGCAGATGAGTTCACATAACACTCCTGACAGGAGCTCTCTGCAATAAAAAGCCTGAAGGGCAAAGCCAGTTCCAGATGGCAGCCTGCACTGATGGCACGCTGCAGGACACTGCACTTCTGCAAAGCAGTGATATACAGCCTGGTCTGCTCTGCCTCAAGTTCATTCTTCTGTAAAGACACCAAACCAAAGCAAGCAAAGCTCTCAAGATTGAAAATCTGTGTAATTTCTTTCCCCTCCCATTTTTGCCTTACCATATGT
Source organism: Strigops habroptila (assembly GCF_004027225.2). Lineage (NCBI taxonomy): Eukaryota > Metazoa > Chordata > Aves > Psittaciformes > Psittacidae > Strigops > Strigops habroptila. The sequence continues at coordinate 72,939,127 of NC_044279.2, forward strand.
ATGTCTTACATCAGCCACCTGTTATACATAGGCAAATAAAGTTTCAGTTCTCTTTGAAACCAACTATTTATAAACTTCGGTTACATATCTATAGTATGTATATCTTACATACTGTCTCCTAGAGAATGTAAGATATACCTATGATTTTCTGCAATGACATAGAGATGGGAGGCAGCAAAATGTACCCATTTCTATGCTCGGAAGGGCTTATATACTGCACATACATCTGCATTCCATGTTCATGCACTGTAATCTTGTGTCCTGCATGCCTTGACATCGCAATTCCTTCCTTCCTACAAAGAGTCTGTAAAAATGCCTTAAAAACCAGGAAAAAACAACCACCCTCACTAGTTCAAACCATGACCCGGTCATCAGTGAGTAAAAACTCCAGGATTTAAAATTAGCTTCAGAAACAACACTACAGCCCTGAATTTTACAACCCCTTTCCTCCCTCATTCGAGTTTTCCTTTTCCCCCTTGTAAGGGAGAAGGAACACCAAGGCTGACCCTACAAACTCCACATGTGCAGGCTGCCTCGCTTCTGGGAGCACCAGAGACCAGTCAGGGGATCTCTGCCATCACCTGTCCCACCGCCCTATCCCCCCACCACCATCCTGGGCCCAAGCTTGCAGGGAATACAGGGAATCCGCACAGCAAGCAGTCAAGCTGAGACAAGAATTTCCTTTTCTTTGATGCAACTCAGTCATAACTTTACGTACTGCTTTCCAACCCATTTACCTGCTCCCCAGACAGGACTTGATTATATGTTGATGATACGCCTTCACAGACGCCATTTTTAAAAGAGTTTAGGCACCCTAAAGCACATCCAGATGGACAGTGCTGTTTGTGAAACTCTAGCTCGGGGGCTAATAAGGCCTGAATGAAAAAAGTTAGGGAAACGAACATTTCTTCCAGTGCATTTGAGCCACACCCTTTGCCAACAACTTCTCAGCTCTTCCGCAGCCCTGGAGTGCCATGGAAACAGTCTCCTGCTCCCTCGGCCGAAGGTAGCAGCAGGAATGTGGAAGGCAGGGTACTGCAGGAGCAGAGTTTATGGCATGGTCTCTGCTATTTGGTGAAGCTGGCACAGGTTTTGTTTCCTACAGGCAGGCTCTTGCCACGTCCAACTGCGCTGCCACGCCATCCCCTCGGTGCACACACCTGCCCGCTCGACGCGGCGACAAAGAGCAGCCCATCTGCCACGCTCGGGTTTAAGTGACTGGCGACCATCGAAGACACGGAACCGCCGCCAGCAGGCTCTCCAACTGCGGGTCCCCCGCACTGCTGCCAGCGTAAGCGTGCTGCCTGCGCTGCGTAAAATGGCTTCGCGCCCAAGCCTTGGAGGAGCGAGCTGGGCAACGAGCCGCCTGCGGCCGCCGCTGCGGGCTGCCCCGGGGGCCGCCCCCCGGGTCCCGCCCCGACCCAGCCCCGCGCTGCGCTGCCTGCCAGGGACTCTCGCTTTACCGAGGCCACGTTTGCAGGCGCGGGCCCAGGCTCGATTTGTCCTCCTAAAGCCATGAAAGCATCTTTGCGGAGGGGGAGAAGCGGAGGGGGTGGGAAAGGGGACACGTCTGCTCTCCCGCAAGCCGGGCTGTCCGAGAGCTGCGCGGCTGCTTACTTAAGGGGTGAACCCCCGTCCCCGCGGCCCTGCCCGCCGCCACGGAGCCGCTCTGCAGGACACCCCGCCCGCCTCCCGCAGATGCCCGGCGCCGCGCTACCTTCTGCACCACGGCGTCCAGGGTGGCGGCCAGCTCCTGCCGCTGCCGGCCGGAGGCCTCCCGCTCCCGGGCGCTCCGCCCGACCTCCTCCCGCAGCTGCCGCACGTACCAGCCGGCGGGCAGCGCAGCGCCCAGCACCACTGCGGCGCCCAGCAGCAGCGCCCAGCCGCGGCGGGGGCCAGCGCCGGAGCGGCTCCCTCCGCCCCCCCCGGCGGCCCTGCCGCCCCGGCCGTGTGATGCCGCCGCTGCCGGTTTCTTCGCCGTCGGCTCCTCGGTGCCGCCGGGCTGCGCGCCCTTGTCGTTGGCGGCGGCGGGCGGGCTGCCCCCCTTAGCGCCCCGGTGCTTGGCGGCCGACATGGCGGGACGCCGCCGCCGTCGTGCGCGGAGCGGGAGCAGCGGGAGAGGGAGGGAGCGATGGAGAGAGGGAAGGAGGGAGGGCGGGGGCGCCGGCTCGGGCAGCGCCGCGCTCCCCGCCCCGCCCCAGCCCCCGCCCCGGGGTGCCGCCACGCACACGGGGACGGCCTCACAGCGAGGGAGGCAGCGGGACGGGGGAGCGGAGCGCAGCCCCCGCCCCGGGGTGACAGACCCGACCGCGGCCGCTCCGTCTGCCGGCGGGACCCGGACCGGGGCCTCAGAGCGGGGTGCGCCGGGCCCTCCCCCCTCGCAGCCCCCGGGTGTCCCCAAGCCCAGCCCGGTCCCGCTGCCGGGTAGTTTTAGTGGCCTCATGCAACTTCTGGTTTGCTTGGCTGTGATTTCGGCTCACACGCCTGCAGCAAGCTCCAAGAGCAAGGCACAGAGAAAAAGTTGTTTTCTCCATCCGCAGCCCATCCCCGCTTTCTGTGCGTGCAGACTTGGCATAAGGCTGGTCCCTCGGGCACACAACAGCTGCCTTGACTGGGAGCAGTGCTTCTGGCCCCACACGAACTCCCACCGGTTTCGCAGAGTGCTTTGTGTGAGCACACTCAATCGAAGCTGGGAGCTCAACACTGAAACTCCTCACGGAGCCTGTGCGCTCCGAGCATGCTCTTTTGCCTCACCACGTCGACACGAGCCTGCTACATCCCAACAGAGCATGTCCCGGCACCGGACAGGAAAGGCTGAGCAAGCTTCCTCCTGCACTGTGGGCTCCAGCTGGGGCCTGCCAAGGTCCCGCGCACAGACCCACTGTCTTTGTCTGTCAGTTTTCACTGTCTTCATTGTCTTCATCGTCTTCATGCTCTCAGTTTTTCTGCTAGTAAGAAGCCAGATTAGGGGGAGGTGGGAGTGGACTGATTTGGATGTATCGCCAAGGAAAGGACTGTGGAGGAGAGAGCAGAGCAGAAAAAAGGGATGGGATAAGGCCTCGGTGGAGGAAACAGTCTGCTATGCACCAGATTAATTAAGCGGTCCTATGAGAGGGGGGTATTGCATCTTGTGGTGTAATAGAGGATCCTTATGCAAGTTCCACCAAGGAACTGGAAGGGCTTGACGCTGCGGTTTTAGGGCACTGGTAATAGAGGGCCAGGAGCGGGTACTCTTCTTCATGGAGAAAAGTGAAGAACATGCTCTACACCCATGTGTGGGTGGAAGGAAGATATCATATAGGAATAACGTCAAACCTTATATTGAAAATCCCTCAATTTTTTTAGCATCACAAAGACCTGGTTAAACTCTTTTCAGAAACCAAGTAGTTGTATCTTAAACTGTTATAATGTACTTGCTTGATTGTGGAAACTTGAAAAAAATACAACATAAGCCCCCTTCTGCTGTCTGCCTACTGCTTTGGCCAAACTATAGGACAGGCGATAGCACAGAAAAAACCTTACATTTAAAAAAAAGCCTTGAATTCAGCAGTATTGTACCTCTTTTTTGTCCTTTAGTCCTAACTGAAGTGGTTAACTTAGTGACTGTTGTCCAGTAGGACATCCAACTGCTCTGCCAGGTCACTGTGTCACTGATGGCTTAGAGAGATGGACTTTTTGTAACCTTTGATGTCAAGTTGTCCACACACACACAGTGCAAGGCCAAGGTGTGTCACTGCATCTGTTTTTTCTAAGTAAGTTACAATTCTGGAAGTGAGTCCTAATTTTTACCAGAAAGGACTCTTTTAACCTCACTAGGTACACTGCAGGCAACAGCAATAGAGACTTTCACATACTAGCTGATGGAGTGCATTGCACTTGTATTTGCTTGGCCTTCTTCAGCTCTTGAGCCCCCCATGCCTTCTTCCCTTCTTGAGTCCCTTGTGCTCATGTTCTGTTCGCTGCTTCCTTTGAAGTCAGAAGCAACACTTATTCCACTGTTTCATGAGTTGCCTGAAGCTTCAAAGTGAGACGCGTACTGCAAGTTGCTATTTCAGAGTTAGTAGAAGAGAGCTTGCAAACAGGTGGAGACTTGCATGTTCTGTGCTGTTGGACCCAGGATTCTGGACCTAGGACAGTGTTGTAATGAAGTGTCCAAATAGCTAGGGTATTGGGATAGACTTGCCAGTATTTTTGAAAACTGCCTTCCATTTCATTACAAGGTGATCAATGAACAAAGTAAAGCTGATCCTCTATTGCTCCTTTCACAATTATGAAGACCAGAGAGACTTACACAGTTGACTTCTATTACTGCCTCTGTCTCACATTCTCAGGGGTCATGCAGAGCAATAATGGCTCTAGACCTGGGCTAAATGCAAACAACTGCTAGACAACCAGTAGCAAGGGTGGTAGTTTCAAAAGGATTTGGTGTTTGTGTTTTTAAGAAAAAGGCAATGAAAAGTTCTTGGCAGTTAGTTTCTCCCTCAGACATGTTACTCTTCTTCTGTATTTTAATGTGTATCATCTTTCTAGCTAAAGCTAACTTTACAAGAAAAAGCCTTTACTCATGTTTCTATCTGTTAATATTTGACCATATTAAATATGTGTGGAGAATGAAAGAAAATTCTGTTCAAGACACAGAGTCAATGAATGAAAATAATGCTTTAAAGCTCTACAGGGGCTTCTTGGCAGAGATCTTACATGTGTCGCTTTGGTGTCTCTAAGACATGAAAAACAAAAGTAGCAACAAGCTCGTTCCAGTTCTATGCCTGGGCTGCTGGACTGCTGATGTAAATTTGATTTACTTCCTTCTCGTGCTTTTATGTTACACGGAAATGCACTGCTTGCCAAGAGGTACTGCACAAGTGAAGTTCAGTACGTTACTGTGCAAGCCGTAACTCCTTGCAAGAGAAGAGCTTGAGGTGCTAATGTATCTGTTTCTCTGATTACAGCAAGAAATCCAATTGGGTTTTGTCTTGGAAGACTTTTTTTTTTTCCTTGGTCTTTCCTTTGATTCCCAGTACATTTTTTAGGTTTATATTTTTAAATAAATTTTAGGTTGAGTATTCTTCAGAGACAACGAATCTTTAACCTAGGCAGTATCACAGCTCCTGATGTCAGACCAGCAAATCCAGTTCCTTTCAATACTTCTGGCAAGGTTTAGGAGGAACTGAACTGTTTGGTTTGTACATGGTGTTCTAGTCAGTAACTACTAGTATGAGTAACAGAAGGAGAATTTATAGATGATCGTCTCAGGTATTTTGTCAGCACGACTGTGTCAAATGCACAGACCTGAAGTCAAAAGTCACTAGCTGGAGATGATGCTGAAGTGACTGCATGTTATGGACACCACAGCAGAACTTGCTTAGCCGATTGTCATGACCCTAACAAATAGTGGAGAGCTTGCACAGGGTCAGGAGGTTGTCTTGAATACATCCCAGAGGTGGCTGGAGCCGATATGAGGACGAGGCTTGCGCTGAAATGGTTAAGGAACCCTCGGAATACTCTGTCCACCTCAATACCATGGGAGTAGAAATCTTCATCAGTAAATGAAGCACCCTGGGAAGGCTAGAACAGCAGTTTCCACAGTGAACATTCAGCCACAACCTTAGGTTGTCTCACACTTTATGGTAAGGGGGATCTCAGATTTCTATTTAGGAAGGGCCTAGAAAGGCCAGGATTTGTAGCAGTAGCCTCAGACCCAGGACTTTAGCTCTGAAGCTGTTTATTTCAGAGAGTTTACAATAAGAACTGAGCCACATGGACATTACCAGAGACAATAATCAAGAAGATCATCACTGTTAAGAATAAAGGGATGCAAATACATTTCAGATAGTAAGGCAGTGTAGGCAACTGTCATACCATTTCTCCTTCTCCAGCTTGGCAGTGACAGGAAAATGTTAGAGATGTACTAGCTAAGGCTTGTTCTCACCAAGGAGCCAATGCAAACTATTGCACACCAAGAGTGCTGCTCTACAAACAATTTCTCATTGTATTTGGTACAGTGGGTCAAACTCTTTCTTTCCTGTGTACAGAAAAACAGAGCACTAGTGCGGAGGGGAGTCTGCATGAGGGATTTGCTGCGGTGCAGAAGCAGTGAGAGACTGCAGACTGGAGTGGTTGGGGAGTTCAGTGATGTACCATTTTTCCCTCAGACATTTCAATATTCTCGTTTGCCTCTGTGAATTTGAAGCCAAATGCTTCAGTGGGAAGAAGTAGCAATCTTGTTTGCTTCTCACAAGACTTATTTCTCCTTGGAATACAGGAAACAACAGAAGAGCAAGCTGAGAATGCATCCTTACACCTGCCTTGTAGACTTTTTGTCTTACCCTTGAGCCTATTATCAAATCTGGGCTTGATGGTCTCAGCCAACCCAGAGTCTTAACATCCATCTGTTAATGCTAAAGCCAGTCTGACTGGCTCAGTTATTAGGATTAGGGCAAAATATCTCGTGACTTCAAGTTAAGTTCTCAACTTAGTTGTCATGGGCCCTGGGGTAAACAATAACATGCCTTGCCCTTTCCCTCTCCTCCCAGTCAAACCATCAGTTAGCCACGTACTGGGACATTTCTGACCTGTGGGGCCAAATGCAGCTGCACATCTTACCTACTCAGTAGCTGTAGCTGTTTGCTGGATAAAGCAGTGCATTAATTGTAGGCTTTATTGTCTTTGCCAGTTCTACTGGTAACAGTAAGGAAAGGTTATAAACTAACGCCCTGCAAAGGCTGAGCACAACCAGTTCTTTGTTTCAACTAACAGCACTTCTGTAGTGAAACAGAATTAAGGCCAAATTGAGACACTAGTCAAAATTCCAAATTTGTACATTGTCGTTGTTTAACGCCAGCCGGCAGCGAAGCACCACGCAGCTGCTTGCTCACTTTCCCCAGCAGGATGAGGGAAAATAACCAGCAGGGTAAAAGTGAGAAAACTCATGGGTTGAGATAAAAGCAGTTTCATAATCAAAATAAAATAATAAGACATTTTAATGAAAACAGAGAGAAATAAACCCCAAGAAAGACAAGTGCTACAAGTGAAAACAATTACTCACCACCAACCCACCGATGCCCAGCCAGACCCCGAGCTGCGACTCCCTGCCAACCTCCCCCCTAGTTTTATTGCTGAGCATGACTTCCTATGGCATGGAATACATCTTTGGTCAGTTGGAGTCAGCTGTCCCCACTGTGTCCCCTCCCAGCTTCTTGTGCACCCCCAGCCTACTCACTAGTGGGGAGGTGTCAGGAGCAGAAAAAGCCTTGATCTGTGTAAGCACTGCTCAACAATAACTGAAACATCCCTGTGTTACCACTACTGTTTCCAGCACAAATCCCAAATATCGTCCCATACAAGCTACTATGAAGAAAACAAATGCTATACCAGCCAAAACTGGCACATACCTGCATGTCCTATATAAGACACAAGGACATTGATCTTCTTAATTGAGCAGAATACATTTAAAGTGTTGTACAATTATTTTCCTGGCTGACATTGCAGAAGACACAAACAAGAAATGAGTGACATTTGTCTGTGGAGAAAATCCCCACAGTAGATAATCTACTTCAAGATCCATATAATGGCCTATAGATTCAGTGCCTCTGGATCAGGAAGGAATTGAAACCAAGAAGGAGGTTAAGTGCTGGGTACTCTGGTGTCTAACTTATTCTTGGCCTTTGGACTGGAATCTTGAAGAATGTCTTTGGTGCCTCAGCTGCATATACAGATGCACATCTCAGACTGATAAACAGATAGATAGATAGATAGAGCCAACTAAGTACTTAATGAGTTCCAGAACAGCTAGTATGCTGTGGGAGCAGGGCACTGCTACAGCTGAAAAACAAAGGTAGTTTTAAAGCCATCCCTTTCTGGAATCCCATCTCTTACTCTGTGATGTAGGGTGATAACCCCTGAGATACTTTTTTCTTTAAGGTTTATCTTTCATATAAATATTTAGAAGCTAGGTTACTTGGCGAGGCTGGGGCATCCCTTTTCCTCCCTGTGCAAGCTAGGCCACTTAGCATCACAGGTTTCCACAACTGTTAGTCCACACAGACAGCACACACAATGGACCCTAAGTCACTGGCCCTGGTGTTTGCAGCAAGACTCTTCGTGCAGTTTTAGATGATATAGCTGGTTAATTAATAAAAGGCGCCAGCAGCCATCACAGCAAAAACCAGAATACAGTTTCCCCCTATCTTTCAGATGGCATTTAAGACAAAATGGACGTAAAAAATAACACTAAATAACACTTCCTTGGAAGTTAAAAGTCCTGTACAAGGCAGTCCCCCCGTGCACCATCACGGTCTTCTCCAAGGTTCTTTTGAGCTTCTCTCAGATTGTCATTGCCACGTGACATGCAGAAACTGGGGCAAACTAGCGCAAACACAGTTATTTAAAACATCGTCTTCTTCCTGGGAGCTATCGGATTAGGCTGTTGGACTTAATCCCATTTAATGTCTCTGGAGGCTGGGCTCAGCGCGGCAGGGCTGGCAGGTGCTCTGCACTGCCGGGAGCAAGCGCTCCCACCCGAGCAGGGCACTGCACTTGCATAGCCAAACTCCCTTCCCTGCTTCAAGCCCTCACTTTTATTGTAGAGGTTAATAGAACCTACAGTGGGCTTTGGTCTATGCAATACAATATCTATCCCATAGAGTTCACCATGTGTGCTGAAAGGTCATCTGCAGAAAGGGGAGCTCAGCGTCTTCATGACAAGCAAGGCTTGATTTAGTTACCTCCTGCCTCAGAGGCGACTGACAGTGTCTTCCCCTCCATGCTTCCTGGTAGGTGGGGCAATGGTGGCACGTAGCTCCTGTGACAGGAAGAGGTGATGACCCTGACAGGTACTGCTGGCCCAGCGGGTGCGTGAAGCTGCCTGGTCGATGAGGTCAATACAGTAAGTAATGCATTTACAGTAATAGTGCTGTACTGCCTCATGTCGCGTTCCTCAGTGGGCACTCCACAGCCATGAGCAAGGCGGGTGACCAAACTCGGCGGCTCTCTCACACTAAGATGGCGGGGGGGGGAGTGGAGGGCACCTCACCCCCTTCCCGTCGAGAGACTAAGGAAAGCAGGGCAGGATTGCTCGTGGGGGCATACTCAAAGCTTCCATGGCAGCGCGGCGAACACAGACGGGCAAATACGCCCGAAGGTACTGCTGCTTCCCGCGTCGAGAACGGGACCTTCGGTGTCCCCTCCCAGCGGCGTGTCGCACCACCCCCTGAGGCGGGGCTGGGGCGCAGACCCCGCTCCTTCCCCGCGTAGGGCGGGGTCAGCCAAACCGACGCGGCTCTTCCGTAAACACCACCCCGGCCTTCCCCCCCACCCGGCAAGGCCCATTCAGCGCGGGGGAGTCCGCGGAAGCGTCTCCCGCTGTCACTCGATATATTCTCCCCGCTTAGTGCTCGCAGCCGGGTAGGATGAGAAGACACGGACTGTTTCTGCGGGGACAGGCGCAAGCTGACCCGAGCCATCGGACCAACTCGCTGTTGGCAGGCCGGAAAAGGTTCTGTCTCCCCCCGTTACCGGCTGAGATGGACGCGCCCAAGGAAGACACTAATAGTCCGTGCTGGGTATATAACTCCGGGGGGGGCGTTTAAAGCCCCGGCGAGCGCCGCGCTGAGGGTGAGCTGCTGCCGCCGCCGGGCCGCGGTGAGTGACCGGGGTGAGCAGGGTAGGGCCGTGTCTGTGCCGGCCTGCGCGGTGCGGGGCGGCACGGCACACGCCTGGGTGTCTACCCGCAGGCTGTGGGGTCAGAGCTGGCCCGTGCCGTGTGGTGTGCTGGCAGGCGGCGGGATGCGCGCTGCTTTGCAGCCCCCGTGGGGCTCCCGCTGCAGCAGGTGGGTTTCGGAGCCCCTGCTGGAGGTCTGTAGTGCACCCCTCGCCCCGCGTCTCCTGGGTTGTCTCCGTCCCTTGATGCCCGCTGCCCACCGGCACGGGCGCTGCAGCCCCGCTCCGGCTCCCTTCCCAGGGTTGTGCGGGGTCAGGACGCTTGGAGACGGGCAGCCGGGTTCGCATTCCCTGGGGCTGGCAGAGAGAGGGTTCCCCCCTCTCTTGTCCTCCTCCCTTCCTCCCACCGGGCCTGTCCTTGGAAACGGTGTTTGTTTTGGTCGGCGAGTGCCAAGCTCCTGCCTCTGGTAACTGCTGAAAACATGGGGCCGGGGGAGGAGACAAGTAGAGAAACAGATGGAGGAAGAGGAGGAGCCGGTGGCGGTGCCGCTGGCCCACTGAGGGGAGGGGGTCGGGAAGGGCAGGGTAGGGCATCCCCGGCCTCACTCAGTGAGGTTTGTGGCCCCGGGTTGTGGCGCTTTGTGCCCAAATGCGGGAGGTGGGGGTGACTGCCGTGGGCGCAGACCATGGGGGCCATTTGCTCATCACGCTTTTACTTACTTTTAAACCTTCGACAAGAGAAGCCTGTGTGTGTAGGGGAGAGCTGTGGAACTAGAAGGGTAGAGGAGAGAGATGTCGGCTCTAAACTGTGAAAAAGGAGGCATGAGGAAATTCCCTACCTCTTAACAAAGGCTCTTTTCTGCTACGGTGCCGTGAGTGCTGGCAGAGGTGGAATCGGTGACAGGGAAACTCGAGCCCAAAGGAGATTCGGTCGGTGCCAGCTTGAAGATAGTAAGGATGTAAGCCCAGTAGAGTGAAAAAAGTTAAGACGCTTTGAGTGGTAAAACTGGACAGAGCGCTTTAAAAGTGTGCGTGGATGGGGTGACTTACTTGAACAAAGCAGGGCTGTGGAAAAACTCTTCTTGAAGATGTTATCTGAAGGAAAAAACCCCTTCCAAACTGTCTTTCCCTCCCTCCAGGTGCTTCATAAAATGACTTCTAAAGGAAGCTCTTTGGGAATAAAAAGTGTGTTTGTGTTCTCTAAAACTAATCTGATCTTGTGATCTTTATCAGGTATAACTGTATGATACAGTTGCCGCATCACACAACCCGATAAGAGCAAGATGCCTTTAGGCATCTACAGTGTTGTATTCATTGCATCCAAGCTGTTTAAATAGCAGCAGAAACCGTGATAACTTGGTTAACTAGAATCTTGAGGTTTGTACATTTGGGAGATATTTTTAGCTTGGTCTCCTATTTAGAGTTTATCCTTAAAAACCTGTGAAATTGTACTGTTTGAAAGAGAGCAAAGAGTGTAATGAAGGCCACTGTGAAGGAATCCAACCTAATATAAAAGTAAATGTCAGTTGATTTTAGTTCAGGAAGAGTAAGGCTGGTTGTAATCACAGGCTGATCCTTTAATAGAATAGGTAGGATATTAAACTGTGTATTAAAACAACAGCCTAATATGTAATACCTAATGAACAATTAAAAAAAAGTTGGTATTGTCTACTCAATATGGGGAGTTACAAAGAGATGTTGGAAGGTCAGAAGGATTTCTGAAATATATTTACTTGAGAATTATATTAAACCTAAACTTACATGTGAACTTGGCTCTTAGTAATTTACAACAAGCTCTGCGCTTTCTGGAAAAGCAGTTCTTCCAGTGTTTATGCTATAAAAAAAGGACCAAGTAACTCAGTTGTCTTTTGTTGTAACTAATTATAAATGCTTTTCTTCTGGTTTGTACTTCTCTTTGATATGCTCAATGAATGTACTTTTCCTCAAAGCTTTTTAGCTGTTGGGCAACATATTTAAAAACTGTAGATGACACGTCCAGATTCTGCTTGCACATTCGTGTGTGTTTACTTTGTTGTGCTTGCTGCCTTGTTTATCTTTTAAACTTGCAATTTAGCAATAACATTCTGAATCTGCAGAATGTACCCATTCTTCCTTACCATTCCATTTGAGGCATCCTACTAAGTAATACATTTACTGTGGCAAAGACTGCAATGTATTTTCAGTGTGTCATCTCCGGTTGCATTGTTGAAACCTCTTATTTAAAACCTCTTATTTAAATTGGGTCTTCTGAAGCACTCTGACAGCTCTGCTGTCTGTATGTATAGTAGGAACAGGTATGGTCTCAGTACATCAAAATATGTCACAGGCCCCTTTGAAATGCAAGTATTGGTTGCTGAAAGATCCTTTACTCGGGCTAGTATGTAAAGATTTAATGTATATAGAATTTTATCATAAAATCATTATAGGGTGGTTTGGGTTGGAAGCGACCTTAAAGCTCAACTAGTTCTGACCCTCCTGCCATGGGCAGGGACACCTTCCACTAGAGCAGGTTGGTCCAAGCCCCTGTGTCCAACCTGGCCTTGAACACTGCCAGGGATGGGGCAGCCACAGCTTCTCTGGGCAACCTGTGCCAGCACCTCACTAATCTCACGATGAAGGAATTTTAATTTCTACCTTAATAATTTGGTCCTCTTGGGAATCAAGATTGGGGTAGGAAATGGCAATATTAACTTGCCTCCTCAGTTGGCTATTTCTGTCAGGAGCACCTTGCAAATCTGAATATTAACAAATTTGAGTGTTTATTAGAATTATTGTACTGACAGTTAAGAAGTTCTTGAAATGGTGATATGAAAATTATGTGACAGTTTTGGGGTTTTAATGGTCATGTAACTTCTTCCATGTTCTTAACACCTGGACTGGAGCAGTAGACACATCTTGAAGTGCTCATGCTAGGCGAGTGACTTGCAAGACCTTTTGGGCCAGTACACTGCTAACAACATTAACCAAATCTTTCGATGGACCACATGCAACATTAACCTTTTGGAGGTTAGTTATTTTTGTATAAATAAAGCGGGTTTATACATGACTAATGCCTTGAAATACAGTGTTCTGATGCTAAGCCAGAAACAATAACGGGAGGGTAATATGAGCTTTTTAGGCTCTGTAGAGTTACTGTATTTAAGTGAGCAGTTCCACATCAAGAACCTGGAGTGCGTCCTACAGGTAGGTTGCTTGTCACAACTAGTTTCTAGCTGGCACTAGCTTTGAGATCTGTAGTGCAGATCTTAAAGAATAGTTTTAGTCTCTTGTGTAACATTAACTAGTGATTAATTTCTAATTGTAACTTAAATACAATTTTCAAGTCAAAAAAAATCTCACCCTTTGGTTTTATGGGCTCTCTTGCAACTCTGTTTTTAGTCAATACTGTTTTAAATATCTGCTTGTTTTCAATTGCTTGTTAGACATTACGAAATTGCTGATGTTAAAGATCACAACACTGTAAGTCTTGAACCTATGACCTCCTTTCCTGACCAAAAGCCTCTCTTAATGGCTTCTTCAGTAAGATGATAAGCTGTCAGTTCTTGCTGCTGTGATTCTTTTCACAAAAAAACAACGTAATTACATAAGGCACTCAAATGCATCTTCTGTCCTCTTGGGAGAGGAGGAAGAGTAAGCATACACCAAACAAATATTAATCATCTCAATTAACAGGGTAGTACTCATCAGGTTATAAAGGCCTACTCACGATGAGCTGGTACCCAAAAACTCAAATGCTCTAAGCTGTAACTAGGTGTCAGTGTAGAGAAATCTTCATTTTTACTCCCTTTTGTTTTTCTCTTGGCCCTGTGATACGTTGATTCACATAAATACACACAAAGATCATCCTTTTGCTTCCAAAAGTGGCTTTTCCAAGTTCAACGGTTCTGAAGTGTGGTATTCCTTGCCTGCTGAAGTTGATGCAATTTAATCATAAATTAAGTCATATTACTTAAATTTGCTGATGCAAAGTATTGTTGGCTATGTCTCTCCATAAAGTCTACTATAGCATGGCGGGCTTTGTGGCTGTAATCAAAGATGGACAGCTACTTTTGGTATCTGGGCCAAATTCCTTTGGTAGTAATTATGGCTGACTTCCAGTTCCTCATTTTAATATGATTAGGAGCATATTTTTCACTTCCTGTCATACAACCATTAATCATCTCTATTGCACTGTGCAGCTGTCTAAATTCTCTGCAGTTGCAGATTATCTGCCTGGGAGGCAGTTTCTTTATGTAGACAGAAGCACTATGAAGCATGACGTTTCTCAGTGGTGTTTATGCTGAATGTAATGTTAAGAGGCTCAGTTACCATTTGATTTAAAACACACAACCCATCCACCCTCACCCTAGCATTATTTTTGGGGTCTATGGCATTGTTGATCTGATTCTGAGCAAAAACCCACCTAAAGGAGGAGGCCAAACTTTCAGCTACACCCTGTCAGTGTTCTGAATTATTTGCCTATTCTGCCCCAGAAACTTCTATGTTTGCTTCACAATTGTTCCACTCAGTACAGTCTGTTTGTGGAAGGAAGCTAATTGCTAAACATCACTTGCTGGTGAAGTCAGGTGGGGGATGGTAACACCATGGATGGTAATGCCTTTATGGATGTTGAGAACTTCCGAAGTTCTGACAACAGGCAACTTCAGCGATTATGGTGGGTAGTCTTGTATTTTTATTTTTTTTAATACAGTGACTTTACAGACTGTCTCTAACATAACCATGAAGGTATGAAACAGCAGAAGGTACACAACAAACTACACCTGTTATGCAAGCAAGTTAACAACTGCGTGATTCTGCATGTCAAGCCAGATCCTTTCTGTAACACCTTTTTAAGAAAGGCAGCTGCTTGTTCTTCATTCACAAAGTAATGATCAGTAGCTGACTTCTGAGAAACAAACAAAATAGTAAGCATTGGTTTTATGCGAACTGTATTTTGTTTTTCCAGGTCTTGTGTACTGTAGCACCTAAAGTGAATCAGAATGCCTCTCAATGACGAGCATAACAGTGATTCGGAGTCTTCGCGCCTCTCTGAAAGCACAGCTGCTTCTAGTGACTCTGAATATTCAAGACAGAGCTTTAACAGCGATTCTTCAAGCAAACCCAGTTCTCCAGCGTGTAAGCCTGTTTCAACCTTACCTGCATTGTGCATAGACAGATGAGGCTAATACATTTCATTTCTTTTTGCTATCATGGGTAGAACCTGGGATTCTGAATATCTGTTTAAGAGAATTAAGAGAAAGGCATGTCTTTCTCTCTGCTGTGAAGCAGCGCATCTCCTTGTGTCTGGAACACCACCAGCAGCTGTATCCTTGGGGGTCTCCCTGTGCACTCCTTCCCTTCAGAAAGTGTAAGAAAAGTGTGCCACTGTGGACATCCTAATCTTGATGTTGGCAGCAGTCTCCCGCTCAACCAGATACAGCTTTGTGCAAACAGTGGGTTTCTTCTATTTGCTCCGCGCATTTAAAAATTAAATCTGTAGCTTACAGATTTACATTATAACATCAAGTTACATGAAAAAAATCTCAAATTCACTTTTTCATAAATATTAGGATCAAACAGAAAACACACATTTGCACAAGGAATGTATTTTGAGTAATGATAAATAAAACCTTGGCTAAGATGTGCTTCATGTTCATGTCTGTAAGCATTCTTAGACTATGCGTACTTCTCAGCATCTATGTAAGTCTTACATTAAAGCAAGATTGTTAGTGGAGCTGCAATTGGCAGCTGTCTGTCTGTCTTTATTACCAGTTTTCAAAGGCTTAATTCCAAATACTAAATTAAATGGCAGAATTTGGGGGTTTAGAAACTTTGGGAGTTACTCTTGCTTTCTAATGTAGAGTTACTGTTATATTGTTAATGCTTATTGGGGGGGGGGAGAAGTGTAACTTATGATGCATCTGCTATGGAACATAAGTGTGGGGGGGTCTCAAGTCAGTAACTTCAAAATCTTCTCTACAAGTAATAAACCTACAATATACCCATTATATGCTCAGAATTGTAATGGACATCTGGTATCTGTTGTTGCCCATGCTTTTGGTCTGGCGGATTTTACAGAAGAGTTGGTAGGACATCTGTGGAATGAAAGATTCTGTTTGAAAGGGAAAGAAATATCTTAGTTAAGATGCAGAAATATGAAATTGCTCTTCAAAATGTTATGAGGCTTGTGTGGTATTACCCACATACACACCCCTGATAAGCTGGGAGTTTCCTGAGTTAGTGTTTTAAGAAGATATAAAGACCTGGTAATCCTAGGTTGTTTCTTCTAGAGTATGAGAGTCCAGTTAGCAAGCAGCAAAACTTAAATTTTAGTATTTTCAACTGCACTTATGAATTATAGATACTTGGCTTGAACTGATCTTGTTTGTTCCAGCAGCAAGTCCTCCTAAGATGATTACATTTGATGAACTGATGGCAGCTGCAAGAAATCTGACAAACTTGACTCTAGCTCATGAAATTGCTGTAAATGCAAATTTTTGCATAAAACATGAAGACTTGCCACAGAACAGGTAAGAGCCTGAATTTTGTGAAAAGCAGCACTGGGGCTGGGAAGAGAGTAAAATAAAATACCACCCCACCCCAAAAATAACCCAGTCAAAACACAAAACAAACAAACAAAAAAACCCCAACAAACAAAATCCCAAACCAAAACATTTTTATCCTGCATCTCCAGGAGTCACTGTCAATGCTATCTTGCTTGGAACAAGTGGTGCAGTCCAGCTGAGTTGATATACTACCTTGGAGCATGTTGCTCTGTTTTAAATGTCATGAAGATGAAGGGTTAATGTAATATGAATGCCCATAGTAAAGATGAATGTCGGTCTATTCTGTGCAGTTCCAAGCCCTGTGGAAAAGGTGAAATGGTGACTTTGTGTGTAATAGCTCATTGGCGTGGTAGCGTTAAGAAGATAAAGCTCATGATGAACATAGCTCTAATATTAGCCCCAGAAGATATGCAGAAGATCCAGAGGAAGCAAGATGTAACTTCCCTAATGTAGGTAGCTAAATAGACGTATCTGTAAGCAAGAGCAACTTAAAAATGACACTGGTCTTTGCTTTGAGCAAACTTATGTAAAAGACAAGGGCATTTTTAATTGCACAAGTCTCTTCACTGATAATTGGTTGTACGACAGAGAATAGTTTTTGAGAAAGTGTAGTACATAACCTGTGAGGTTAGGACAATGAATACAAATTCAATAAGGAAAAAGGAAAGGTAATACCTCTTTACCTACATCTGAATTGCGAGCACCTTCTTGAGACACCTGTATTTTATAAAAGACTAGTCAGTCTAGACCATGATTTGGGAGCTGATGACCCACAGCCCAAGAAAGATGTGGTTGCAGGGCATGGTAGCTGGTGAGGTGCGTTTCCCTCACCAGCTATTGTGGTCAGACTAATCTAAATCACTTTTACCAATGATGAGAAAATAATTGGGAGTAATTTCTGTATCTAATTGACTTATTCCACAGTTTTGCTGGCACGGTGAAACAGATTGTACACAAGGCATTTTGGGATCACTTGGAATCGGAACTGAATGAAGATCCTCCAGAATATGAACATGCTATCAAGCTCTTTGAGGAAATCAAGGAGGTAATGTTCCTCCTCTCCTGCGCCCTGGTATTATTTTGTTAGCTTAGGTCTGAAAGGCTCTGACTTAATTGAAGGGTCTGCTAACTCAGTCAACACCTCTTTTACTCAGAACTGCAAATAGGTGTATTTATAGTATATTAACATATTATGACTAGTTGCAAGTCAGCTCTTCTCTCGAAGCTTTACATCTCTCCTAGTCTCTTTCCAGCAATGTACTGTGAGCTTATGGCATGAACAGGAGTATAAATGTGACTGTACCAGCTCACGCAGACTTTGTTTACCCACTTCCCTGGGCATTTCACACTCCCAAGACCCAGTCTCGGCACCTTTTCTGGCCCTTTAGATTGGATATTAGGAAAAATTTCTCCACTGAAAGGTAGTCAGGCATTGGAACAAGCTTCCCAGGGAAGTGGTGGAATTGCCATTCCTGGAAGTGTTCAAAAACTGTGTAGATAAAGCCTTTAGTGACATGGTTTAGTGGTGGACTTGGCAGTACTGGGAGAACGGTTGGACTTGATCATAAAGGTCTTTTCCAATCTAGTTGATTCTATGATCATGCATACCTTCAATCCTGGCATAATCCTAAGTCTTTCAAAATTTTGAGTTAGTAAATGTTTGTTTTATAGGGCAGTATCCCAGACACACTTTCTGTTTTACTAGCTTTGAGATTTTTTGCAGAACTGTACTGAGATTATTTTAACAGACTTTCTTTCCTGCTACCTTAGATAACGTTCAGTCTTAATGTGTCTTGTTATAGTCAGATAAATACACTTGACGTTAATATTTAGATCTTACTTCAGCATGTTTACTAAGAGGTTTGCTTTTTATTAATAAGATTTCTTTTTTCCCCCCCTACTTTAGATTCTTCTTTCCTTCCTGACTCCTGGAGCAAACAGGATTCAAAATCAAATTTGTGAAGTTCTAGATACGGATCTTATACGACAGCAGGCAGAACATAATGCTGTTGATATTCATGGGCTAGCTAACTATATTATCAACACTATGGGAAAGTTGTGTGCTCCAATAAGAGACAATGATATAAAACAGTTAAAAGCAACTGACAATATCGTAGAATTACTGAGGTTGGTATTTGAGTGTTTTGGGGGTTTTCAGAGGAAAAACCTTCTGAAAGGGTACTGGGCAGTGGAAGAGGGGGGTATAGTCTTGCAAAGTCTTAAATTGTGTCAGTTTACATAACACCTGTTCTCAAACTGTAGGAAAACTATAACCAGTTTACTGTTCCTGAGATACACAAAAATATTAAGAGTAAGTGGTAGTTGTTCTACTGTTTTATTGTAACTTGGATCATACGCAGGGATCAAAGCAACTGGGACGGAAGAATTGTTTCTCTTTGTGCAATTAGAGTAACTACAATGTTAAAATCTGTTCATTTAGGCTGAAATGTGCCAACTTCAGTACAGTTCTTGAAAAACCTTCAAGGGTTGTAGCATTTAGGGATGCTGCATGCTTGTCTTGGTATCTGTAACTACACCAAACCTTATGCACAATACTCCTTCAAGTATCCTGAACTCTATGTAACATATCCGTTACACTGAAATACTGATGAAGCTTACTTCTCCCAGAATTGAAGTGAAAGTGGTAATGTAGGTGTACCTCACATGTGCTAGTTAAAATCAACAGACTGCTTTAATTGTCAAATTTTAAACTCCTCCTTTCAGACAAATATTCCGTGTTTTGGACCTGATGAAAATGGATATGGCAAATTACACAATTCAAAACCTTAGGCCATACCTTCAGCGTAATTTGGTGGACTATGAAAGAACAAAATTCCAGGAAATTCTTGAAGAAACACCAAGTATGTATCATACGATCTTTAAATTAAACCTTTCTTTAAAAAAGGACTGTTTAAAGATGTGCTATAAAATCTATCAATTGCAGTTAATTTGGAGGAAAACTTCGATTTCTTGGTTGGATCTAACTAATGTGAAAATTCCTTGACAAGCAAGCTACCAATGGGCAATTGCTTAACTTGCTGTAATATATGTTCATCTGTAATCTGGGGTGCTTTCAGACAAATTTGTATTTGCTATATTGGTTGGGATCTGAAAAACCAACAGTCAGTAGCTCTTCCTGTCTGGAGGCAGGATCCCTATATACTGGAAGATGAGACTGTATTTCTTTTGTATGCAGCCAGTCTGTCGTTAGTTTGAAGTTAACATATAAAACTAGTTAGTATGCCTGAAAGTTGGGACAGGATCACTTTTCTTTTTTTATAAATAAAAGGCAAAAATTTCTCTGAGGAAAAATCTTAGATGATACAAAATCGACTTGATCCACTGCTACAGGTTTTGTGTGGTGTGGCTAAACAGGGTTCAGGAAAACACATTTTCCAAGAGAAAAAAGTAAGCTTACTAATGTCTGGAGAAGGGGCTTCTAAAATGGGAACCCTGAGCCACTGATACAGCCTGCAGTGTATTGACAGCAATTTAAATGCTCTTACAGAGTTCTGTCTCCCTTCACCTTTATTTTTCCAGACCTGTACCGCAACTAGTAAGTTGCCTCCCTGAAAAAAGAGGAGGGGGGGAGGGGAATGCTTTGGGAACTTGGACTGTCCACTATGTTTGAGTCTTCAGAAGTCATATACTGTTGTTTATGTGTACAACTCTTCCTCAAGGTAGTGCCTATTTTGATGAAACCATGTAGTAAATCTGTACTGATTTGCAATGCATAGGTGCCTTGGACCTCACAACAGAATGGATAAAGGAATCAATAGAAGATGAATTGTCATCTACTTCTGATGAATCTTCATCATCCCCTGGTGCTGATAGTAGTTCTAAACGAACCATTAGTCCTACACTGGTGCTAAACAATGGCTACTTGAAACTGTTACAGTGGAATTATCATAAAACAATTCCAGAGGTAAGAAGTGTATTTCAGTGTCTTCAGATTTCTAGCTATGTGAAAACATTGGTGTAGTATAATAATCCTTCTATTGATGACAATAAGTGAAGTATTCTCTTGCACTTCTTAAATTTCTGAATAGTAAATTTGGAATTTGGAGACGATATGCTAGTGTAGTTTCTGAAATACAAGATAGGCAACAACTAGAAAAGAACAATGTAAACCTTGTTTTTGCTCTATCCTGTCATAGCTCACCAGCTCCACCCTAAGAGCAGTCTTGGCTGTTTTCAAAGGCTGGGCTTTGTACTGACAGCTCTTGGCTTTGTGTACCTTTGAGGGAACTGGTACAGCATTCTGTTTTCCTAAGAGCAGCAGGAATTAGTGGGATCACTCTTGCTTTAGAACAAAATCAGGATGAGTATCTAGAGGTCTTCAAGTTTCTACTTTCTCAGTGCGTATAAACTATTGCTTTGAGAATCAGTGTTCAGTTTTTCCTGCCAACTCCTGATCACTGACCTCTGCAACTTTCCATAAAGCCAGTTTGAAACTGGCCATCAGTCAGGGCTAAAATTAGCATCTCCAGTGAGCTCCTTAGCTATACTTAGGGTGGCCTGGCGGAGAACTTGCTGAATACATGGGGAGGCTCTTAGTGCTCTTAGTCAGTGGTCAGAAGAGAAACCACCTTATTCTTACCTTACTGTGAACAGTTTTGAATAGTAACTACACACAGGTATCCTCTGATGGATCTAGTTTGCTGTACTACTACCAGATAGTTGAATGTTAATGCTCCTGTGCTTCTCAGTGGAGGGATTTGGTTAGGATGAACTCTTTCTAACCTAAAAAAAGTCACCCTAGCTACATCTTGCTGTGGGAATTACAGTCTTGGTATGATCAACTGTGTGTTTGCCTGTAGCAGGCTATGTATCACTTGCAGAATTAGCTCTGATGGTTGAGCTGGTGGTTGTCATGCCCAGTTGTTCATCACTGTCCATCAGTTCCAGTTCATTTATCAAAGGACAGCTGAATCCAGAAGACTGTTGTCTGTAACCTTGATCACTACAATGTCCTCTGGATCCCCTGAGCATTCTGCATCATTGATTTGTTGGTTGCAAATTTCCAGCAGCAGTGATGAGGAATAACATGTACTGTCCTTGGTTTCCTCTGCACTGAAGGCATTACCTTTCTTCCTGCCATAGGCTGGCTTCTGGTACTCATGCATAATGCCACTTTGTGCAATATTATATATTCAGGATATTTCAGCTGCTGTCTCTTCTGACATTGTGGTTAAAAATACAGATGCTTCATGACTACATCCTGTATCTGTCCTTTTTCCTGCCTCTCTCTCTCTGTATGTCTAAATGGGTATTATTGTTTCAATTCTAGACTCTAATAACAGATGAAGCTCGTCTTCAGGAGTTGAGAGAAAAGCTCAAACAATTAAGGATCATAGCTTGTGTTAGTCTCATAACGAACAATATGGTGGGTGCAGCAATTGTAGATGTGCCTGATTTTGCTGAGCAGCTGAAAAGGATCTGTCTTCCTCTTCTTGAAGGCATGAACAAGAAGTAAGGCCTTATTTTTATCACTCTTCATATTTTTTTTTTTTTTTTTTTTTTAACAGGAAATAGCAGGTGGATCTGAAACCCTTGGAAACAATTCAAATGCCAGTGCTTGTTAATAATAGGAAAATGTCAAATTTTAGTAATCTGTATCTATATTCCCTTTACAATACAAGTCAACTCCTAGGCACATGTTTTCAAAGGTATATTTTAATGAAATCTTAATCTTTGTTAGTCTACAGAACTTTTTGAGCCTAGTACTAAAGTTCATTCATATGCTCTTAATACCGGAGAGACTCTGGCAGTACGTTCACTGAATTGTCTTTCCAGTTGCTTCAAACTAGTTGTAGTTAAAGCTATTTGGCTTCTTATTTCTGCTGCCTACAAGTGATGTGATCTGAAGAAGTGTCTTAAAATAGCTTTCCATTCTGCTTTTTCTCATTAAATGCTATGCATGCGGCCCAGGAAAACACCTCAGCGTAATGGCAAAATGAACTGGTGTCACTGCTGCACACTTGAAATTATTTTTCCTGTTAGGTCCTTATTTTATCTTCCACATGGAGGTTTGTGCTGTACCTGTAGATGCTTGTAAATCTGCAAAAGATAACTTTTCTAAATTCTCTTCTTGCAGAGAGCAGGTTGAAAATAAAAGGGGAAAAAAGACAAGTAAGGTCACTTTACAACCTATGCTCTAGAAACTGCCAAAGTTAATGCTTTTCTGGTTTTTGGTTTGTTTTTTTTTTTTCTTCCAGAACTTTTGATTTGAAGGAGGCTCTGAATTCTGTAGGTGTCCAGATTTGCAGTAAAGTGAACAGGTCTCTAAGTGAAAGAGGTCTTCCCACTCTTGATGAAGAAATGCAGAGTAATTTAGTGGGTCAAATCGCTCATATTGTGGAGGAGAATAATCCTGTCTGTTCCTTGATTGGTTAGTAGTAAGATTGTGTATAATTGTTGTCTTGTATGTGTCATGTCATATATCAACTTACTCCCAGCAAGCTTAATCAGCTGTGTAAATTTTTTTTTTTTTTAAAGCACTTTTACTGCAGTAAAATATTGGGGCAACTAAGAGTAAGGAAATATTGTTTACATATAGAGGGTGTTCTTAGTGTTCTGTAGAACATGGCTAGTCACAGCTAGAAATACTTTGAAAAGTGCCTGTACAAACAAGCCTTGACATCCTCATATTTTGGAGGAGAATTTAGAGAAATGAGTGCTATTCAGCCTCCCTTCTGTCAGTTCTGGGCTTAAACTTAGTGGGTTTTGTAATTTGAGTCTACTTAGGTAAAGTAACTTGTTGCAGCAGGTTTATGCTGTGTCCAGCTTGCAGGAGCCAACTTCAAGAAGCTTTCAGTATTGTTTCCCACTACAGCAGGCTTGGGAAAGAGTTGTTACCCACATTGCTGGATTTTGTGCAGTGTTGATGTGTAGGGCGCTTACAAAGTGACTATGGCTTCAGCTTGGGCTCTCAGTTGTTCTGAGTGTACTTTATATTTCATTTCAGACAAACGAATCCAGTTCTTCCTGAGAAGCTTGCTTGCTCTTCCCAGTTTTCAGAAGTCTATGCCTACCATGCCAGGAGGCCTTTCTGTGATTCAGACAGAGATGGAGCTTGTTGGATCTCAGTATGCAAGCATCGTAAACTTTAATAAACAAGTGTATGGACCGTTTTATGCAAACATACTTAGAAAACTACTTTTTCCTGAGACACCAATGGGGAAAGCAGAAACAGGAACAGCAACAGCTACCAGTTAAAAAATATGACCTATTTCTTTACCCCTTTTTTTACCTTCCAAAGTGATCTGTCTTCCCCACTAAGAACAGCCCACTCCAGTGAGTATTAATAAGAGAGATCTTGTAAAGTGTATGCAGATAGCCTCTGAAATTTACTGGAAAGAAATTTAAGTTCAAGGACATATTTAGTCTATTAAAATACATTTGTTTAATGGATTTTGTCACCTGTAATAGCCAGTGAACTATTAGTTTTCCTGGCAAGCACTTACGATTTGCAGTGGGAAAGGGCTGGCAAAGTACTTATTGTTTTGCCACCATTAAAACTTAATGTTATTTTTCAACTTAAATATATTCACATATAGCAATGCAATTATGAAATTGGAAAACAATTGTAGATAAAATGTACCATGCTTACATTGTATTTTTTTGTAGAGCAACATCTAATACAACACTTAAGTTTCTGAAAAGATTTTAATGTAAAAACTGCTTTTGTAACCAAAACCAGATTTGTACTAGGCCAAGTTCTGGTACTCCTGCAACTACTGGAATGAGAACTTTGGCTTCTGTTATGTTAAGGAATGCTGGTGTTGTAAGCTGTTTGGAGTATAGCAGTTACAGAAGCAGCATTCACCATTTGAAGCAGGAATCATTCGGAACTTCTCAACTGTAATTGAGATTAATGATAAACACCTAAGAAACATGATGTTGGTGGGAGGGGGGTGGCGTAAATTTCTGTATATAATGTTTATAAGCATTTTGTTTATCCAGTGGGGGTCATACAGCTCTTAAATCTAACCTCTAATATGTGTATGTACTAATCTTTGATCTTAATGGGTATTAAGTATTTTTAGGTTAGGTCTTTCTGACCTTTATTCCCAAAAGCACTTGAGAGTGACCTTTCAGAGTACCACAGAGCAGCTTCCCCCTTTTATATTCTGTTGGATGAGGACATAAGCTTTTCAAAGCATATTCTGGGGTCTGAAAGCAAGAACCCAAGTGATTAGTCATTCTGAAAATGTGATTGAATTCACTTTCACTCAGTTTGTGAGAAATACTGTGGTTTTCCTTAAAATTCTTTGTAGTAGGCCCCAATACTTAGTTCCCATTTTAGGTATCAGGAATCTTGCATACAGAAAATAAATAGGCTTGAAATTGAGAAATGTGGAAGTAAACTGTAAGTTTACACAGGCTTTATTTTGCATATTTCAGATTACTGAGAATAGGTAACTGCTGGAATACATATTATAGACATGTTGTCTATGAAATTGAATCATAATTTACTTGAAAATAATCTTTTAATATATTACTACATAATAGTCCTTTTACAAATGTCATATATAAACTTCATATGGTACAAGTTAAATAGCTTGTTCTAATATTTTATATTACAGTCTATTTTTTATGAAGAGACAAGATCACCCATAAAAGCTTAGTGTGTCCTACAAATTGTGTATGTACATTACTATGTCTATCATAAAGGTCTAAAAAAAAAAAGGGCATTATTAGCACTGTGGTTTTGTAGTCCATTTTTAGAGAATTATGTACTCTTTTTGGTAAGGGAAATGACTTCTGGTCAGTTGTTCCTCACTGTCCAAGGATTTTGGTCACATGTACATAAGAAACTTTCTTCAAAATGCCTTTTTAGAAAAGAAGTTTCTCTAGTGCACTTCTGCTCTATCCCTTGTAAAAAACATTGCACAAAATAAAGATGAATATGTATTTTAAAGGGAACTGTTTCCTGAAGCCTGAAAAACCTCTGAGAAAGAAACTCTTAGACTATAGGAATTGTGCCACTAGGTAGAACAGGCTTGCTTAGATGAATATGAAATTTTGATATGCAATTCAAAATCATCAAGAGAAGAACGCATTTCAAAAGCAATTATGGGAAATTAAATGTTAGCAATTTGCTGCATCTTTGGAAAGACAAACTATTTTAAGCTTCAGCCAGAAGAGGATTTTATCAGTGTTTGAAGATGATTTACAACATGATTATGAATTCTTTATCATAATATTTTATATGTATTCTATTATAAAATTAAATACAAAACTATAGATCTTCAATGTTCTGGGGAAACTATCATACTAGGTTTTACCAGTAAATACTCAAATAAGGGTTCATTGGGGGTTTTGGTGGTTAACTTGCTAAAGGGCGTTTTATAGCATGGCCTATGTTTCAAGTGATTGTTTAATGTTTCAAACATAGGCACTGCACCTGTTTAATGTCGTGTGTTGCATGCTGTTGGCACTACCCTGGCTCAAATGCACTTGCCTTTACTCTGAAGTTGCCCTTGTGAAACAAGATGAAATTCTGTAGCAGCTTTCCATGTTGAAATAAATATTTGAGGGTTTGTATGCATTAAATTGTTTATGATATGACTGGTGGTGAAAAGTCATTTATGCCAACTTTCTGAAATGTAATGGGTTATTAAATGCTGAAGATAAATGACTGCACTAGTAACATATTGTGATTTCTCAGCTGTGGCTGGAGTGTAGAAGTGTGATTTAAACTGGGCTGCACAAATAACATTCAGAACACTTGCGTGCTTAACTCTGACTCCATGGGAGAGGCTTGTATTTGGTTTGAAGGGCAAGGTTTTGATAGCAGGGGGGCTACAGGGGTGGCTTCTGTGAGAAGCTGCTAGAAGCTTCCCTCATATCCAATAGAGCCGATGCCAGCTGGCTCCAAGAGAGACCTACTGCTGGCCAAGGCTGTGACCATCAGTGATGGTGGTAGCACCTCTGGGGTAACATATTTAAGAAGGAGGAAAAAAACCAACCTCCTCCACAACAGCAGCCAGAGGAGAGGAGTAAGAATATATGAGAAGTCAACCTACCACAAAGGTAACTTGTGTACTTGATCATAGCTCTACTCTTGGGAATGGTCAAATAGATGGGAGTCTTCAGCCTGGAAGATGATGGGGGTAGAGGGCAGTGCCAGATCCCTACAGTGAGTGGCACTAAAGACACCAGAGTAAGTGTTCTATTATTCCTGTACAATCTCTTCATCTCATAGAATCAGGGAATGGTTTGAGGTGCTTTATTTAGAAAGGTAAGAATAAACTCTTAATCCTCTGAATACCATTGTCAATTTATTACAGTTTTCTATTGTGGAAGTAATCACAATTTCTGATTACGTACTAACGGAACAGGCTGCAGGTCATTGGGCTGAAACAGTTGCTTGCTGAGCGTGTCGTTAGATGGAAGGGCATGAGGGATGTTGCATGATTGCCATGTGTTAAACTCTTTGGGCTGACTGCTTTATCAAGGAAGCTGAAAGTGGTATGAAATGCTGCTACTCTCAGGCTTAACCTGGGCCTTCATGTCTGGGATGCATGTGTGGGGCTCAGACCAAACTCAAGTCAACTTTATTCATGCAGAATGTGAGCCAGAGCAGAGGTGTGTGTGCAAGTACTGTTTTCACTCTGCTTTTAAAATGTACCTAGCAATTATTATGCATGAACTGGCAAAAACTTTCCGCCATGGGAATTTGAAAAGATCAGTAATGTTTCTTTGTTTAATCTTAAACTGGGGAAGATAAGTAGTCCCCTGTTTGACTGTGATTTGGGGGTGTCTATCACAGATACTTGGGGGGGGAAGTCAGTTTGTAGGTGATCTAGCTACAGCACTGAACGCTAAGATTGGAAAGAGACAACAACAATAATAGTTTCTGAAAGCTGATGTTCCGCTTTTCTTTGCATCCTAAACATCGTAAAATATCAGCACTCCCATTGCTGTGTGCCCTCCCTCGTGTGTGTGTCCACCTGCTCCCCAGATTCAGGGAGAGACCCGCAAGCGCTGACAGACATTAAAGCCCCCTCCGAGGAGCCAGGGCATCGGGAATGGGGGGACAGGAGAGTCCCGGCCGCCCTTAGCGAAGCCCCCCCGCCTTTGCCCCGTTTTCCTCTGTGTGTGTCTGCTCTCACCCCGCCAGGGCACCGCGGGCCCGGAACGTTCGTGCGCCGGGCGGCTGCGGCGGGAGGACGCGTTTGGCCGCCGCACACCGGTCCCTCGCCGGCAGCCTCCGCTGGGGTTTCTCTGCGGCGCTGGGGATGGAGGCGCTGGCCACGGAGCTGGGGGCCCTGACCCCGGAGCAGGCGGCGGCTCCCGTGAACACGGTGGAGGTTAGCGGCGGGGAAGGGGCGGCACGCGTAATGGGGGTCTCCGTTCCTCAGGGAGCCCTCCCCTGGGTTTGCCTGGCCTGTGTCCTGCAGGCAGGAGCGAAGAGGCCTCTGCTCTCTGCGGCAGTTCCTTACAGTGTGGGGATTGCCTGGCGTGGGGAGAGAGAGGGGGTGAAGGAGGCCGTGTGTCAGGTCCCTTTGGCTGGACTGAGCTTCTCGTGTGGAAAGAGCACGTCAGAAATGGAGCCCAAGAGCCTCGTGCTGTGATTTGCCATGAATTCCTCTGCCAGCTCCACCGGGAAGGACAATTGCACAACTGCAGCGTTGACACGTGCTTCTGAATGTCAAACTAAAGTGATGATGCTCTGTGAATATTACAGTATGCTCTCCTCTGGAGCTACGTGCTGCAGCCTCGTGCTGTGCCGTCTGGTCCTCCTCACCTGTGTCCTCCACCTGCATCCCTCATCTCAAATGAGAGGTGGGCTCCCCATGCCATGGGAGGAAAAGGTGGGGCTGGTGTAAGAGGATGTTCCCTGAGATCATCGAAGAACAGAAATGGAAGAAAGTTTGTAGGAACTTTGGTATACTTACACTTTGTTTGATATCAAACTTTGTCTTTTTTTAAAAGCATAGCTTTGATAGTTTTGCTAAGTCTTTGTAGGAGTTAGTTAGAGTACTGGTAGGTTTTACAGAGATTCATGTCTGCAAATGCAGCTCCCAGGACTGAGATTCTTGAGTGTATTTTGTCAAGGAAAAGTTGTAGCAAGTTTTCCATTGCTAGGAATATAATTTACCATGTTAACGAGACCAAAAAAAGTTAGTTGCTCTTAAATGAGGATGTCTTAGTAAGGAATTTTCTAAGAAATATATATTCTCACATAAGTTGTTTTTAAAAAAGAGTATGTGCGATTGCATCCTGTTTAAGTATTGCATAGTACATATGGCTTAATAAGATGACCCGAGTCCTCTCCCTGTTTTGTTTTTACTCATCTAGGTTGGTTTTGCACAGTCTTTTTTTCTAAATGGACTTGATTTTATATAATATTACTGTTTAAAAGAATGATGATAATAATAATAACCCACTCCCACCCATCCCTCAAGCTTAAGTGTCTTAGATGCTTGGTCACTGCTTGGAAAGAGATTTCAAACTCTTTTTTGTTTTCAGGAAAAATGGAGACTTCTTCCAGCATTTCTGAAGGTCAGTGTTACACACTCATTTCATGGCATGAATACTTCGTCTCCTTTCTAACTTTACATTCCCCTCTTCTAGCTTTTGCTGATTCCTGGAATACCTACCCTCACCTGTGTGGATTTTGCAGTTATTTGTTTCTCAATTCCAATACAGTTATGGATAAAGTCATTACATAGATAGGATTTCGTGATTAATTTACAGATTCATTTGTGGGGGCATCCTTTTAGAGGATTTTTGTATGGTTATTTTCAATGAACAATATATATGTGTAATGTTTCCAGATAATTTTACTGGTTTACTGGCACTCAAGAGATCCTGTCATGGTCTTTATAGAAGACTGTGGTGTTAGGTTTGTGGTTGTGTTTGTCATAGGAAGCATATAACCACAGTTCTGGGTTTTGTAGAGGCTTGAATATATGTATGTCTTTCCTCATGAAGTCAGAGCCTGACTGAACTCAGAGATTACTAGTGTCTTAATTTCAGTGCTACTCATTTAATCTGGTATTTAAGGCACACTTCTATATAAAATGCCATTGGATGTAATAACAGGACTAAAAAACAGTCGGAAGTGAGGGAGGAGAAAGGCAGTAATGAAAATCGTGTCATAAAGACAATAGGTAAAGTTCGTGATATTCATAGGTACTTTCAGGGAATTGCAGCTACTTCTGTACCCATCATCAGTCTTGAGAAATGTTGCCCACTTCAGCAAGGTTCTTTTCAGCCTCACTGTGTTAATTCCTTTCCTTCCCAGTTTCTTCTCTTCTTTCTTTCCTTCCCTGCACTTCTCCTTTTGTTGCACCCATGAGTGCTTGATCCTGGCAGGAAAACAAAGCTCAAAAGCCAGTTACTGATTGTGTACGTTTTCACTTTGGCTCAGGGCTCTGAAGGTGCTTCAGGGCCCTAATGAATCCTGTTTCTGTGTCTCTCCTAGCAACCACATGGACTTCCACCACGAGCTTGAGCTAGTGATATTGTCTGAATTCTTGAGACTGTGAAAAAGGGAGGGTTGCTGCTGATCGTGAGGTGCAATTTGCTGTGTGCTTTATGCCAAGTGTATCCATCCCACATTATTTCCAGCCAGTCAGCCCTTTACTCCCGGGCTGCTGATGGTGGTCTGGCCTTTCTGTTGCATGTTGATTTATTTATGCCAGCAGTGATACAGTTATACAAAGCTGATATTGTGCATTACAGTTTCTAAAGTGGAGTTTTCTTTCAATAAAGCTGTTGATATCGCCTCATTGGAAAATGGAAAGAACTACTGGCCTGATTTCTAAACACTACTAAATCTATAATATTTTCTTGCCTATATCATGGACAATGTTGTTGTAAATTAGGGTAAGTCTTTTCTGAAGAATTCTGCTCTGGAGTCGTTTCTACTTTGTCTTAACCCATGGAGGCTTCACTGAGAGGCCTGATTTGTCATTCTAAGCTTCCCAGTTCCTACTAATAATCTTAAAATGAACTGTTGCCTACTATGCGAACTATGTAAACATGTCTATTTTATGTATGAAGTCTTAAGTCTTGTAACATGTTATTTGTCATGGGATGTTTCAAAGCTTAAAGCCCTCTGTAAGCATGTAAGCACATGTCAATATCAGCTAGCACTCCTTCCTTTTGAAGGCTGGATTTTGCACTATAGTGAGGATAGTTACACCTTTTATGTCTGCAAATGCCAATCTGTTAACAAAATTAATGCTTCTCTTAGTATCCCTTCAAGCCAAAATCTTTCTTCTTTTCTTGAATCCCAGATCATTTTACTTAGTATAATTCCCCTTATTTTGATTGCTCTGAACACCCTAAACTTAAGTCCTTGGTATGTACTGTATCAACTCATTACCTGGGGGAACTGGGTAATGTTTATTCTGTGTGATATTACCCCTGTGCATGTCCTCTCTCTTCCTGCCTACAAATCAAACTCAGATTTCTTAGGAGTGTCCTGCCCTCCTGTGACTGTTTCCTTGCTTATTGACCTCTTTTACACCCTACTTCTGTTACATCTCATTTGCCATCCCTCTCATTCTTTATGCCAGCTGCTCTTGGTAGGGTGCAGACAACTTCTTTCTCAAGCAGCACACGTGGTTAATTATACTCTAAATGCTTAAAAGTATTTCAAAATAACAGCAATCTGATAAAAGATTTTGACTTGCATTGGCTTATTTATTTATATGAATTTCGAAGTCTATTGAGTGTTTACTGTGTACAGTTACTGAATTATTTTTCTGACTCAAAAGACAATGACAGCTCGTGGCGATGTACAGTTTAGACCAAACTGGTTGTCCAGGCCCTTCTCAGAAGTATTTAACTGAAAGAATTTAGCACAGGTCCAGCAGTACTTATAAATTCTTGTATCTTAATTTCTGCCTTGTACAATTTATGGTTATTGACACTAATTTTGTTTGCTGCATTCATGTATTTTTCAGGTGAAAGGACTTGTGAAGCAGCACATAGACTCATTCAACTATTTCATCAATGTAGAGGTATGCTTTCTTAGTGGGAAAAGGGTGGCTGTTAATACTCAGAAATGGCAGAAATGATTCTGTTTTGTTGTTTGCTTTTTTTGTCCCCCTAGATAAAGAAGATCATGAAGGCCAATGAAAAAGTTACAAGTGATGCTGACCCAATGTGGTACTTGAAGTAAGCATGAAATGATTTCCATATAACTAGTAGCATCCGTACTATGGGTTTATGGGTTTTATGGGTTTTTTATGGGTTTGTTATTGGCTATGTTTATAGGCACCTGTGTAGATATAAGTCAAGAGAGTATTTTCCATGCCTTACCTCTTCTTTGGAGCATTGAAAGATAGGAATATTTAGACAACAATCATATGAAGCAGACTAAATAGCCAGCTCTTAACAATACCTTATGTCATCATTTTTCTGTAATTTAGTAGTCTTGGATGACAGGTGGGAGTTTCTTTTTGCCTATTTGCAAAGGTAACTTGGGTTTTATTGTGTGTGCAGTTTAAATGTTAACTAACTAGAACATAGTTCAAATACAATGGGTTACTTTGGGAGGCACAGTTGCTCATTAGTAACCAACCTACGTTTATCAAAGCAACTTCATTTTTCAGTATATGTAGAATTTTGCTTCCTACGGGTCTCCTGAAAAATATTTCTTATTGCTTATTTTGGAACTGTTTGTATTACAGGTACCTCAATATCTATGTTGGTACTCCAGATGTAGAAGAAAGCTTCAATGTGACACGACCTGTATCGCCTCATGAGGTATTAATGTTTGCATCTGTCTTGTTTGTTTGTTTGATCCTGGGAATGTCTTGGGTACTAGCTGCAGATAACTTTATTTTGAGTATGTGCATGCTACCTGAGGTGAAATAATGCATGCCACCATCACTAAAGAAAAAAGCTTCAGAGATTTAAACCTTGTGTAATAAATTCATTTAACTTTATTTTTTTAATTCTTCCCCCCCCCCCCCGAAACGTGTGAATAGCTGTATTTGGTGTTTCGTGGTAGCTGTATTTGAGTGAGTTTCCATGAAAGCAGTGAAAAGTACTTCTCTTGCTTAATCCTGTGGCTCTCCTTATGACAGCTGAAGTCCTCATGCTGCAATGTAGTCTTCTTTGATGTTTTTATTAGCTTCTTTTAAATATTAGCCCCGTTACTGTCTATACCATAGGTCACTTCAGTCTCCCTTTCCCTCTCAGTCTTCTTTGGGAACGTCTCTGATTTTTTTGCTCATAGTTCTGAAGTCTGAGTCAGAGAGCAGACATGAAAACTTTGAGCAAAACCAGGTGGAAGTTGATAAAATTACAAGAAACTGCAGAAGAAAACGTAAGCCTTATGGGGAGTATGTTTAACTTCTTTGCGCTGCTGTAAGCATGTAGACTAACAAATGGATTGCGTACTTCTGGAATGAAGATGTATACTGGAGAACAGATGCTGCTGTGAACTGAAATCAGAATATCTGTTGCTTTTGGAAGGATATAAGGTAGCTTCTGTACATATAAGAAAGCCATAAACTAAGATAAGGTTTAGACTTTTTAGGATTGCTTCCAGGTATCTGAAGTCATTCAGTTCCCTTCAAAGATTGCTCAGGAATAAGGTACTCCTCTCCTGTTGCTGTGCTTCGAGATTTATACCACTGCAACAGAGGTACTGACAGCCTCTTTTTAGCCTCAGAACAGAAGCTGAGATTGGAACTTTGCCAACATACAGCTTGTTGTCAACCTAATAAATCAGATCACATGTCAGATGCTTTTTATCTTGCTATATACACTTGGTTCATGGAGTTGGATTGTTTGGTTGTTTTTTTTCACGTCGACTCTTATCATGAAATACATTCTGTCCTTTGGAGAAATTCTGGAAAAACAAGCCATCTAGTGGCTCCCTCTTGTGCATAGCCACGTTTCTGTCTCCAGTGACCTTGCTGTGTAATTGTTATTTTGTGTCTGCGTCTTGTGTGGACAAAGCACACACAAAGAATCCCAAAGCCCTTTTTTTCCCCAAGTAGTACTAATGAAGCTGTCTAACTCCCCTTCTCATGCAGTTCTTATGGGAGTTTCATGAACTCTTCATACAAAAGAATTTAAATTAATTAGCAAATAGAATTATTCTCAGTTACTTTTAAATTTGATGAAGTTCTTGGGAGTACAATAGGACCTAGTTTCCTACAGATCACAGCTTAAAAACTGCTGATGCACATCAATATTTTATTACTAGAAAACTAATACACTTTTTAATGTGGTGAGAAGGAGCAGTGATGTGGTGAGAAACTCTGCAATGATTCTTGAGGCATATTTTTCCATATAGTTGCATCTTCAATGTACAGCACAATCTTAATTGCCTTTTATTAATGTATAATCAATATATTGAAATACTACAGTATCATAAATGTACAAGTCTGAAAACTGATAAATTTATAATGGTGGAGCTCAAAGGTATAGAATGCTCAGTGAGGTCATGAATGGCCTGATGTGCATTGCTCAGCTGTATTCAGCAAATGCAATAAACCTTGTCTTACATGAAGATAGGCCATACCTTAAGGGCTAGCAAACAGTCAAGGTGAGGTTGGGGAGAGCAGACCAGAAAGATTGGATTAGAAATGATTGAGCCTTGAGATATATTATGTCCTAGTTATGTATATCTTACTCCTCTTGCTGTTTGAGGAATTTGCAAACAAATTCTGGGAATCTTTACAGGAAGTGGTACTGTAGTGAACCTTCTGTAAGTCATCTTTAGAAATGGTATCATACAGTGAGATTTGCTCATTCTGTTAATAAGGTGGTGCACTGTCTGCCTTACTGTCATGTGTTTCTCTCCCATCAAACTTCATATGACTGCACAGCTCTACAGCTGCTGAGAGTCTTCATATAGAAATGTCCCCGAGCTGAGCACTGCTCTCAGAGCCTGTGACACAGTATGGTCTTTGTGCCAGCTCTGCTGATTAGGCCTGTTTGTTTAATTAAACTGTTTAGAAGTTATGCTCTGCAGTGCTGTCCTTTGAAGACAGATCCACTGGCTGCTTTTGAAGCATGACAGTAATTGTATTTGGGGTTTTTTTGTTGTTTTTTTTTTAACAGGAGAGTCATAGAATCATAGAACAGTTAGGGTTGGAAAGGACCTTAAGATCATCTCATTCCAACCTCTCTGCCATGGGCATGGATGCCTCACACTAGACCATGTCACCCAAAGCTCTGTCCAACCTGGCCTTGAACACTGCCAGGGGTGGAGCATTTACCACTACTTTGGGCAACCCATTCCAGTGCCTCACCACCCTCACAGTAGTCCAGGTACCATGAAGAGCTTGGTCAAGCTTTGCTTTGCTTCATTTCTTTCAGGATTTAGGGGAGACAGGGCAAACACGGGATGTTTTAAGAGAGCCTCTTCTGCTTGTAAGCCAACATCTAACCACATGACTGTTCTCCTTTTAGTGCCGCCTGCGAGACATGACTTACTCTGCCCCGATTACAGTGGACATTGAATATACACGAGGAAGCCAGAGGATCATACGCAATGCATTGCCTATTGGCAGGTAAGATACTGTATGTCAAGCTTCTGGTACTAGTTTTCATTTGCTGCTGTGTAGGGAAGAGGTTTTACTGCAAGGTAAATGTAGGCTAACCTTGCTTCCTTGTTAAAAGAAATAGCGAGCAGACAAATTTACATGAACAGCTGTACAAGATGTGATTGTTAGGTTCTGTTGTAAGATTTTGAGTTGCAAAAGCTTCTGGAAATCCCTTTTCTTCCAAAGAAGGGTGGATATGAGGATGGCTGTTGTATATGTTTGTACTGATATAAAACCAAAGAGGGATATATATGAAAGAATACTGGAGCTGCAAAATGAAAATAATCATGTTTGCTTTGTAGCCAAATTACATAGTCTTTCGTACATAATATGCAGAGATACATCTGTGGAAGGTGGATGGTAAACCCAGTAAAGCAGGTATTAGTTCTTCTGCGTGAGGTTAAGATTGCCTTTAAAATTCATTTGGTTTAGAGCCAAGGCTGAGCTTTAATGGAGAAACGTTGAGGATTTTTTACTGGTTTTGTTTTTCGAAACGCTGTCAAATGACTTGAGGTAATTATTTTTTCTTTTAAGAAATCAGATGTCCTTCTTAACCATACAAGAAATGCAAAATACCTGACAGTTCTAGCATTTAGTGAAAGCAGAATTCCATTTTAAAGGCAATAAAGATGTCTGTCTTTTGTAGACCACATTTCTTAAAGACCAACCCTGCTGGCTTTAAAGGTCTGTGCCTTACAGAGATTGTTTAGTGTGTGCCTGTGCATCTTACTAAAGGTGGAATACTGGTAGGAAAGAGAAGATAGATAGAAGAGCTACACTTGCAGTGAAATTTTAAGCTTTCATATTAAAAAAATATACTTTAATTCTATTGATAGAACATGATACATGACAATGCATTTACAAAGCTACGCCTGTATAGCTGTAGTAACAGTTTCTTGTTCTAAATAATTTCGTAAGAAAAGTTTTGAAAAGACCATCTAAATTTGAGTCCTTTGAATTACTTTATGGTGTGTGCTACAGACAAAGAGGAAAGTTCAAGTAAATGCTCATTTTCAACACAACACATTATCAGTTTCTGTACAAAAGACAGTCTTTAAAGAATAAGTTATAGCTAAAAGAAGCACAACAAAAACTAGTCTAGACGTTTGTCTGCATCTCCCTTTTAAAAATAAAGGAGTAAAGATGACTTGTAAAGCATCTATAATATATTGGAAAAGACTAAATTACTGCACAGTATGTTGCATCTTACATTAAGGCCTGTTCCTGTAAATTCTTCTCTTTCTCCTGTGACAAATGGGGTCAGCTCTGTCATCAGACTGGGTTGCTCAGTGCTTTATCCTGTCATGTCTTGAAGACCTCCATGGGTGGAGACTGCCCAGCTCTCTGTGCAGCTTGTTCCACTGCTTGGCTGTCCTCATGATGAAGAAGTTTTACCTTATATCCAGGCAGTACATCTTTGGTTTCTCTTTTTGCCAGTTAGTGTCCAGTTTCAGGTCTCTTTTCAAACTATCTGTTCAATGAAATAAAGTGAGATTAAAGGGAAACCCCATTGTTCATAGATTGCATGTGTTCTTATTACCTTAAATGTGTTTTCTCAGTTTATTCAGCGAGGCTTTTGTTATGAATTTAACTCTTCATATTTTCCTCTCTGAGTCTAAAGTAAAAGTGTATGTATGTGGTTTTCTTGCAGAATGCCTATCATGTTGCGTAGCTCCAACTGTGTTCTTACGGGGAAAACTCCAGCAGAATTTGCCAAACTTAATGAATGTCCTTTAGATCCAGGTACATTTGCATTCATGTTCTTTTTTGCCATCTGTGTTTTTAGTTTTAAATCTTTTTCAGCATAGAACTACCCCGTTAGTATGTTTCCTCTCACTGTGAAGTCATCATGGGAACTTCTCAAGTGTATGCTTGTAACTAAAAGAAATGGGCAGCCTTTTGAAAATAATAGGAAAGTAAGACAGCATGGAATCTCTGTATTTGCAGACAGTTTTCAACTACAAAAAGAAGTACACCAAAATGTTGAAAAAGTTGACAAGTGTGTATAGGATTGTAAAATGATGTGTTATATGGGAATAGAGATGGAGTTTGTTCAGGAAAATGAAATGGATCAAGGGAGAGTGGCATATAATGGTGTCCTCCAGAGTGGGAACTATCATTTCCTGTCTTTTATAAAGCAAGAATAAAGTGTTACATGATAATATTTGAAAAATAGAGAGGAAATGAAGGGTTATAACAAGCAACTTCTTTGGTTTTTATCTGCTGCCTGGACATGTGCAGTGCTTGCTTGTGGTGGCAAGATACAGTGACATGATGTACTGGACTGGAGGAACATTAATAGCTACAATTTAAGAGGGAAATCTAACATGGTGTATGTGCAGATTCCTTATATTGTCTTAGATAAAACAAGGGCTTAAAATATATTTTTGAAAGTAATAGAAAAGAAATTTCTCACTGGACTGCTGGAGAGAGCGAGTCAGTAATTACGGAACACTTCTCTCTTTATTTGATACCAGGCATCTGGAATGGCCAGTTCTTTTTTGATGTCCTTATGATATATTCTTCTCACATGCAATATTTTTACCTAATTTGTAGAACGAACAATTCTACACCATCTTTTAATAAGTATGGTTATCTTACAGGTTTGGGATTTTTTACAGCTTTACAGTTTTTGGTCTGATTGTGGGTTCTTCCTTTCTAAGTACTTCCCAAATGAAGTCTTAGATCTCGAATACTATGTGTGAGCCCAGCAAAACTTCTGTTTAGACTAGTGGTACATTTTTGTAGCTATCATAGGTTCCACACAGAGTTTGATCTTCACTCTTTTGAGGGAGAATTTACTCTCCTGTTTTGTATTTATGTACTCCCTGTTTACTTTCTAATAATTTATATTCAAAGGCATATTGAAGGAGGCAAGTAAGGTGCAAGGGTACTGACGTGCAAAATCTTTGTTTTCCATTGAATAGGTGGTTATTTCATTGTTAAAGGTGTAGAGAAAGTCATTCTTATTCAAGAGCAGCTATCCAAAAACAGAATCATAGTGGAAGCAGATAGAAAAGGCACAGTTGGCGCTTCTGTTACCAGGTATGGTAAATGCTTGCAATTACATAAAGAAATAAAATCAAAGTTCATTGTTATAGTTGAAGTACCTGCATAGTTTTCTTCCTAGTGTAGTTTAATAGGAAAAAGCTGTAGACATTCAGTGCCCCTCTCTTGCTACTGCCATTTTGTGCACTAAAATATTAATCCCAAAATCAGTTAGTACAGTATTCCCACAGATATCAGTGGGAGTTGCTCATACGCTTGAGGATTCATCCCAGACTAGGGAAAGCAAGTTCTAATTTTTAACATAACAAAGTGCACTTCCTGATTGATGGTGTTTAGTCTCATTTTGCAGCAAGTAACATGAAGTTACTGCCGTGGAAATTGGATAGTAACCTTTTGTCTATCTAATTGGTGTAAAATCTTTTAAAGGCAATTGAGAAGGAAACAAAAATCAAGTATTTTTGTACTGCACAAATTATTGAAAACAGCAAGATAGATAGTCTAAATTTGGCCTTTCCTCCTCGATTAAGTTTTCTCTTTATCTTGTTTGCCTTTTTTTTTTCAAGCTGCGTGCTGGTATAAGATGGTGCTTGTCACTGTGTGAGGGCTGTTTTTTCTTCTCCAGAGCCTCTCACACATATGTCCTAGTTACTTTACTGTTCCACAGTAAACCTAGATGAAGTTAAATGTACAATACAAGATATGATACAAGGTACTGTTGTATCTGATTACTTTTGTTGCTGCAGTACTTGTGCAGAGATTGAGCTTACTGGTTATGTCCATGTCGATAATAAAATCATGCAAAGATGATTTTGAAAAGTACAGGCTTCTACTTGCTTAAGTCAAATATTGACCTTCCCCATCACAGGCGATAGTACCCTATTACCTTGGAGTTACAGGGTGGTGCCTGGCTGTTGTAGTGTAATTTTTAAAAGAGAAGAAAGTTGCATTAATTCAGATGCAAGATTACTCTAGCTTGATAAGTTTTATACAGGAGATTCTAGGAGTGTCAGTGCAAACTTTGTTGGTCATATGTTGGTTTTTTTTTAACTTCAGTTCCACTCATGAGAAGAAGAGCAGAACGAATATGGTTGTGAAACAAGGAAGATTTTACCTGAAGCACAACACTCTGTCAGAAGATATTCCCATTGCTATCATATTTAAGGTAATACAACTGTTGGTTTGGAAAGAAAAGAAAAAGGGAAAAAAAACCCCAAAC
Organism: Strigops habroptila; assembly: GCF_004027225.2. NCBI lineage: Eukaryota > Metazoa > Chordata > Aves > Psittaciformes > Psittacidae > Strigops > Strigops habroptila. Next base: position 72,978,084 of record NC_044279.2, read on the forward strand.
TGTGCTCTAGACGAATAATGAAGATTGGCAGCAGCTCTTGGATATTAATACATACAGAAGGACTTGGCACGGCTTAGGGAATGCAAGCTTTTTTCCCCTGGGAAAAATCTTTGTTGTACAGCAAAAGGAGAAAAAGCACTGCATTTTTCTGCAAGGAGAGCATTGGTGTGCGAAGACAAGTGCCTGCCACCACCTTACTGCTTGGTAAGGTCCCTGCTGCCTGTGCTCCTGTTGCTACAGAAAGTCAGAAGGGGTTTGGGTTCTTTTGTTATGAGCTATGTTGCAAACTTGTGTTAAGGGTCTTCATTTCTGGTTTTGGTCCCCACCATCTCCAACTTGTGGACTGCCGAGTAGCTCAACATCCTTTGTTTCAGATCCGGTGACATAGCCATGAGTTCATTACACATGACTTCCGGTCATAACTGTAAACAAAACTGATAGCCTTTGGGGAAGTCTTGCAATTCTTAGACCTATTCCTAAATTTTTTAAGATAACCAGCAAGGCTTGCTTGTCTTGGCAGTTTACTTCCTTCCCCTATGAATGAGCTCTGCCACAGTCAGAACACTTCAGAATCCTTGTTTGATTCAGGTACAGTCACCAGTATTTTCAGTGCAGTGAATACCTGGTTAGGTACCTGAGCTTTGAAGCAATCTGTGGTGGGACTTACAAAAGCATGTGAGAGGCATCTACCCTGATTCTGGGCAACAACTGGGGAGTACTTCCCTTGACAGCTTAGCTGGTGATCATGCCTTTGCCCTCATTGCATGTGAAATTGCCACAACTGCTTTCTTTTGCCCTCTGCTTCTCTCTTTCATTTTAATTCACCCAGGGGTGCCCACAACTGAAGGCATGATGGTGACTTCTGTCTAGCTGCCCAACGGGACTGGAAGCAGACTGGTAGCCCTGTGTGTGGTATCAAACACGTGGGCTCCAGACAGTGGAGATAGTGGGTGAACATGCACTGTCCAGCTCCTGCAGAAGACAGCAGGGCATGGCCAGGCCTTAAGCTAGGACCTGCCCACCCAGGAGTTGGTAGCTTCTTCCTGTCCTGTAGGCTTCACTGCTGCCTGTGGGTTTGCAGCCTGGTGCACTTTGTGCGCAGAAGGAAATGGGTGGCAGTCTTGGAGGCACTGTTCACGGGGAAGATGGCTTAGGGCGCTAAAATGCTTCTGATTGGATCTAGCAACCAATAGAAGAATAAATCCTATCGCTGTTCACAGCACGGAAAGTTTGGGAAGGTGGTAGTCGCTGGAGGAATTAAATTGCCAGGAGAGGGCAGCACTTCCTCACAGCATCCAAACAGTTTCTGCCAGCAGGGCTGATTTGTTGGCGTTGGCAGGTACTGGCTTTTCTGTATCACCACAGCTCTTTGGCTGATTGAGAGTTGGAAGAATCGGCTTTCTTGTAGGAAGCGCTTTGGGGTTTGTACTAGAAAATAGTTTAATAACTGGATTTAGACTGGAGAAACAAAGGTCTTATCTCTGATGAAGCTGATTACTTCAAGTAGCTGGAGGAGATCATCTAGTTTTAGTGACCAGTGTTAAAAGAGGTTGAGAAGTTATTCTGGACAGAAATGCACATAAAAACGTCAGGATTAAGTTCACAACTTTCCCTTTGCAGGAAAGTGTTAACGTGGTTCCATGTGCTGGAGTACCAGACAGCTGGATTCCACCTTCACTTACAGACTTTTATTACATTTTGTCACCCCCTGCTGGTATAGATAAATACCTGCTCACACAAGAGTAACTGCTCAGGGTTATTAAGTCTGAGGAGGTGGTTGTTGGGGGTTTTTTTTGAACAGCATTGTACTATTTGATCACCTTCTGACAATGCTTGCTATAATTATTCCGCTGTCTATATGTATGTTTTGTATTCTAGATCATGTTGCATACTTTTTCATTTATTTGTTGAAAAAGGGGTTACAGTTGTTAGAAGCTCTTGGCTGTAGTGCTTTTCAAAGATTTACACTGATTTAATCCAGCAGCAAATTAGCTGCACCCACTTCAGCTATTCTCAATGTTCCGTTCTTGACCCAGCACTTAACCCGTACTTGTGAGCGGTCATTTTTCTTACTTTTTCTTTAGCGACATGGGAACTTTAGGAATCTTCTGTCCACTTTTGATGAATGTCCAGCTGGAAACTGAAAATCACAGATAGTCTTTTCAATGGATTCTCAGGCAGGCACCAGCCTCTGGTCTTTCTTGGGCATTGCTGTATTGCAGTATTACTTTGTTGTATTTAACTACTAAAAGCAAGGTTACAAATGCTACAGCTCTGAAACTAGAAAATCCGTAACTTAGGGATCCCTATGTAGCTTTAGCTCGCTCACACAGTAGTATTATGCATAGGAGATTCGTTGTGTGCAAGAAGAAGAATAGTTTCTTTCTGCTGACACCCAAACATTGGGCATGAAGCATGGGACTTCGTTGTTACTGCTAAGTATTGTGACTCTTATTACGTAAAGATACACATCTGCGAGGGGCAAAGTTAAGCTGTACGCACAATCTAAGGTCTGAAGTTTTGGTTGCCTTTGCATCCTGAACTTTAACAAGTGCTTTTATAATTTCCAATTGAAAAGTAAAGGGAGAAAGCAATGACAAAAACCTTTTTTTGCTCTGCATTTCCTCCCATTCCAGCATCCAGGCTGCCACCAAGTTCCACAGACCTCAGTGTTTTGACTAAGAAAACAGCTAGTGATTGGTAGAGGGCTGCTATCCAGTGCATGGACCACCTAGGGGGGACAGTTTTGTCGGGGGCTATCTGAAAGTCAGTGGGAGAAGATTGGGCCATTTTGGATTGTCTTTCTAGTCCCAATAGCTTTAAATGGCCCAGTGTTTCCTGGCAAATTACTTGGGATGTAGATCAGGTCCAGAAAACCATTGTAACTTTATAGAGAAGAAAGCAAGTATTGGAGATGTATGATCTAACGTGGATTTAAAGCAAATGCAACTGTAAAGTGGAAGTGTACTAATATCCCTTAGACATCTTTGTCAAAAGCAAGGGCTGTGAAGTAGAGAGCATTACAAACACTACCTGCTGACAGAGCTGAGGCTGAAATTCATGAAGAGCTCCCTAGACTAGATCTAAGAGCACTGTTGTATTTCAGGCATGAGTCATGGGACACAGCTGCATGCTAGGGCAAGACCTGGGCATACAGTACTCTGATCCTTTTGTTTTTTCATGGTGAGGAAGGAAATGCAGGCAAATGGGCTGTGGGGAGGGGTGAAATAGTGTGGATCTAAAGATCTGTTGGTCTGGATAGGTGTGGAGGGGGACTGGACTGTGTGAGGTCATCCTAAAGGGTGCATCTGCCTTGCCCTAGTCTCTTCTAAGCTGCAAACCTTAATGACTTTATTCTGCTGCTTTGCTTTTCTGCCATCCAGACCTGTAAGGATCTTTGCAATAACATATTTGACACCTCATTGTGCTGTGAACAAGGAGTTGTGGTTTTGTGAAGTTTAGCACATTAACACAGCTAACTGAAATTTGGCAGGCTACAAAAGGCATTCTAGGACAAACTTGAAGTGTGCTCTTCAGGTGTGGGGGAGTTAGTGCTTTGTTGCTGTGCTAGCTTAAATGCTTTTCCCCTAAACTTTCTTCTTGAAAGTGACAGAATTATTTGTGCAGCCCCTGTATATGTAACTGAAGGTTTTGGTTTGAAATAGTGATATAAATTGGACAGTTTTTGCCCCTAAAGTATGTATTTGTTGAGGTTTCTAAAGGGCTTTAGCTGCCTTGAAATGGGAAACAGACACAACTAGTTTCCTGTTCACTGTGTACACTGCTTCATTAGTTAATATACACGTGCAAACCAGAATGGTATTTAGGGTGTTCTGAGTTGACTTGCAACCCAGGAGACCTTTACTTAGCTCTGTGTCAGTTGTGCACAGATCACAGGACTCTGTGAACTGTGCATCGTGGGGTTTTTTGACTACGCCAGGCTATGAGCTACACATGCCTTACCTTGGGGGCTCAAACAGTTTTAGGTAGCAGCAGGCCTTAGAGGAGATGTGGAATATTTGTGTAGTAATTTAAGGTGTTTCTATCCTGAAAAACGTCAGGGTTACAGATGAGATAATGCTGCTGCAATTTGCAGGGCGCTCCCTAAATTACAGGGAGTTAGAGCTGGGTTAAAGGTAAGGAGCTATTTTTATTTTTGGGTTTGAGATCTTGATTCAGTAGACTTGAGTGTGTCCTGGGAGCTGAAGTAAATGGAGGTTGCATGCTGCACCAAAAACTAGCTGGGTGAAAGAAGAGAAATATAAGTAACCTAGGGGGACTTAGAAGTTGAATTTTACAGGCCTGAATTGCTAGGTGAAATGTCTTTAGTTTATGTGGGAGCTATGAGGAACTGCACTAGGACCTGCGGCAAAAGATTTGAACAGCGGGTCAAGTTTCATTTTTTACAAATGAAACTGTGTTAGTCTTGGAGCTGTTAAAGATGCAACTCTAGAGGAAGAACTGAATGGTGGTCTTACTGGATCCGCAGAATTACGGGTTCCCATGGCTGCAGTTTCATAGCTCGTAACTTTTGAATTATGAAAGCTCCAGACCAATTCTGTCTGTGATGTCAACCTTGAACTTCCCTGACATCTTTTTAATCCAGTCATCTGCCTGTCTCCATTCTGTAATTTAGCCTGATGGCCTGCAGAACTACATTCTAGGGAAGTGCCATGGAAACACCCAGATATCATCATTAAGACATGAGCTGGGGGAGGAAGAGCTGGGCTCACATTCTCTCGTGTGCTTTCTAATATGCACGTGTGCATACACATACACATTTTGGGCAGCAGAAACCTCCCCAATCCTAGGAAGTAGCTGACTCCAGCTGGACCACTTTCTCCTGCTTGAGCTCAGGGTGATCTGAATGTTTGCTTTGACTTGTCTGTTTTATGTCCACCAACTACTAGCCTTCCAGCCATGCTCTTCAAAAGCCTGTTACCGTCTTCTTCCTCATCCTTTCACTGCTAATGTTATCCCTTTGCAATGTCTCCTTCCCCTCCCCCCCGTAAAATTATCCCTTTGTGACATTGCCTCCCAATCAAAAATAAACAAGACATCTTGTCTCCTGCTTTGCTTTTATGTTAATTCCCTTTCCCTTGCCTTTGTCCTAGGATCATGAGCACTATAAGCATAGGACCCATGCCTACTTTGCATGTACTCAGTGTTCCTGTAACACAAGCAACAACCCAAGAATATTTTGTTACTATCCTAGTGTGATGTTACAGACTAATTTTGAACTCCTTTTTTGTTTTGTTTTGTTTTTTGTAGAAGTGCAGCTTCAGGGCCACATTTACTAAAAAAGCGTCAAGATTACAAACCTGTGTGATGCCAGCGTGGGTCTGTTTGCTTGCCCTGTTAGTGTTGCATGTAGGTGGATTTGTATGTGCAGCTCTGCCCATGATGTTGAAAGTTACTGAGGAGAGAAAAATGGGTTCACTTTTAGGCTACTGTGTCAGCACATCTTTTCAGTCATTTGCCTAAGCTTTTAGTCATTACTCATAAATGAAATTCCCCCAGTTTGCACTTATTTAACAGTACAACATACATTGTTTAGTGGCAGGCCCCCAGCCTTTCCCACACACAAATACAGAATTCTCAAGTGAGTTTGGCTGCTACGGAGTTCAACTAGAAAATCTGCATGTGCATGATGATATGTCCTCTTCTCATCTTTGTGTTGTCAGACTTCTGGTCAGAGAATTCATTAAGATAGAAGAAATAATCAACCCTTTTTAATTTATTGTGGCTTTCAGGTTTTTTAATGGGTGGAAAAGCAAAGTAAAACTGCAGATTGACTTCCTGCCACACACGCTTGCTTTGTTCACTTTTTACATGCCTCTTATGATCTAGTTGCCATCCAAAAATTAACTGGATGGACAGAAATAGGGTGATATCTTACAAGTTTTAGATAAATATACTCCTGGTATATGTGCCTGGTATGGCACAAAGATTCCCTTAATTAAAATTGGCACAAAGATTCCCTTAATTAAAATTTGTTCTTCTGCAGGCTACATGCAATAATTGTGTGAATCCAGTTGTGGTTCCTAAACTGGTTTGCTGGTCAGCAAGTCCTAAACACATGGAAAATGACTACTGTGAAGCTTTCATGTTTTTGTAGTGTTTCTGGCTCTCAGGTGTCATGAGGTGGTTTTGTTAAGTTCTCTGCTGAGGTTTAACTACTGTGTGACCTTCTTTAAAAGGGCTGAGGAAGCGTAAAATGTTTGAAAATAGAGATCTGACACTACAGCAAGATCACTTGGCAAAATTCTGGTTCTGAAAAGAGCTTTGAGATCAGAGGGGCGACTACTTAGTGGGAGCAAACTACAATGAATCTCTCATCTGGTGAAGTAACTGTGTCTTGATTTCGCAGTCAAGTTTGTCTGAAGTGGTGGAATTGTGATCTGTGCTTTGCACTAAAATGAGAATGTTTCCATACTGTGTGGTGTGCTACTTTTGCACTGCTTTTAATTTCCTAATAAACTACAAGGTGAACAGGCAGAGTTTTAAGTTAAAGGACCTTCAACTAACCACTTCTTTGTTTGAAAAGGAAAGCAGAAATGAAAGAAATTAAAAAAAAAAAAAGCTGGATACTTCTCAGTTAGAGCAAGAGTTTTGCAAGGGGATAGCGCTACCTAGGTGCTAGAGCAAGAGTTTTGCAAGGGGATAGCACTACCTAGGTGCTAGAGCAAGAGTTTTGCAAAGGGATAGCGCTAGCTAGGTGCTAAGCTAGCTGCCCAATGAAGGCAATAAGAAGGGAAGATATTTGGGCATTTTTGAGGAAAACGTGACTTTTGAGGCACTGCCAGTTTTTTAATGAGAACCAGAGTACGAGGGTCTACATAGGCCATTTTTACAATGGTCTTTGTGGCAGGCAGTTTGAGGAATAATACGAATGGCAAACATAACTTCCTCACAAAGTTCTGAGGAACATACTACAACTCAGCCAAAAGAGGTTTAGTGAGATTTATTCCATTTCTTGGTGTGGCAGAAGCTCCAGGCAAATGTTGTGAAGGGGGGAGCTTTAGCACCATCTGGAATTCCACAAAGCCTTCACTGCTGGCTGCCACCTTGAAACACTTTACTGATAGAGAGATTTTCTAAACCTGTTAAGCGCTTTCTTAGTTTATTAAGCTTTTTCCGTGGTATAAAGTCTAACAAGGTGTCCAAGGATCAGTGAAATAATAGAATGGCTTTCAAGTGGAATTGTGTAGTGAAGTCATCCTCTAAATGCAGAGAGCTGCAAAGGAGCTAAATGTAAATGTTTCCCAAATAGGACATGCTGCTCAGTCAACTGAGTTTTGCAAAATTGCTTGTGGTAAGAGACCATGTATAATCTTGTTAAGAAATTTCACCTTCCTTTATTTATTATGGATTATTACTTGGTTTCATTTCAGGGTTGTTAATTACCCAGTATTTATTTATTTTTCTTAAGAAAAATAAATAGGATTTAACTTCTGTCAGTGAAGAAGAAAAGCTCTCCAAAAAGTATGTGTGTGTTCCTGCAGCTTACCAAGAGTTCCATTTAGCATTCTTCCATAGCTAGAATATTGTGCTGCCAGTGCCAGATGGCAACAGTTTCTTAGCGAAGAAGTAGCTCTTGCTTAGTAAGTAATGCAGACAAACAATACCAAATTAGCATAAGCAAATGTCAGTGAAGTTAAACATAAAGCCTGTGCTATTTCTGTCTTTTCTTCTTTTCCTAGGCCATGGGTGTTGAGAGTGACCAGAGATTGTACAGATGATTGGCACAGAGGAACACGTGATGGCTGCATTTGCTCCTAGTCTGGAAGAATGCCCAAAAAGCTCAGATTTTTACCCAGATGCAGGTGTGTCTTTTCACATGGCCAAAGGCCGTAAAAAATGTAAAGACAGTGGGTATTGACCACTTTGCTGTGTCAGCAATTGACATACACTTTGTGTTTTGGAGATTTCTTTTTTGGGGGGTATTTGAAGCCAAGGGTTTTTAAATGGGCACGGACTTGTCAGAAAGTAAGGCTTTTCTTTCATTGCCTAACTGACAGAAAGCCCAAAGTCAAGAAATGCTTTCTTTCAGAAACCCAGGGTTATGCTTTATAACGTATGGGACAAGTAGTTGATGTCCATAAGATTATGGTTTTTTTGTTGAGGACAGTTCCTGTTTTTTAAAAAGTAATTGTATGCCCCATTTCACAGAAGCCCCACTGATATGGATATGATCATTTCATTGTGAGTAGATGTTCTTCTCCAGTTCTAATTTCTTGTATAAAGTCCACAATGGGTAGCCACCCTCCATCCTGCTAAGATTCACCAGAATTCTCTTCAGGTCATGTGTACTTTTATAATTAGCCTGAACAGAGGCCATTTTTCTGGCAGCATTTCCATCATGTACATACTAATCTGCTAGAAGAATTAATCTTATAGTGCTATTTCTGCTATTTCATTGTAATCTTTATCAAATTTCTATGTGTGATGTTGAGTGTTGTAGAGTGAACATTCTTCTAGTTTGCGTCTTTTGGGGCTTTTCAGGGATAGACATAAGCGTCAGAGCCTCCTAATTCACAGTCAGAAAAGTAAAATGGTGATGCTGGAGGAACATAGAGAAATGTGAAGCATCCAGGAAAATAGAAAAATTGGAATACAGAAGTTGCTCTGTGCATGAAATGTCAAATGAAATGAAAGAAGGAAGAAGGTAACAGATAGAAAGGATAGCCTGTTATTTAGTGGAGAGGGTAACTCTTTGGTGTAGGGGGCATGGCTTCATTTCCAGGCAGGAACTTCCTGTGTGGACCTGGATAGTTACTTTGACTCATCTGATTCTGAATTCTGCAGGTTGATTCCATTTCTAGGATAACTGACAAGAGAATAAGAATCCATTAATCACTGCAGGGTACTCTTTGAGACAGATGCGGATGCCAAACAGTAGCGTTTGTGCCTATTAAACAGTGAGTGCCACCTCACAGTTTAATGAATGAAACTTATCAAGTACACGAAAGAAAGGTAGAAAGTCAAATTGGATAAACCAGACATCTTTGAAATTTCTATAATCCTTTTTCCTGTCTCTGCAATCTCCTTTCTTTTGGTATGTAGTAATGCTCTTTCACCATTTCCCCTTCCAAATGTTATCAACATATGCTAAACAACATGTTGTATATTTAATTATAATCAATTGTGTCAATGTTCAAGATTATTTTTTTTATTAGCATCACTTACGTGTTTCATATTTTGCACTTTTGTCGTGGTTTAAGCTGAACCCAGGACAGCTTTGTTTGGAATTTGTATCATCTCTGGAGAGGGATTGCACGGACTGAGGAATACATACAGGCCTCCATGCGTGTGTGTATTTGCATAGGTTAAATTCTGACATTGACTCAAGTTAATTCCCACCAATTGACAGGCACTGAAGTACATTGGAAACAAGTACGAAGGCAAAGGATGTGGGGAGGCCCAAAGAAAACAAAGATGGAAGAAGCACGAGAGCTGCTAGCATCAACTATTCTGACCCACGTTCTTGTATGTAATGTTGGGGTTTTTTCTTTAAACTGGAGTAAGTTTGTATGGGTCTTTATGGCGTGAGCATTGTTGGCAGGGAAAAATGTCTTTGAATGCTATGTAGCTGAGATAAAGTAAACCATTCTTAAAATAAAAGGGGAAGACTTGGATTGAGTCAGAAGTAATTTTTATATTTACGAAATGCTGTACCGTTGAATTATGTATCATACAATGTATTTTTTTCTGCATAGCCAGGCAGTATCAGCTGTTACTCCACAACCTTATTCTCATGACCTATACCTTTATTCAGATTTGTTTTCATTTACTATCTGTTTTGATGTCACTAATGTATATTACTTTTAGCATTTATTAAGAAGGTAATGTGCTCAAATTCCCTTTTGTAAACTCCAGTCAGCCAGATTACCCGTTGATTTAAATGGATGTGTTGAGTAAGAAACTAAGGAACTGATCCTGAAACATCAGTATGGTTTCTGTTTTGTTTTGTTTACAGGTGAAGGAATTCAATTTTCGTGCCAAGTGCATATACACAGCTGTGATGGTGCGCAGAGTAATTTTGGCTCAAGGAGAAAATAAAGTAGATGACAGAGAACTACTATGGAAATAAACGTTTGGAGTTGGCAGGGCAGGTGAGTTTTTACTTCAGAGTGAAGTGCTCTCTTGGGTTTTTCTTACTGTCTGCTTTTAAAAGATACAGAATAAGGAGGCATCCCTGTCTTCTTGATTGAAGTGTTTTTCCTCTCATTTATTTGGTTGGATTTTTTCTGTGTTGACTCATAGATACGCTTCCGTGATTAAAACTAAGAAATTATATCCTCATTTCTGTATTGCCTCTTTGTACCATATGAAGGGACAGAGCAGTGTAATATGGTATTCATTGTAAAAATGTAGTGCCAAGAAGGCAGCAGTAAAATCCAGCGTCCCTGCTAAGCAAGTGAGTAATAGAATAAATGGGAGCCATGTAGATGCCTGTATGTCAGGTCCAGGCTGTCCAGCTATGGAGAACCCAGCTGTGTAGCAGCTCACAGAACAGCCACTCAAGCCTCCTGTAATTTGCAGAAGCCTGTAAGATTGCTTAAGTAGTTGTCATCTGCCCTTATGACCTCTAGAGTAAGATGAACAAAGTGGTTTGAAGTTAACTTGAGCAGCTAAATGAAAGAATTGTGTGGACTTCTCTGCTTGCTGAATTTTTGGCATTGAAGGTTAGAAGTAAGGGCTGTGAAGGAGGGGAGTGGTTTGAGGTGTTCTTTTGCAAGAGAGGTTGGCAGTTCTCAGCTGTTGGCCAAATTATGTTCTCCTAATGCAGTGGGGAATTTGCCTATGAGGTGAAGAACTGCTTAGTTACCATGGCATGAGATTTTTCCTTTCTATGTGTGGTTATTTGATTAACTAATTTAGGTTAGGATTGGACTAATTTGCTGTGCTTCTGATTTAACTTAAGTTGGAGTTTTGCAAGTCAGTATCATCTCTGGTAATTGATCATGCATCAGAAACTCGGACAAGTATACATAGTGCACCAGGTTGGAGAAACTGTGCATCTCTGCTCCCCCCATGATTTGCATTGGGATTTCTGTTGTAGCACAAGTAACAATGTCCAATTCATTTTTGTTTGTAATCCAGTGGAATTTCTCATCTGTACTTTTTAAGATGTCGTGATTGCATATTGTCTCATGCTCCTATTCACCTTCCCACCCTGCCCTGTCCTCCTTGCACACATGTGAACCACACACACAGGGTGTACAATTATTTCAGAGTAAAAACACAATGCTTTGCTTCCTAGTCTCTAAAAAAAACTAAGAAGACACCTCTTGAACACACTCTAAACACAAATACAAGGGGAAAAAAAGGCCCTCTTAACCTATTAAGGAAAAAAAAATCCTTTCTTGAAATTTAATTGTTTACTGTTCATCCAAAACTTTTTGTGCTGAAGCAGAGCATATTTCTGAAGGTAAGGGAGTATTAGAGGAATTAGTGCAATATTCTAGTGGAGCAAGTATTTAAGCTGTAATGGATTTATTTGGATTCTTGTGTTAATGTTGTTGCTGTAATTCAGTATGATTGTAATCAGTAAAATTAGTTGTTGCTTTGTTGTCATATTGTTCTTCTTTAACTGGATTGAAGGAGTAGTTTGTTTTTTCCCAATTTTTTAGGGCAGAAGTAGAGCAGGTAAAAGGTTTTCTGCAAAGCTGTATGAAAAAGGCCTCTCCTCACACAGATGTTAACAACCAAAGTCCTTTTAAATTAACTGGGAAGAGGTTTTAAGAAGTAGAGGATCATCATAACAAAAGCCAGTGCATATTTTTTCTGCATCAAGGAGAAACTATGCTGGGGGTGTGTGTGTGTTGTGACACTTGATTAAGAGTAGTTCTGGCTCCCTGTGATATTTTAAAAGCTCATTTCAAGCTGAACACTTCAATTCCTCTCTGCCATGTTATCAGTGTAATATTAATTTGATAGGATTACAGACTAAAAAGTGTAGAGATTTGTTGCTGGTTTCGAAATGTTTGTGTTTTGCTAAAGTTTGCATGGATGAAATGGTTGGTGTGTTGGGTTTTTTTTGGGGGGGAGGGTGTTCTGTTTGGGTTTTTTTTTTATGCGAGCATGTTCCTGGAATAAAAATCCTGTTGATTTAAAATTTGAATAAAGAAAAAAAGATTCCCATGTGAGGAGAAAACATAGCGTCCTAAACAATGTAAAGACATAAAAGGCATTGTGTTTATAAAAATGTGTGAAAACAATAGCTGCTAATTTCACACCCCATGGGACAAGAGAGTACGAAATGGTGCTTTAGCTTTAGATAACAGAGTCGTATCCACTAGCCAAGCTGGTTTACAGAGCTTTCTCTAAGTCTTTCCTGCCACTAGAGGCTCGGTAGGCCAGGTGCCAGCTGAGGTGTTAGCAAACCTGCCGAATTCAGGCTTAATCTTTTCACCTACCTTTTCTCTTTCCTTAATGTGTTCATTATTTGCTAAGCATTACTCTGTTCTTTGTCCTCTTTTTTTTTTTTTTTTTGTTTCTAATGCAGCTTGCTTTGTATGGGTAAGATATGGAACAGCACCAAAATCCGGCACCCTGGAAAGCAAGGGATTTCTACCCTGTGACAAAGAATACCGCCTTGACTTTAGAGATTGCCTAATCCCAGCTGTTCTGATAATATAATTAAGGCTGCCCTAATGTCTTTAATTTTGCAACCAGTTGTGTGAAAGGGAAGAATTTGGCACTCTAAAGGCTTAAACGCTAAAATAGCAATCTCAAGGCGCCTAATTAGAATTCTTCCTGACATTAAGTCCTAATTGGTGAAACTGTATTTCAGCAGCTTAACACTTCTTTTATTAATTTTTTCTTAGCATTTTCAATGAAAAAATCAATTTGATGAGCTGTCAGTGGGGTTTTTTCTTAAATATTAATTTGCTCTTCAGTGCTCCTGTCTGAAGCAGGCTGAAAACCTGGACAAACTATGGAATCCATTGAATATTATCACTGGCATTCCATCCTTTTTCTTAATCTCTTGCTCTTGACCTAAATAATGCAGTTATTGTGAGATTCTGCTTTGCCAGATAGTCAGAGCTCGAGTCTGTGAGTGGAATTAGCCAACCGACGCCTTTGAGACTGGCAGATAATAGCAAGTTGTGTAACTTGGGGTGTAACTTACTTTTTTAGTTCGGAGAAGAGGAAGGATGGTGTGGCTTTATAACCCTATGCATGTGGAGTTTGGGGATTTTTTGCAATTTTATGATCAAAGAAATCAAATATGAAAACATTTTCTAGGTGAATTTTTTAGATGTTCTATTAAATGTTTCGTTAAATGTTTAAGTTCTTACTCAAACCTGTTAAGATCAAAGTATGCCATGACTGAGGTCAAAAGAGTCTAAGTTCTTATATGAACAAGACATCTTAAAACTGTGTGCATTCCCTTCCTTTTACTTTTTCCCTTACTTTGCAGTAATTCCTTCAAAATCTAATTTTTGGAGACTTTAGTGGGTTCTCCTTCCTAATATGATGCTTCATAAAAGATGCTTTTATTTCTGGTGGAAATATGATTTAAATGAACTGTGGTACCACAGGTGAGTTGAAGGTGACTGGATTTCTTGTTGGCAGTGGTGAGAGAGTATTGTCTTGTACATGTTAATGGTACTACAAGCATCAGGAAGGGAAAGAAGGTCTACAAAACTTCCTCTCATGCTAAGGCCAGGTCTTAAAAAACTGCTTAACCAGTTTTCAGCAAACCTCTCTGTCCAGAGTGGGAAACAGGATTCCATTTTTGGCCAAGGGTTCGCATACAGTGTGTATTATCACTGGTTTTACAATTTAGTGGCTGAATGCTATGTGTTCTTAGCTCTTGTAGACTGTCAAAGATAATCCAGCTTGTCTCCATGGATGCCAGTGGGAACATTTATTGCAAATCAGATGTCAGCCTTGAGTTTCCATATGTTTATTTGTTATTTTTTAATTCTTAAATGCACTTGTGATGCCAGTGAAAAAGTAGCTTATAATTTAGTTAGTTAGTTAGCTTTGCTTTAACATGTCATTCGCCAAATGGCTTTGGTCAGCCTAGTGGGGGCATGTAGGTAGAGGAAAGCAAATTAAAGCTAGTGGCCCATCCCAGTGACAGAGGAATGAGTGGTTTGCTTTCTGATTTCCAGAAGATGAGGAAAAGTTTGGACTGTGTTTGATGGAGACAGTTAAATTCAGATTGATTCTGCACATATAGAAGTTAAATTGTACAGCTGCTTCAGATTGTACAACTGACTCCAGAATGTCTAGCTTGTGGTAGCTGAATACCTAGTTTGTTCAGCATACAATGCTTTGTACACTGGGAAACTGTCATTTCTGGGCATTGGTAGCTGCTGCGTTTGTAGTTCTTCTGACACTTGGGAGCTACTGTAAAAGAGAGTCCCAGGACGAGAGAGCCAGGCTTTAGAATTTACACTGCTTGCTTGCAAAGCTAATCATTATGAACACTTAAAATGTATCATGTAATGCAGATTTAAGTGTTTTGGGAAGCTATTAGTGTCTGCAAGGAGAGGTTGAGCAAATTGCAGAGCAAGGCAGATTAGAGAACAAAAAAAAGTCAGATCATAAACTTTGGTAGCCTTTTCCTTTTATGGCTATTTTAAGGACTAGAAGTGATTAGTATAACATCTACAGGACATAATTTGCTTAAACTGCAGCATGTTTGAAAGTTTGTACTGCTGTTTTGTTTTTTTGGTTTTGTTTTTATTTTAGTTCAGCTGTGTTATTAGCTGCTTTGCTTAAACTGTAGACTTCACTCACAGAGCAGTGATAGTAGCACTTCTAGAAAAGGATATTGAATCAGGTGACTCTGTGGCTGTAATTGGTTTTGCATAGATGGGCAGAAAGTAGCAGGATAAAAGTGTATCTGAGTGAGGAAGCTGCCTCATAACCTGAGATACGTCTTGTCAGGTGTCAAGAGCAGAGGTTGCTTCTTGGCCCTGAAAATGCCTCTTTTGTTCTGCTTGTCCAGAAACAATGGTAACTGTGCACTTCCTGTTTTTTCAGTCTGCTCTACAAATGGTGCACTGTTTCCAGACTTTGTTGCTTCCCCTAAGGGCCCTTTAACAGTCACTTGGGTGTCTATCTTGTCCAAATTAAGTAGTTCCTAGCAAGGGGCACTTTAAGCAGCCTTTTTTCAGTTTTAATAATAGAATATCTCAAAGTGACTCTCATTACTGCTTTAACTGCAGTTATTCCAATCCAGTAATAGAACAGAAGATGGTCTTGCCTTCAAATCTTGTGCATAATTCAAGGTGGTACATTTAGGATATTAATCTTTAAAAAGTTCTGTGACAAAGTAGATCAGATGGATTAGAATGTATAGATTAGGGAAAATAGTAAATTGACAGCATATGGATGGGTATGCTAAGATATTGTGAAGGAAGAATTAAAGCAAACCAGAAGGGATAAATGCGTAGGCTTATCCATTCTTCTACTTAATTTGCTTTCTATGTAATTTCTCCAATAATGCGGGTTTAATTTACAAGCAAAAATCCTGTGAGAAAATATAATTTGAGAATCAGAGGGGTATTTTTAACTGACAAGAAGTAATAGGGTAGAAATATTAAACATGTTTATGTCACTCCCCCCGCCATTTTCCCAACTGGAGAAGTATAATTTTTCCCTTAATCCAATTTTTTTGTATTTCCAGCTTCTTTCTCTCCTATTTGAAGATTTATTCAAAAATTTAATTCTGAACTGAAAAGATGGCTGACCAGGTAATCCCCAACAACGTGCAGCTCAGTTTGATTGTCGTGAAGCATATGCGTCAAGACCAGATCACCAATGGATGGTCAATGCTATCTCCACAGTAAGCATTTTTGTTTTCATTCTGGTATGTAAAGTTTTTCCAACCATAGCAACCTGGTGGAGCTTGATGATCTTTAAGGTCCCTTCCAACACAAACCATTCTACGAGTCTATGGAAATGTATACGTTTTGTTCTATACTCTACTATCTTTGACCATAAAAGCAAATCTACATTAACTTCTTTACAGATTAAAATTGCAAAACTCTGTCATGGGCAGGGCCTTTGGAATTCACTAAAGAATCATTAATCATCAAACCACTTTTTATTCCACTATTTCTTTCAAAGTAATGTTTTAGTGTTTGTGAAGGAATGGTAGAAACAAGCAGATTTCAAAATAGCTATCATGTTTGTATTTATCCAGCTTGCTGCCTTCTAGTTCTACTTGTATGTGTTCATGGTATTTTTTATTACCTGGATTTAACTAGGATCACATTAACATGATCTGTTGAAACGTGGTTGAAAAACAGCGGGAAAACATCATGAACAGAAGATAACTGGGGTGGGAATATAGGCAAAAAAACCCAAAACCAAACTGAATTTCAAGCTTTTTAAGGGCGATGCCTTTTTGTTCATATGAAGTTGCTAGTATGAGCAAACTTGCAGCATAGAAATGAGTACTTCTCTGCTTATATACTGGAGTATTTAACAGGAAAAACTGCTACATGCCTTATTATTGCAAAAAAACCCCATACTTAAACCTTTAAACATTTGTCTTGATTTGATCTTAGACTGTGTCTGCCTCTACTAGAATGGATATTTTCATTTGTGCAAGTGGATAAGAATAAAAATAAAATTACTAGCTTTGTCTCTTACCTCACACATCTACAAGAGCAACTTGTGAGATGGTTCCTGAAATCTAGATTCTAGCTTGTAAATGACTTTGAAATCCATGATTTTTTAAGAAATTAGATTAGTCTAAGTATTTTAGTAGCTGG
This sequence comes from Strigops habroptila, assembly GCF_004027225.2. Classification (NCBI taxonomy): domain Eukaryota; kingdom Metazoa; phylum Chordata; class Aves; order Psittaciformes; family Psittacidae; genus Strigops; species Strigops habroptila. The sequence goes on from NC_044279.2 coordinate 72,994,829, forward strand.
TAAAAATTGTGCAACTTAATTTTTAATCTTTGGAACTCTTGAGAGGGCTTTTCTGCTTAGTATGAAACTGAGTGTTTTCTTCAGTTCTTGTAAACAAAATTAACTATACAAATTGCATCCAAAATCACCAACAGTCTGTTACTTACAAATCCCAGTGTTAAAGCTTATCACTGTTTAATTTTATGAGTGCCCCAAATGTAGTTAAATCTCTTCGGTGCACATAACCAAAACAATTGACAGATTTGTTTCTCTAAATGCTAGTGCTTTCTTCTAGCCGATGCCAGTTTTTCCATTTGGACTGACAGAGATAAATCTGCAAACTATTCAGTACGTATTGTAAAGTCTTCCTTCTTCCACTGTCTTTGGACTTTTTTTTACTGCCACATAAGCAGTTAAACACCATCTGCTCTTAAGCATTGAAAATAATTTCTCAGGAACAATGCCCAGTGTGTACTATTCAAGAGATTAAGCAAATACCATAAAAATCATTCTTGGAAATGACAATCTCCAATCTCACCAGAATGCTTCAATGATAGTCTCAAAGAGCATGAAATAACTCAGTAGATTCATAATTACACCAGAAGCATGCAAAAGAATTCATAGCACTACTACATCAACTATATGGTGGTGTTCAGTGATATTTGCTCTAGGTCTTCCTTTTACCCTGGAAAACACCAGAAGCGAGGGTTGGTCAGGCAGTAATGCCACAGGCCTAATTTCAGCATCTGCAGAATCATCCAACGCTGCTGAGGGAGCACCTTTCAGTTTTCAGTAGAAAGTTCTTCACTAGGGATGGTCTTGCAACAAATTAGCAGAAGGCAATCCTTGGGAAAGCGTTACCTTTGAGATCTTCATTGCATTTGGACTGGCTGTTGACATGGTGGCCGGGGTGAATAGTAGTTGGGACAAAAACTTCCTGTATCCACCGACTCAGGTGCTGGGAACTGTATATGGAGTAGATGTCATGACGTCAAAAATTGTAGCACCAACTTTCAAGATCTTACAGTAGAGATTATTAAATTTACTTGGCATGGAGACATGATTGTGTCCTACAACATTCTCTGAACTCCTCTGTCATCCTAATTAAAACCACGAGTGATACTGCCTGTGATAATCATCAAACATAAAATCTCTGACCATTGTTACCAGAGGACGTGAATAAACCTAATGCGCCCCACGCTTCTTCTATGAGAAGGCACATCAGTGAGTCTTTTCTCTTTGGATTCTAAAAGACTTCAAGGGCATACAGAGAAGTTTGATGTCAGACTTCTCTGGCATGAATGCCTGTGTTTCCTACAAAAATAACAAATCATGAAAAAGGCAGAACTGAAAGTTTGTGGGATCTATTGTAAAAGTGTATTTCACTCAAAATATATTAAAAAAAACCTCAAAAAAAAAAATCTATAAAGGTAGAACAGGAAATAATTTAATTTAGCTAAATTTGAGTATTAATTTACCTGTGAGGGACACATGATGAAGAATCTTGGTGTGATTGAATATATAATAGCAAAAGTATCCTCTCATCTGACAGAGCAGTTTTCTGTTTAAACTTTTTAAAATACTTAGTACGTTATAATAAATAGTTTATATACAGATAGGTAATTAGAAATTTGTTTTATATAAATGCGCATCATTTGCTGTGTAAAGCTGCTCATATCATTCTGTCTAGATTCTGAAAAAAAGGCATGTATTGTCAAGACAGGGATAAACTGCAATAACTTTCCTGAAGGAGTAATTTTATTCCATAGGGAAACTGGTCTCTGAAGAGATTCAAAATGGACCGCCAAGGCGTGACACAAGTATTGTCCCGCTTGTCTTATATATCTGCTCTGGGAATGATGACTAGAATCTCTTCTCAGTTTGAAAAGACAAGGAAAGTGAGTGGTCCTCGGTCACTACAACCATCTCAATGGGGGATGCTCTGCCCATCTGACACTCCTGAAGGAGAGGTGAGGAACTTCTATTTTGCTTTCAGTGTTTCTTGTCCTGAGGCACGGAAACACTGTTTATTTTGAAGCAGGTGAGCCTCCATCAGAGGAGAGATAAATTATCCTCAGCCTGATAACTTCTGTGTCTTCTCACATCCCATCCATTTACATCCTGGTCCTCCTTACTATATTGCCTTTTTTCTCCTACCTGAGAGGACTGTCTGGAAACTATTCAGAAATCATTTGGCTGCATGAAAATGACATGAAGCCTCCCAGTTTTGCTCTTTTGATCAGAGCAGAGAGAAGTCCTAAACTCTTACCCCTTTGTTCTGTAATAAACGTTCTGTTCTGAAGTTGCACCGTAAACCTGCAATTTTTCTAGAAACATGTATTATTTTTACAGAAACAGCTTTAGCCTACAGCTTGAGGAAGAATAACGCCTTTGTATGTTTTACTTTAAAGACATCATCCAGCTATTTCAACCAAATGTTTGATACTGGCAATCTTCTTTTTTTCTTTTTTTTTCCCTGAATAGAAACTACTGAGGGAACTCTGAACTTTCTGGTGTAAATATGTAGTCAATATGAGCTAGTCTCGTTAAGCAGCTGAAATAAAATTGCACTGTATAAGATGCTTGGATATTTTTCATTTTAAAATGTTGAAGTTTGTGTTAGAACATACAGGATGTTTTGCAAATTGATAAATAGACTGATTTTGTATTTCCATTATGCTTCTAAGTAGCTGTTGTTTTGCAAAGAGAAATACAGGGTTATACATGGTTGGATAACTTAAGAACTACAGCTTCATCACCTATATTTTTTATTAGTTTGTAAATGCTAAAACATTACATTTCAGTGTAATAGAGAAAAATCTTCCTTTCTTCCCTCCTAATTTTCAGTGTAGTTAACTTGGTTCATTTCTTTCACTTAGACTTTTTTTTGTTGTTCATAAGTACAATTATTAGTAGTAATACTATTACTACTATTAGTAGTAGTAATACTTTGGAATAAAATGTATAAAAAATGTTTTTTGGGTGGTTTTTTTTTTTTCATTTTAGGCTTGTGGTTTGGTTAAAAACCTTGCCCTCATGACTCATATTACTACAGATATGGAAGATGGTCCGATTATTAAATTAGCCAGTAATCTTGGAGTTGAAGATGTCAACTTGCTCTGTGGTGAAGAACTTTCATATCCAAACGTGTTCCTTGTTTTCCTTAATGGTATGTAACTTTTCAGCAGTCTTGACTCTGATTTGTGGCTGATGGAGAGTTAGGTTTACAAGTTCAGAGCTTTATTCACAGAAAGTATTTAATTTTACTGTAATCTTTATGTATTTTTATATTTATTCATGCAAGTGCCTTTAAAAAACAGAAGGGAAACATGAATTGTTTGCAAAGTTTAGCAATGCTGCTCTCTTTAAAACTAGCTTTTAAAGGGCAACTTGCTTTGTGAATGATTAGAAAAAAATTAGACCTTGGAAAATAAGCCTCTTTGTTAAAGGGATGATTTGGCATATGTGCTTTTCATCTGCACACTTATGTTCCTTCTACCACTGATCCTTTAGTATTTCTAAATCTACAGGTACCATGATATCACATTTCAAAGTATTGACATGTTAAAAACTACAACTGTGATTTTAAAGTAACCCTTTGTCAACAGCGTCCACTTACAGGGACTGTTATTTAATGTCTGTCACCGTGAATAAGTTCTCCATTTACCTTAGAATTAAACAGCAGTTGTTCTTCAATCCTGCCTTTTCCCAGTAACATAAAAGCAACACTTGGCCAAACTGATTTCTTTGCTCTGTTTTTCTGTAGCAGTATGTTGAAGATAAGGTTCAGTGAAACCACATGCACTCTTTTCCGTCTTGTTTTATTTTCCAAACGGGAGTGCAGAGCAGAAATATTGGACTCTTCCTTCACAAGCTCAATCTGTGGTATGGAACAAGATAGCTACGTTCCCACATGTAGATGTTCTAGTACTAAGTGAGGCAAAACAATTTACTGTTCAGTCTACTAGTTTGTAGGTTTAATCCATAAAAAGTTTCAGGCTTGTGGATGACTGACTTGATTCTGATTTAAACTCGTGACCTAAGAGGGCAGAAGATCTTCTAAGTACAAATCCTTTAAGCTATAAAGATCTTTATATTGTCTTACAAACTCCCTACACTATTATGCTTTGTCTCCTCCTTTAAAGTTTTGTTTAAAATGACACCACAGTTATTTCACATATTAAGATAATTTTGGTCAGGTGACTCTAAATAAATTTTACTCTCTTGTTCATTAAGAGTAAAATACTCATCATCAAGAGAGTAGCCACGACAGATACACATCTTGTTCATCATACTGAAGTACATCAGAGTACTTAATTATGCACTAAAGTTCCCTGCTAAAATAGCAATAGCTTGTTGAGCTAAGTTCCTGAAGGAGGAATTCTGGTGCTGTTATGAGTGATCACATATATCAAAAATACCAGGTCTTCCTAAAATTTCTGACAAGGCAGCAGGACAGTTCCTTGGTCTGTTCTGGAAACCTTGGGTCCATTTCAGTACAGGTGAAATTACAGGCTTCAGAATTATTGTTTGCTTGTACACTAATTGTTGAATGGGCACCTGAGCAGAAACATATAAGCTGGTTTCTGAAGCTATTTGGAGGCAAATAGATAAATGACCTGTGAAATTCTGATACTTAGGTTTTTTTATGTTTACTGAGAGAAAAGAGCCAATTCTTATTCATATCAGAAAACAGGAAATTTTATGACAACTCCTGTTATTTGCAAGAAGTAGGAAATACTTCTATGCATGCTAGACGTGACCAGAATTTCTAAGTAGAGTTTTGGATATGCAAAGAATGCACAATGAATTTATTCTCTTTCTGAACAGGTAACATCCTCGGTGTCATACGTGATCATCAGAAATTAGTCAACACATTTCGGATAATGCGTCGGGCGGGTTATATCAATGAATTTGTTTCCATTTCTACAAATCTTTCTGACAGATGTGTCTACATTTCCTCTGATGGAGGGAGATTGTGCAGGTAAACATCTCATCAGAATTCTTTCACTGGTGAATTTACTATGAACATTGTTTTATGCACAGTAAATACACTGGGCTAAGAGTTTCCTGGGTACAGATATAAGCAAATTCAGTAGGATTTTTTTTTTCTCCATAAATAACCCTCATTCAAAACAGACAGGTCTGAAAAACATCCTATATAGTCGAGCAACCTAAAAAAAGAAAGAAGCCCAAAGAAATCTGTTTTACCTGTAAACAAAATTCAAAACAAATTGTTTCTTCTATCTTAAAAAGGGTGAGGGGCAATTAAAATCAACCTGATTGGCAACTCTAGTAATATCCAGTGTCCTCAGAGGGGTTTTTTGCTTCCTGCGAAGTGAGAAGCAAGCAGCCATTAGTCTGATATCCCATGGGTGTGATATCACGTTTTAGAATGAGAAGCTACTCATTGTCTTCAAGGACTTTTACTTCTGGTGCTAAACTTCCTCAGGTGTGTGTACTTGTTTGCTATAATACTAAGAAGTATTTGGTTTATTTCATTGCTTACCCTTCAAGGTAAGCAATTTCCTTAAGATTGGAAATTCAATAAACATATAAGGAAGGTCTCTGTTTTGAGATGCTCAGACTCTTTATTAGACAGAAAGAGTGCATAAATAAAGCCATGTCACAGAGAAAGCAAAAAGGAATTGGATGGCTAAAATGACAGAGTGTGGAGCATAACAATGTTTTGGGACAGAAAATCAGGTTGATTTATAGTAGAGGCTAGAGATTCCAGTCAGATTATGGCAACACTGTGCTGGGTTATTTACAAGTAAAACGTCTCCAAACCCAAGTAATTAGCCTAAAGAACAAGGCATAAAAGATGAACAAAGCAGAGATTGGGAGAGGCAGAATGAGTTAATAAATATATGCATATTTTAGCACTGACTACCTGTGTGCGTATTTTATGTGTACTTCAAAGAAGCAGCAGTCACAATTACAGTTGGCGTTCCACCTTATTCATTAACTGAATTTCAGAGTGTGTTGAATGCAGTTGGAGGTACGCTAGAGGCTTCAAAATAGTACGTGTGCCTACTATCAGTTAATCATGCCTGCTCAAGACATCCAGAGTAGGGGCATATTCAGTGGCAGAGAAAATACTTCTCCAGTCAGGGCTAATATCGGCCATTCTGCAGGTTTGGAGATGCAGCAAAACTTCTGATCTGTAATATAAAGACAAGTGAAGTCATGTAGATTTCCAGTTTACCAAGTTTGCTTTTTGGCAACCCCACCCTGCAATTGTTCAGCTACCCCCATTAACGATTTGAAAGTGCTCAGTAGTCTTCAATCCGTTATTTAGACTTCAGAGTGGACTCCACAAGTATCTTGTAGCTATTTGCTGCTCTTTATAAGAGCAACTTGTCCAAATAGCAACAGCCCTTGACATTTCATTCTTGCATGCCATCCTTTGTGTCAGTGTTTTTGTGTGGTAAGGAAGCCTTCAGAGATCCATGCGCTGTTGAAATTTATGGATTCATCTGAGGTCATCCATAGTAAATGCCTGTACTTTACATTATGTAAGTAACAGCAAAATACATTCTTGCATGTGGACACTTGAGCACAAACTGTTCACTCAGTGTTCTATGAAGTCCCTGCAATATCCATAGAACTTAGTGCTGTTCTTAGATTTTTAGATTGGGAAATCAAATCTTTTAAAGCCACCACAAGATGTCTAGGTAAAACTTATAAAATGTTAGTTTAAAGATTTAGAGGGGGGAAAGAGGCTTTCTCCTGAAGATTGAAATCTTAACTTCTCTTGTACACTTCTTGGGTACTTCATAGGCAGTATGTCAGTTCAGGATATCTATGTATCAAACCAAGGTTACTGACTGTATTTATGTGTTACCTGCCTAAGCATTTGCTATGATAATACTTTTGTTGGTTTTGTTTTGTTTTGTTTTTTTAATTGTAGACCCTACATAATTGTCAAGAAGCAAAAACCTGCAGTTACAAACAAGCACATGGAAGAACTGGCTCAGGGATACAGGTACAGAATTCAAGTAGACTATATTCAAGTTTACTAATAAATACTGTGTGGAAATACTTCAGTCGGTCAGTATTTCACCATTTTGGAGTTAGCTACGTAGGGAAGTCTACTCTCTTATGTAAATAAATAATTGGTGTATTGGAGGTTCAAAGTCAAATTAAGTCTGGTCTTATTTTGTTACTGCTATCAAATTGGTAATTATACAGAATAAATACGTCTCACAGACTCATCTCTTTGCAAGTGGAAGGCCTCAGGCAGTATCATCCTTCTCATTGAAAAAAATCAAACATTTTAAAGGAATATCAACTTGACTGTCCTAAACTAGGCACATTCAGAATTAATTTTGAAACTCCTTGCACAGTCTTAGTTTGGGTGTTTAAAATAACACACACAAAAGTGTTTAAATGTAGCTTTAATTAAATTTGGCAAACCATCACAAAAACTTACTAGATTACCCTTAAATTTGCCCACATTTATAATGATGATGAGTAAATGCAGGAAGATTTTATTTAGTTGCTCAGATAAGTGACATTGGTCAGCCAGACTATGGGAAGCAGTCAATGGGCAAGGGGCTTAATTTAAAAAAATACATATTCTTTAAATATGTAAAATGCACAGAACTTCTCATGTAAAAGTATTTTTCTAGTTTAACTTCTACACATCACATTCCTCCAATATATGCATTATGTAGTTTTATTTTTGCAGAAATACAAGAAAAGACGGTGCTTCTAGTATTATTTTTTAATTTAACTGTAGGAATTTTGAAGACTTCTTGCACGAAGGCCTTGTTGAATATTTGGATGTGAATGAAGAAAATGACTGTAACATTGCGTTGTATGAACATACAATTAATAAGTAAGTATGCATTCAGATGAAACACTGGTACAGTAAACGCTTTCATAGGGTGGCTCTCTGAAATGCAAGTATATTAGTAAAGTTACTGTTTTCACACTTACACTTTTCCTTTGCAGTACTGTTTCCTTGGTTGAAACAACTCAAGATGAAAGCTAAAGAAAGAAATCTGTTTACATGCATCTTAAATTTTATCCATTGGGTAGTTTTTATCAGGGCCTATTAAAAACCACGACAGATGCATAGTAGGCCCTGATAAAAATGTCGGTATAATTCTGTGTATTCTTTACCACATATGTTAAACACATTCCTGGTATATGATTTTCATTTAGAAAGATTTCCAGATTTGTTGTGTTTTCCACATATCTGAATGACCTGATGCTTTGGTTTTTCCCCTGTGTCTTGTGACCGTGATAAAGAGTCCACATTAAAGGAAGGATTCTTTTAAATTTTTAAGTCCTCCAATCTTTTATCTTTTCTTTTTAATGTTTCTCTGACAATATCCTGTCAGCTGAAGGCTGCATATAAAATGTTAGAAGTTATCTCCATGAAATGTTTGATCAGTGGATTTATGCAGAAAATGCATTATCTAAATGTTCTGTCCTGGTCAAGCACTCATAGAAGCCAATAGAAAGACATCATTGATTTCAGTGGAGCTGGATGAGACCTTCAGTTATCTTTAACCTTTGCCAGATGAAATGCATTAACTCTGCTAATTAAATTGTATTGCTCCTGCCCAGGCTTTTGAACACTTCATCACTTTCAGAAATTGCTCTTGCATGCTCTTGGCTGGCTTCTGTATACATGAGTAGAGAAGAGCACACACAATTGCTGTCGTTTGTGCCAAAATTAAATAACTTCCACAAAGCACCAGAGCTGAAAAGTTTAACTTACAGGACACGTGACACAGCTAGGAAGATTAATGGGAGCGTATCACATGAAATCCCTGTTTAATCAAAAATAGCGGGAGACAGTGAACTTCCAGTAGACTAGTGTGAGGAAATGACTCCACAATAACTGCCAGAAGGTTTAGGAGATTCGTGTGTTGTCCATCAACTTGTTTTGAGTTTAGCTTCAATGCTTGTAGCTAATAGTGCCATAAGTATTTCAGCTTGTACCAGATGAGCGTGTTGCTGCTTGTGTTTAGTAGTGATATTCCCTACATTCTGAATAGTTGATTTGTGTACCCCCTTCCCCCAGCTGATCATCTTGCATTTTAAATGGTGCAACCATGTTGGTACAGCTTGTTCTGGTAATACAACTGATGCAATCCACTATTGTGAAGTATCCCATTAACATTCCTGCTTTTGTAATGTAGGCTTCTTTTGGCTACAGTATCCTCTCTCTACCTTTCCAATCCAATTAGGGGCTTTTTCTTTGGAGGATTTGGCTCTATTTAATGCGTTCAATTTCTTCCTCACACATTTGTAACTCTGATTTTCAAACTCATGAGGTTACTTCCCTTTCTCGGGCCCATTTCTGACAGTGACATTTTGACTTGCAGAAATTAAACTGCTCTGTAAAGTCTAAAGGTCTCTTATTAGCACTGTGGAATACTTCATAAGATACTAGGATCTGCATATGTTGCATCTTCTTTGATTGAAATAGGAAAAATGGAAAAATACTGTGTTGAATACCCTATCTGAAAATGTATATGTAGTTCCATGCACTAGTACCTTCTGAAGAAATTCGCTGACTTCGTTGTCAGTAAGTCTTCAGCCTTTTGTTTTATTGTTTGAGAAGTGTCAGCAGTTCTGTGAAGTTCTGCAGAATGGAGGAGCAGTCTGTGCTTTAAGTTTGCTACTGGCTCCTGAGACTATTTTGCAATTACTTGACTGCAACTGGGATTCTGCTATTCGTATTTTCTTAAGCCAGGCTTCAATTAACATAGCTGCTTTTTATCAAGTGAAGAATAGTGGCTATCCTCTTTCCAGCAGGTGATTTTGAGGTTGCTCAAGCATATTTGTGACTTACCTATCATATGCAGAAATCTTTATAATTTCATTAGGTTTGCTCCTCAGGGTTTCCAGGTTTTTTTTTGGTTTTCAGATTTCTTTTTTTTTTTTCCTTCCAGTAGTACCTACATTGTTTATGTAAGTTCCTGCTGGTCCTTGTCTTCAGTCTTTATGTACTTGTGGATAATTCCTCAGCCTTTTTGAGCTTGTGATGCTTTGCTGGCTTTTAAGTGTTGTAAAGTAAAGATTTTGCCAGTCATTCCTTTGCAAGGTCTTAAAGTTTAGTAATCACATTAATTTCTTTAACTAGTTTCAGAAAGTCTTCCGAAAGACTTCTAAGAGAAGTCAAACATTAAATATGGGATTTTCATAATGCAGTGGGGTTAGGTGTGTGGGAGAAGCAATGCATGCCTAAACCCAACTCTGTGTGATAACTCCAGAACATTGTGAAAGATATTCTTTGGATACGTTTAGTTAGTATTATCTTTAATTCAGATTTCCCCATTTCCTAGTTACTTATCTTGATTTAAATTCAGATCTGCTCCAGCCAAGCTTTATTGTACACTCCATCCTAAATTTTAGTCACTCCACTTGCATCCCAATGCATGTTACGATTTAATTGTCTTTATTGAGCATGGACTTCCTCCTCTGAAGTTCATGCCAAGTGGAACAAATTTTGTAATTTCTCAGTCTTTACTCCTCATCCCTGTCTTTTTACTTGTTATCAATACTGCTTTTTAACAACATAATCGCTTCCAAAATATTTGCAGAGCTTTTCCAACAGTATTTTATTATGCCTTATCACTTATGGCACTGGATCTGTTCTGGACACAGATGTTTTCCCTCTAACTGACTATGTAACAGACCTTGGAAAAACTAAAACTACACTTTCATTTTTTTCAGTACCTGAATCTGTCTTGCTCTTCCTTCCTCCACTTCCCCAGTGGATTCCTAGATCTCTGAGATTTGTAATTTGATGCGGAGGACTCTCATTACGTGAGAAGACATTCCTTAAGGCATTTTAGGTCTTACTGTATAAAGTGATGATTTATTGTCTCACTAAACTCGCTCAGGTTGTCGTTATCTGGAGGCCTTTTCTCCACAGTGGAAATTCTTAAACCCTCATTTATTTCTCCTTTACTTCTTTTCATGTGGAAACACTTAAAGCCAAAATAAAGCTTTTTTTAAAAATTAAAAAAATCCCATAGTGAATCCATATTTTGAGGTCCTGCTGACTTACATTTCCTGAACAGAATTAATTGAAGTACTATGAGATACTACTAAATTAAATAGATTCTAGTGAAGATGTTTGTTCACAAGAATGTTATAATTGATACTTTTTCTTTTAAGAGATACAACACATTTGGAGATTGAGCCTTTCACACTTCTTGGTGTCTGTGCCGGACTGATTCCATATCCTCACCACAACCAGTCCCCAAGGAACACTTACCAGTGTGCCATGGGGAAACAAGCAATGGGTAAGACTTTTTTATTCCTTTTTGGAGTGTTACGTAGTTTTTGAAGCTATGTAGCAAAAAAACCCAGAAATTCTTTCTTTCCAGTTCATGAAAAAGCTCTGCTGGGAAGAGCAAATTAGCGCTTCTTTTAGCTTTGAGGAAGAAAGAATTTACTTCTGAAAGCTGAAAAAACTAAAAGCAAAAATACCATTCAGTTTTACTTAATGAAGATCATATCTTCAGGTCTTAAAGCAAAAAATTGAGAAACTGGGGCACTATTGCTTTTTTGTTGGGTTCTTTTGATAATTCAGCATAGCTGCAAGATTGGCAGAGTGGTTTTTTCCTCTTTATGCTCTAATATGCTGTGGGTTTCCAGACAAAAAGAGTTTAAAAGTGTTCTCACAAAGAGAGACAGAGCATGGAAAGAGGAGAATTTCCCTGAATAGTTGAGTAGGTGTCGTAAAAATGAATAAATAAATAATTACATCTACATTAGAGAAGAGGAATAAAAAATGTGAAAGAAAATGCTTAGTTACTTGGACACTTCCTGCAGCTGTAGTTCAGATTTCTGGCTTTTCCTGGTTTGGATGAAGAGGGCAAGTAACAGCTCTCAGTAAAACAACTGAAGACTGGATCACTTAATAATTCTTTTCACAAATGTAATAGTTGGTCATTAAAACCCAATGGGTTTAGATTTGTTGTCATGGGTAATTGACATTAGGTAAGTTCTAATCCTTCCTGTAATACACAGCTAAACTAGCATTAAAGCATCCAAGTCATAAGGCCCATGATCAAGCCAGAGTCCTAAGAAGAACCTGACCAGTAGTACATCAGTTCAGACAGCTGTATTCAGACTTGTGCTGTACATGCCAGTTTTATGTCTTGTATTGATGGCTTGCTTGCAAGTCGAGAGCTACAGCAGAACAACTCTGTCATGAAAAAACTACCACTTCTGTTAGGCTTACTAAACCATTTGTTGGGTGCTGTGTGTTCAAAACTGAAGCACTGCACCTTTTGTGAGACTTCTCCAGCAAGAATTAATAGCAAAGCAACTGCTCTTGTGCTGAACTGTCATGTTGGGTGCATCAAAATAGCAGAAAATAGCAACAGATGCATGTCTCCCTTTACATTCAAAAATTAAAGAGGAACGATGCAATCTTTTTCCCTTACAGTTCTCCCCATCCCATTATCTTTTCCCACCCCCGAGTCTCTATTTTATGACTATTAGTCTCAGAAGGTTTGGTTAGTTACCACACACAGTTAAGCAGGATCAGTGTGTACAGAAAGCCAATTCAGATATCTGTGGAGTTCTTGAAAGTTTTCTGTGTGAAGGTTTTTTTCCCCCGTTTTTGTTTTGATGTCATTTGCAATTTCATTGTCTGTTGTTTTCTGAGTTGGTGTATTCAGCTGTACTTTGACCCTGGTCTTGCACATTTAGCTCCTTGGATACAATCCTCTGACGTTCCTGCTGAACGCTAGGAACACAAAAGCCATTGAATATCTTGAGCAATAAAAAAGCCTTGTTTCGGTTTGTTATGACAAACACTACTCAAAGAATAAGCAGCTAGATAAAGTACATTTTTAAAAGTTGGCACATGACCTTGAGCTGTATTTCCTCTGCCTGAAGTATCTGCAAACACCTGAAAGATTTTTTGTAATAACTGTTTTAAAAAAAAAAAAAAGCCACATAAGTGAACAGTATATTCAGGCAGAATAAGATTTTTTTCTAAATTTTGTTGATCAATTGAGACTCTAGAGGATATTCGTGAACATTTCACAGGTTTTTTTTCCATTTATATTTTAGGAAAAGATGTAGTGCTTCAAACCCCTCCCCTTTCAGTAACCATCGTTACTCTTCTTTCTCCATACTGAAATTGCAGAGCAGCTCCCGGTCCAGCATTACCCACGTGGAAAATCTCGTGTCCACGTCCACCGTGCCCAACTCCTCGGCTGTCAAAACCTGGGGGCCATGGAGGGAGCCCCGGGGTCTCAGAGTGGGAAAGGAGAGCCCTGTGCTACTCAACACTGACCCCCTCTGACCATTGCCACAGGGCTGTGCCAGCAGCTTGGACGCTCTTGGCTCTTTTTTTAAGCAACATCAAGCTAGGGAAAGGTGTGAAAGCACAAGTGAATGGAGAGAGTAGACATCAGAGCTTGCAATGGGCTCTCTAATGCAGTTATCTCTGACAAAGCATTAGGTGTTAAAATATTTAATGTTTATGTAGGATAACATTAAAATGTCCCTTTCATGGGCAGAATGAGTCATCTTGGAGAATAGGGCTGCACTTACTGACCAAACTGGATTTCAGTGAAATGAAGTTGAAATGAAATCCCTCTGTTTTGGCATAGATAATTTACCATATGTTGCAGGTCGAACTGTAAGACTGAGGGGAAGTCATGATTATGTGGCAAATAAAACAGCAGCTGCAAAGACCCTCAGTTGAATGTTGACATTTCAGTGCAAAGTTAACAGTTGTAGCTTAAATCTGAGAAGTATTTTAAGATTTAAAATACAAGAGTCTGTGCTGTTTGCATTCCATGTGCTGCGAAAATAATGTTTAAGAGGATCAAAGGCTCCTACAATTAGTGAAATAATTTAAATGGAGCTTTTCAAGTCCATTAAGACATAGACAGTCAGTTTGACACACTGTCCTCTGTGACTGTGAAGTGTTGTGTAAAAGCCTAATGTCAGAAATTAAAACATACACATTTTCCTGCCAGTAATCCACCATATTTGCACATGCACATGCGCATCTGTGAAAGTGGCAGTGTTGGGTACACAAAGCAAGCTGTACGCTCTCACAGCACAACTGTGCGCTGCACTTTCAACCCATATGTCATCATGCGAGTCTTGAGTAAGGAAAGGAGGGTTTGGGTGCTAAAGATTACTTTAACCTGTGAAAGAGTTAGAAGTACTTGAGGGGAGGGTGGTAGGTTGGCAAGACCTTTGTTGCAGAGGTTTATGTTAAAGCAACTTTGCTATTACAAAAAAACCCTCTTCCTGTATAATGTACATTCTGCTTTGCTTCTGTGAAGTAGCAAAGCCCTTTATATACTGCTTTGCCTTGTGCTGTAACCAGCTGAATGTGTTAAAGTTGAGTTTGAGAAGACAAATGTACTTCAAGAACTGAGTGCTGTGGGGTTTTGGGTTTTGACAGTTGTGAAAGGCTTGTTGGTGGGCTGAGAGCTCAAGTGCTCCCAAATTTTGTATGCCAGCCTGTTGGCAGAGAACTGAAATGAACATCAAAGCAAAACCAGCTGTTGCTGGTCATCACAGCTGGACCTGGGTACTTTGTGGTTAGGGCTCAGTTTTGCCACTGTTCTTTGAGGAGAGCGTTTGTGCCCTGTGACAGTCTCTTTTTGCCAGCTCTTCTCTCCCTGGTAGCAGGCACAAGAAGTGCTGGGACAGAAATGAGCCAGACTACTTTCCCCAGTTTACCCATAATCTTTTTAACTGACTTCTTAATCTTTCTACGGTGAAAAGAGTATTTCAAATGCTGAACGTCCAGATCTCCTGATATGTGTACTGTGAAAATCTCTCTGGGATGAGTTGGAGTCCCCTTTACAAGATTTAGTGCAGTGTTTAAAAATTCCTTTCTCTGTTGATTTGTGGTCATATAAAAGAACAAAATAGTAGAAAATCCATGGTGAAATCAGGAGAAATTCAGAAGTACAGCAGTTCTTTCCTTGGCATGTGCAATAATAGCCTTTTTGGCTTATATCTTAAGCAGATTGTTTTCTATATTCTTCTTATTTTTTATTATACTATGTAAAGTTGCTCTAAATAATACACTAGAGAATTAGATAAATGCTTATTTTAGCTGGCTGTTTGTTCTGGTGAGTTCTCAAAACTTTCTGCATCAGAATAAAAATATCCTGCTTATGCTAAATATCGATAGATAGTGATTACTTCACACTACAGAATGATCAAATGATACTTATAAATAAAAAGTCAGGAAATGGGAAAAAAAGGGAAGAATGCACACATGCATTCACAATATACCAAGGGAAAAAAAAAGAGAAAAGCAAGAAAATGATCTTTGTCGTATCCAGGTCAACGTTGTGTGTTTTGCTTTAAACAGGGCTAATTACCGATGGAAAAAAAAAGTGGTTCTTGCTGTTGGGATCATTATAAATGTGGGTCATTGTGAGCAGGGTTTGTTATGGTGAACTTTAATTATACTTTACTTTTGCTTGGCTGTTTGGCTGAAGCAAACAAGGGCTCTGTTCTTTCAGAGAGAAAACAGAAATAAAGCTAGTGACTTCCCCCATTTCAACACCCACAGTGAGGTCTCGTCCCAACACACCAATCCTCAGAAGACAAGAGCTGCTTCTTAATTTTACATAAGCAGATTGTGGTTTAAGGCTGTGGTTTGTTAGACCAGTGTAGAGAAGGCATTATTTGTATAACCATTACATCATAGCAATTAGGACAGATATTGTTGACATACGGCATGCTTTTTGGCTAATTTATTTCACTTGTACAGTTGAATCATTCTCTAACTGGCTTCTTTCCTGCTAGGATATCCATCATTTGTATATATGTATATGTTTTGCATTTGATATGATACAGCATTCAACTCCTGAAGACTTGACTGAATACAGTTTATTATTGAGGCTCAAGATCTCAGTCATGTCAGTCGCCCATGGCTCCTGATCTGATACACACAGTAATAGTCCTGTTAGGCTCATCTGAACCTCTGATAAAAAAATACCAGCTTTGAAATACATAAAGCTCTGAGAGAGAAATAATTTGCATTGCCTGAAATATGTAAAAGTGTCAGGTGTAATCCTTGATACACAGGAGACTTCCACAGATTTTTACTGGGGTATAAAGGACAAGTTTAGCTATGATCAGGTGATCTGGACGTTATCACATCTAAGCATCCCTAACCAGTGAACCATAGCAGGTACAGCATATAGGCATCTCAGAGGAGAAAAACATAGTAAGCATTTCAAAACTGAAAGTTGGCATGGCTTTCTCAGGACAAGATTTCTTTCAACAACAGGAAAATGTACCTATCCATGAAACTTTTAAGATGAGTTTTACAGCAGAAAACCTATCCTGAAAGCACTCAGATTATTCGTCTTAGGTGCAGAGGCAAAAATGGTCTAAACCTTAAGTTTTTATTTGGAAGTAGATTTTCCTACCTGTGTAGTAGGAAAAACAGGTTGGGTTTTTTTTTATCAAAGCGCAATGAAGACAGTGTCTAACACTTAGGCGAAGAGAATATCAGAAGTAATAGGGCTCTCACACGGTGGGCCTTGCGAGGAGTGACGGGGAAGCTCTTCAGTGTTGATGAATCCAGGCCCTACGAGCTTGTTTCTTACTGGATACAGAAAATACTGCTCAGGGATGATTGACTTCATTCTCAAAAAAAAAAAAAAAAACCCAACAGAAAGGCAACTGCTCAGAAGTGAGAGACAATTGAAGCCTGTCAACTCTACCAAATCTTCCTTGCCATTTGAAAATGCTGTGCCTGTGGCTTCAAATCCACTTTCTAGAACCAAGACAAGTCCAGGTGTGCAAGAGCCAGTTATAACACCTTATTTTCAGACAGTATCTGTTGAGCTATCTCCTCATTGTTGTCCTTGGAAATCATCACAGAACCATAGAATAGTTCGGGTTGGAAGGGACCTTAAAGCTCCTCCAGTTCCAACCCCGTGCCATGGGCAGGGACACCTTCCACTGGAGCAGGTTGCTCCAAGCCCCTGTGTCCAACCTGGCCTTGAACACTGCCAGGGATGGGACAGCCACAGCTTCTCTGGGCAACCTGTGCCAGTGTCTCACCACTCTCACAGTAAAGATTTTTTTCCTAATGTCTAATTTAAACCTGCCCTCAGACTTAGGGTGGTTTAGGAGAGAGAGCTTAGTGCCAATGACAGGACAGGTCTTTGGAATGCTCATGATGATGCTGCCTGGTTTTAGAAATCTGATTTTCTAGGCATTTTATTTAAATGCAGGAAGTTGGAAGTTGCAAATAGATGCATCTAAAACATGAAGCTGCCCTCCCCAAGAGCAGATTTGTGTTCAGCTGTACTATATTCTGGTTAAGTGAAGTCTTCATAATACACTGGCTGCTTTCACTTTTCCTTGAAAGCAGCCAGCCTCTGAAATTGCAGGAGAAAATGAAAAGGTTTTGAAAGACTTACCTCCTAAGCACAAGTACTGCAGAATATTTAGCACTTAAAGCTTTAAAACTTTAACTTTTTAGACTATAATTTCTTAATTGCTTAGAGACATAGCATAGTCCTGGTACAGCAAACTCTAATAACATACGATTGCCTTAACTTTTGTTCTGCTACACAACGGTTTATGTTTCCCTGCTGGGTGTTAATTATTTTTTCCTCAGATTTCAGAAGACACTTTGGCAGTCTGATGGGACAGGGCCAAAAATTTCAGTCTCAAGCTGGGAGGTCTATACAAAAGACTGAATTCTGAACCGTAAATTTAAAATTAATTTCATGTAAAAAGACAAATATATTGTGAGTGAACTTCTACTGTAGTCTTTCCCTCAATGATGCCTCTAATTTCAGAAAGTAAATCAGTCTTGGCTGCTGCTAACTATATGCTTTGTTCATGCTTTGTGACATTCTAACACAGGCTGTTGTTGAACTAATTATTGCCCAGAAAAGGAAGGAAATATGATGTGGAAGACACAGAGCTTGATCCACAGTTCCTCTTGAACTCGACAGGAGTCTTTCTATTGATTCTCACGAAATTTTGGACCAGGTCTATGGAATACAAGTTCAGCTCTCCAAAAAAACTCTATGGCTATTAGAACAATAAAGCAAACTTCATACTTGCAGTTTTATTCAGTGTTGTGATTTTTAAAAGATCTCATCCGCAGTCAGTCATATAGGACTTGACTTTCTTTTGTTGTTGCTCCTTTTGTCTTAATGGTTAGGTTTTCTATGCTTAAGAAAAAATAAATAATTCTTTCTGGAAGCTTAAATTAAGAAGCCACTTATATTTAAATATAATTTAAATATAATAATGTAAATTTGTTTTAGTTCTGTCTTTCACAGTTGTCCCCCTTTTTTTCCTGAAGAAGTTCTATTATGAGATTAAATTCCTCAGTTTGTGGTTTTAGTTAATTTATATCTTGGTAATTTTTTAAGCCAAAACATTTCTAGAAAATTCACTTTGTTCACACACTTTTGTTTTTCATTTACATACAGGTACTATTGGATACAACCAAAGAAACAGGATAGATACTCTCATGTACCTTCTAGCCTATCCACAAAAGCCAATGGTAAAAACAAAGACAATAGAACTGATAGATTTTGAGAAACTGCCTGCTGGACAGAATGCCACAGTCGCTGTGATGAGCTACAGTGGTTATGATATTGAAGATGCTCTTGTCTTAAACAAGGCCTCTTTGGACAGAGGTAAGAACCATCAACTCTTCCCACTTCTCTAGCGTGTGTGTTCTAATACATATTTTAATAAACTTCTTGTCTCCTGGTGTTATCCTAGAATAATTCTTACTGCAGTTACAAGCAGTACGTCTCCAATTAAGAAATTGAATTCCAAAACTGCTTTGAATGCTTTTGTTTGTTTTCTGCATGAATAGTGATTGTAACTCAATGCTCGGTGAAGTTGCCATCGTGGGAATAAAATTCTGACTGTGGATATTATAAGAAAAAATTATTAACTTTTGACCTCAAAAAAGTATAAATGGCCCCTTTTAAAAAATATTTAGTTTACAAAAAAAGGGAGGTATTATTTAATCTGTTCTGTTGGGCTTGCCTTTTAGAGGTTACCTGAATCCCTGCTCATTACTAACAGAGAGGGGGTCTCATTATTTTCACCAGTAACAAAAGCAATAGATGAAATTAGACTTCTGTATTTGGGAAAGGAATGGAACGTGTGGTAGTTTGTGTCATTGTGAACTCTGTGGTCTGAGGGAGAAACAGGAGTATTGCCTACTATCTGAGAGAAAGTAATAATGTTGCCTAAAGCAAAATAATGTGGTGTTTATTCAGAGATAAACTAATGACCTGCCTTCTTTAAAAAAAAAAATCTATGCAGCGTGGTGTATCTTAAGTAAAAGTATGTAAGCACCAAATATAAGGTAACTAAGTGAAACCAATGCTTGTGCCTGCCTCACTCCACATTTCTTCAGTGCTTTATATTAATGCTGCTGGGGGTTGAGGGAGAGTTGCTGGAAAACTTAGTCTCTCTTCTCTCTCTTTTCTAAATAAATTCCCTTGAGAGAAGACATAGTGCAGTGAGATCAAATTGGTTTTAGTTTCGGGTGGCCAAAATCAGATTCTTCCATCACTTCATTCCCCCTACACTCCCTTCCTCCTGGTTGCTAGGCAGCAATAATAGTATTCCTAGACATGTATCTTTGGCATTAATGTCTGCCACGTTTAATTTATGCCTCCTTTTCTAAAACAACAACAGGCATGATTTAAAACTGAATGTTTTCTGGTAGACTGGTAACATTTACAGGGAGAGCTGTGGTGCTTGTCAGGAGTTACTTGACATAATCTAAAGATATAGATGTACTGTATGTGGCTGCAACAATATTTCAAATGAACTAAAATAATGTAGGTTGATTAGAAAGCCTTGCTCTTGGCTGTCTGTAATTCTAAATGTGATGAAAATGTTTAGTATTGTGGGTAGTTGCTGTACTTGGAGAGATATTCCAGAGATGCTACTTTTCTCATCTAAAACCCAAAACAAACCTATTTTATAACAATATATATAACTCAGAATTCTTTCAGCTGGGGAGAAAAGTGAGCAACAGGGTGGTTATGTATGAAATACTCAATCAGTACTTTCCTGGTAGGCTAGCTTGTGTCAGCCACAAACATGAGTAGAAGTTCAGGTTTCTTAGAACTCCCGAGAGGAAGAGGTGCTGTTCTCATCCTGTTACAGTTTTCTCTCCTATGTTATTTCTCTGTGAACCATCAAAGGTAAGAGAAATGATGCATGTGCGTGTGTGTGTGTGCAGAGGCATAGAAGTGGATTAGCACAACTTCAGAACTGAACTGTAGTCCAATGTCTAAAAAAAAGTAGCATGCATGATCTGATTTTTAAATTGTGAGCTACTAAGTGTCCATGTACAATGTTATATATATTCAAGACAATGAATAACCTGATTAATAAAAGAAATATTTTATGTTCTGTCACTCAGCAGGTGGATCAGCATTCTTGTTTTATTCTGATAATGTGTTATAAAGAATCCTTGAACTCCTAAGCAGATAAGTTCTTGTTGCATTTTAGGTTTTGGAAGGTGTCTTGTATATAAGAATGCCAAGTGTACACTGAAGCGCTATACAAACCAGACATTTGATAAAGTCATGGGTCCAATGTTGGATGCAGCTACTCGTAAACCAATCTGGCGCCATGAAATTTTAGATGCTGATGGTATCTGCTCTCCAGGTATGTCAGACTACATGTTCAATCATAGCATGTTCCTAATCTGAGGTAGAAATTAATGTTCTGTTAATAATTCTTGTGCACCTTGTTTACTTAGTGTAGTAAGTGGGGTTTTTTTCTTGAAAGTGACAGTATTGTAATGGAAAATTAAAAAATGTTAATTTCTGAAAGCAGCAGGGTACCACTCATTGGAGGGTTTTGGGGCTTTACATTTAGGGAACTTTATATTTAAGTAGAAGAGTGAGTCTTTAACAGTGTGAATCTATTGAAGCATTAGAACTTGTATTCCTCTTATGTCCCCAAACTGGCAAACTTTAAATGCTGTAGGTTTTTTACTGTTGTCTCTCATATGTTCTGTCATTGTTTTCTAAGGATAAAGTCCTTATTATTTTGATTTCATATGTTCAAACCTCCTAGCTTGCTGTCTGTTAATGCAGTTGTTTGAGGAAGTAAAACCTTGTGGTTTTAACACTTCAGCAATATGCTTGGAGAGAGAGAAGAAAATAAATACAACTATGTTTAGCTATGAGGATAGGTGTATAACTTTCCAATGGAAATAAATTTCAGAAAGAATCCTCCCATACTGTCATCCTTCAATTAAGAAATGGCTTAGTAGATCTGCTGAGATTTAATAAGAAAGGTGCTGTAAAAGGCACTAAATTTAATTCCATTATAGCAACACAACTGCGTCACTTTTGCTCTTTTACACATCACAATGGAGCTTCCAAAGTTAATTAAAGAAAAAAAGGCAAGAATCTCCTGAAGTATTAGGACAGATAGGACTGGGATGGACTCCAAACTGAGGCTGTTCTCAGTGTGTAGGTAAAAAACCTCTTTAAAGTAGTTCATGTGGACAGAAAAGAGACATAGGCCAAAGTTCAGTGTGATTTTGTGGGGGAGGTGGGAGGCAGGTATTTAATGTGCGTTTGTATCATTGGGCATGCTACTGGTCTGGTTTTCTATGTGAAGAGCAGGATAAGGGAATGGAGAGGAAAATAGCTGATGTATGAGACACAGAAGTGATAGAAAAAAGTAACTGCAAGGAGAAGCTGGAAGTAGTCTTGCATAACTCATTGTGGGAATGATGTGATGTCCTGAATATAGATGTGAATTTCTAAAATTTGTCAGTCTTGCTTGTTAATTTTCTCCATAATTACAGCAAATGACTTCAGGTGCTTTTGTGTATTCTTTAGACCCAGGGTATGTTGAACAGCTGTTCTCATAGTGCACCAGAATGCTAGCTATTCTGTTTTGGTTACCAAAAAAAAAAAAAAGCTAGTTTAATGATTCCCTTCCCATATAGTAGCCAATAAAATAACATGGCAAACTTCCTCTCAGTTTGTCTTCCAGGTTACCTTTTTTATAAAGCTTAAAATGTATTTCTAACATAGGTAGCCAGGTATGTTTCCATAGTGCTTTTTTCCATTGTTCTTTGTAGGTGAGAAAGTAGAAAATAAGCAAGTCCTTGTGAACAAATCAATGCCAACTGTGACCCAGACGCCTCTGGAAGGAAGTGGTGTGCCTCAGCAGCCACAGTACAAAGATGTGCCAGTAACGTATGTTGCTTTATACTTGGGGAAGGTACTCGGAGGAAAGGTATCTGAGAAAATACTCAATTCTAGAAAAGTCAAAGTAATATATTTTGCAATATATAGAAAAAAGCAAATACCAGAATAATTTCCTTCCTGCTCTGGGATGTCTACCTCTTTTTCTTTTTTTTTAACTCCCAAAAATCTCTGCATCTCAGACTCTGGGGTTCATCTCTGTTGGTTCCTTGTACTGTGTTCTGCCCTTGGTTCATTTCCACACCTGCACTTGATGCATAGTTTCAGTCAGCATATTATACCATAATTTTGTTATTAAATACTCATGGTATATTCCTTAAACTCCCTTTGTCAACTGTAACTCTCTATTTGGCTTTTGCTTGTTTAACTGAGGATCCAGAAATTTGCAATATACTAGGAAGCTTTTTCCTGTCAAGAAGAGCCCATGTGGCAAAAAAAATACACATTGTTCTTTACAAGTTCAGCTTAATTCTCCCTTTGTTTCTGTTGTATCTCTTAAGCCTTTTACAGAAACATACCATACTCTGGAACTTGAAATAATCTTTGTTTCATTGGCTTCATATATGTAAGTTCCATGAAGACTTCAGTTTGTCCAGAAGCTTACCAAAACACAGATGCTTGTTTGTAACTTGTGTTTGGTTCATAGATGTAAACCTCATCTCTTTTTTTATTGTACTAGCTACAAAGGTGCAACTGATTCTTATATTGAAAAAGTAATGATTTCATCAAATGCAGAGGATGCTTTCTTGATCAAAATGTTGTTGAGGCAAACTAGACGTCCAGAAATTGGAGATAAATTTAGCAGTCGTCATGGGCAGAAAGGTAAGCTATACATTTAATAAAAATAAGTGCATGTTGGGTATGCCTGCTGTACATGCATAATATCATCATGCTCTTTCCATTGATCAGTTCAGATCTTTCATGAGGACCATATCCCTTTTTTTGGTTAAGTTCACTTAATTTAGCAATGATGTTTCTGGAACTGAGGAGAGGAATTGGCAAACACAACTCTCTGACTTACGAATCTGGAAAATACAGTAGTTGCCCATTTTAAACAAGAACAGGGGTTTGAGGTTTGCTTGTTAGGTTTTTTTACCGTAAGTGTGAATTTGGTTTTAGGTGATAGGTTTATCAATGGGCTACCAAGAGAGATTGGAGGAAAGAGTGAAAGGGCTTATTTTGAATGGGTGGAAAAAATGGAATGGGATGTCTGCAAGTCATCTGCACAGACATACTGCTTTAAAGAGCTATGGTGTAAAAGGGAAGCAAATCAGGAATCAATTAGGAGTGCATCAGCAGAGGCTGGAAAGAAGGGGGAAATGTTTTTAAAAATATACCTGGAATATGATCTGGGGCACCTCTGGATCTTCAAACTGAGAACTGAAAATGGGTACCTACTAGGAAGCTGCTTGGTGGCAGGTAGCCCTCTAGTGTTAATACCAAGATGAAAATCAGGAACCTGTTTCTATATCTGTTGAAAAAAGCAGTGGGTTCCCTTTGACCTTCATGGCAAAAAAACATGACTCATACCATGGATCTTGAAGGGCTGGGAGGTGTGGGAAGGGTGTTAAGGAAGAAATGACTGAAAACGGTGACTGCGACATAAAAGCATGTTTCCATCCCATTGGTCTCAATGGGGGACAGGTTTAGACATCTTTTAATCTGTCTGTACACTTGGAAAATAGAGGGTTTTAGTACTTTCAGCAGGACCTTCTGCCTTACTCTATGCTGTGCTAAACCTATTACCTGCATGTTACAATCTTATGACATTTTTAGGCCTTGTTTTGGTGTGAGAACATTGCTCAGTCTCTTGTAAGATGTGGTGGGGAGGCAAAAAGGTTTATATTACCAAATCCTTTCCATTGCAGCACATGCACTCCTTTCATGCTGCTGGGCAAATGTGATGCTGTTTTAATAACTACTGAAGCAAAAGAATTCTTACTACCTTGCTTTGATTTCTGAGGAACTGGAACCAGAGCACTGAGTGCAAAGCATACCAGCCTCTTAACATCTGGTAACACAAGTATCTGCTAGGTCTGTATGGAGACCAGAGGGAGGGAACTGAGGAAATAACAGAGGACACTGTTTAGATTTGAAACTCTAATACTTAAAAACTAGTTGTAGTCAATGAACTTTGCAGTAATACAACAAATTATGATACTATGTAAGGGATGTCTTGCAAACAAACTGGTCTTTTGTGAGCAGTGTTCTGTTTGTCAGAAGACACATGGAAGAAAGAATGCTTTTTGTTATGAGGGGCGTCCCAAAGCGTCCCTTTCAGCAATTTGTGACATGGTCCCACTCTAGTCCCAGCATCATGTTGGGTTTGACCTTGTGCTGGTTCACATCCTGTATTCTTGGAGCAGAACCAGAGAACTCTGTAGGCAGATATGCCCTGGAGTGAGTCAGCAGAGAGCTGATACTTGCAAACATCCATATGTAGATATGATTCAGTGAAAACAGATGAAATTGCAACAGATGTCACCAGAACACAGGCAGTATCCAGCTCTAGAGCTCTTTTAAATGAAGCTTAACCAGAATCATCTTCAGCATATTCAGTGCCTGTGTGACTGGAAGAGGTATGAAGAGTGGTTGCTTACAGATGGACCCCAGGCACAAGTAAGAAGTCATTTTTATAATGCTCCATGCCACTGTTTACTCACATGTGTAGCCTGAAATCAAATTTGAGGTCTTTTATGACCTTCTGGGGCTATGGAAATATATAAGCATCAGTGGCAATCAGGTGGCCAGATGTAACTGAAGTGAAAGACCACATCACTGTCATGAGATGCAGACCACAGTAGTCCTCATTTCTGTAGTCTCCAGGTTTGGTGATCAGGACATCTACCTAGAGCAAGCCATCAGTCAAAAGAGGTGAAATGGGTACAAAAGGCAGTAGTTGATCATAATGTCGGCTGCTACTCAAGTTTGCATGTTTTCTATGGAGTACAGTCAGTGCAGGCTTTCTCAGTACATCCAGCTCTTCCCAAGATCACCTTTCCACAGGGTCTTCTAGAACCATAGGACTGGTTCTAGAAACTCTGTAAAAGAAGTTCTTCCATTGATTCTGCTGTCATTAAGAAATAGAAACTCTTCTGATAAGCACTGAAACGTTTTTCCTGATGGCTTTTGATCTAAAAATAGGAAGTGATTTTCACAGAGTCCCTGAGTGATTTAGAAACAAGTACCTGTTGAAGGCTTCAAAAAAGTAAAGAAGCAGCAGTACGTTCTTGACCTTTCTTTTAAAATCCAATCTAGTTCTTGCCCTACAGCTACATGGAGTGGTTTCAGTAAGTGAGAGGGAAGATCATTAGCTTCAGAGGCAAACAGAGTTGAGCAGTTGGAATGGTTCAACTGCCTCATTCCTTCCTTCTCTCCAGGAAGATCCTCCTTCAGGAAGATTTCATGTAGAGTCTCTTTCATATAATTTTTTAATCTCACAATGAAGATGTGCAGCACTTTTAAGCCTATGACTGCTTTTAGAGCAAAGCCCATTTCTTCATATATTTTGAGCTTTGTCTAATTAGTCCTTTCTCCTCATAGGTTGCATGCGGCGTTTTACCTGCAAGTTATTATATAACAATATGATCACTACTGCGTAGGACATTTTCTGACTAGAATTAAAAAAAAAACCAAACCCACAAATTATAATAAAGAAGCTGCTTGGTTAATCATGATAAATATTTATGGATATCTGTATGAAAAATAAGCAGGTAAGATATTTCTCCTAGTTTAGGCTATTGATGTGCACCTATTGAAATAGTTGAACAGGGTTTAAATGGAACCGATTTTCATACCTGTCCAAAAATTAAAAAAAGGAGGCCTCCACAAATCTAGAACTAGCAGAGGAAAAAAGGTGAAAGTGAAAGAATGACAGAAGAAAGGAGGATTGTATCAGGCAGGCTGCATTAAGGCTTTAGAGAGCAGAGGGCCTTCTATACCACTAAATGCCAGTTAAGCATCTCACTGTCCATAGCAAACTCATTTTAGAGGTCTTAAAGGACAGACATCTCACGACTACTTTTGCTACTCATCAAACCCTGATACTCATGGTCAAATGCAGAAACAGCTAATGTGCACTGTACTGGAATCTAGTAGTATTTTCTTTAACATACCAACAGGCATAGAAAGTTAGGAATTTTTTTTCCCCCAAAGTAAAATACCTGTGGAAATCCCATGGCAGTGAAAAACAACATCCTAAATGCTGTAGGGAACTTTGAGGGTGCCCATAATAATGCCTTGCATTGCATCAGGTTAGAATGATTGATCCCTCATGTAGTTCTGCTTTAGACCTATAATAATAACAAGCCAAAACCATCAGAATAGCAAATGTCCCTTTCAGCATGGTTTTGGAGATAGAGAATTGGGGTTGTTCAGCCTGGAGAAGAGAAGGCTCTGAGGATACCTTTAGGGCAGCTTCCAGTGCCTAAAGGGGCAGACAAGAAGTCTGGAGAGGGAAACTTTACAAGGCCATGTAGTGACAGGACAAGGGGAAATGTCTTTAAACTGACAGAAGGTAGATTTAGATTAGATATTAGGAAGAAGTTCTTCCCTGTGAGGGTGGTGAGGCCCTGGCACAGGTTGCCCAGAGAAGCTGTGGCTGCCCTATCCGTAGCAGTGTTCAAGGCCGGGTTGGACAGGGCTTGGAGCAGCCTGGTCTAGTGGAAGGTGTCCCTGCCCATGGCAGGGGGTTGGTGGATGAGCTTTAAGGTCCCTTCCAACCCAAACCAGTCTGTGATTCTGTGGTATGAGTGGAACATTGCAACAATTGTGTTACAGAGTTTGCAGGCATGTTAGTTAGCTGTCCTGTACATCAATCTGTAGTAATCTCTTGTGATCGGGAGATTGATCATATTCTAAATTATTACACTGTACTAGGATACATGGCCTTCCTGGTAGTAAGCCTCTCAGTTTGCTGGCTTGTAGTACATTGTGGGAACAGATGTTACAATAAATGGGAGAAAGGAGAAATGTGCTTAGCGGAGAAGATGCATGTGTTAGATACCATGAAAAAAAATGTTGACAAGAACAGTGGCGTTCCCTGTTTTGCAACTTCAGTATACAGCAAAGAACCAGATACTGAAATTAGTCTTAGATCACAGGCAATGATAGAACTAGAGAAAAGGCATGAAAAGGAAAGGGAAAATCTTCTTTGCTTGCTGTTTAAAAACACAGCTGGTATCATCCTTCTCTGACATCAAATCGAGGAAGGATCAATCATAACAAAGGCATATAAACAAATGGGAAACAGAAATCATTATACTAACAGTTTAACATTTTCCATTGAGAGAATTTTTAATTAGCCTGAATTTGTTCTCTCATCTTTGTCTGAATGCAGGCGATTACCACTTCAAGTTTAACTTGTGGGTGTTAGCTTTAAGCCCATCATAGGGCATTTAAACCTATGATAAGATTTTATCATAACAAGTACCTTGATTCAGTAAGAAGGAGAGAAAGCATATTTCTCTCTGTATTGTCAGTCTTCTCTGTGAAACATTTTTATGTTCTAGGAGGAATGCATGAAGACGAGATTTGATTTCACAGAATTGTAGTTTTAAAGTAACTAAATATGTGCAAAATTAGAGATTGCACAAACCACGTTTCTCAGATTTTTTTCATGAGTTTCTTCGTGTATTCCAAATTGATTTGTACATGTTCCTTGGGCAGAAGGAAGAGGAATAAGAGAATCTAAAAGTGTCTGGAACACAACAGATTAAGTCTCACAAACCAGCTTTAGCCTTTTGTTACAGAAGAGCCTTTCATTAAATATGTAGGTAGATTTTGTAGGCTTCTAATAATATAGATCTATGCCACTGCTTCTGTAATTGCTGTCTTTGTGTCCTCTCACATGTCAACATGGTATTGGCAAGGGTCACCACTTTTGGCCTGTCCACAACACCCTCTTTTCATGCAAGTCCATGTTTTAAGTACACTTCTACCAAAAAGCTAGCCTTTCTGTCAAGACCTGACAACAAAGGAGTATATGGGGAGAAATGAATGAGACCATCGTGTTGTGTTGTGAAATGCAAATATTTTGCTCTATTTTAATATTCGTCTTCAAACTGGATGTTGCAGTAAGATCTTTGAGACTGAGACTGTCTCTTTAGTCTACAAAGCCCTTAAGCTTCTACTGTCTCATAAACATCTACCTACCAGGGAGGATTTATCCGGAGCTGTAGGGCTTTGTTTTAACTATATTGCATCATATATTTTCCAGAAGGATAAAGGAACTTTTTTTTGGTTGATTATTTTGGTTTTTTAATCTTGCATTCTTCAAGCAAAGTCACTTTTCAAAGCACAGAAGGCTAAAGGATTGTTAAGCTAAAGAAGTTTCATCTGAGTTCCATACAAACTAAATTATTATATTTCCAGATTTCCTCTTGCTTTGCTACAAGTCACAATGAGGGAAAAGTTGGGCTCCTTTGATGTGAAAAAAAGCAATATAACACTTCTCTGAAAGAACATTTCTCAGTCTCTCATGTGAAAAAGGATTAACACCTCCAACAAAGGTCCTGTAGATCACAGAACTAAGCAGCAATACTGAACAGTATTCCTGAGGAGTGGAAAAACTGTATTTAAGCAAGAGATTGTTTGAACTGGCAAACAGAAGCTTTTTAATAGCTGAAGATCTAAGATAAAGGATTAAACCTTCCTGAAGTATCTGCACTTAAACAACTCTAAAGACAAGGAAACAAGTTTAAATTCATGAAAGATGGCCTTTGTTTTCCAAAACGAACCATGTTCCTTGCTGTCAAAACAAAATCCATTCACAGCATTGTCAACTACATAAACTTCATGACAATACCACTTATCTACCAAAGTCTGACCTTGCTTAGTTTTAAAAATGTTTTCTAGTTTGAGCATCTGCCTTCTGCTTGCCTAACTTCATAGCTGAGAACAGCTTACCTTTCTCCTTTTAATGGGCAGTTGTACAGTACGCATAAGCAGAACATGTAAAGTAAGATGTTAGTTTTACATGGCTACTTGTGTCTTTTTTTCCCCTGTGTTACAAGTCAGACTTAGTACTTTATCTCTAATAAAACATCAGTGGGTTTATAGGAATTAAATGGTTCAAATGGCATTAGAAAGAATTTGCTGTTATCGACTGCAGGAATGTGGGATGATTAGTAGTTATTAGGCATCAAGAAAGGTAGGAATTTCTTTCCTTATTTTTATCTTCAGAAGTTGAACATGAGAAAATGAGGTGTCAGAATGCCATTAAAACTTCTACCATTTTTTTCTAGTTATTTTTAACAAACCTGCTACTTAGCTTGCTGTCTTAAGGAGAAAATCACAGCATTTTTCTATCTTGAACAGCAAACAGGTAACCTTATGACCTTTTCAGTAAATCCTCAACTGAACCTCTGAAATTAGGGTGATTTAGCATTTTATGGCACAGAGTAAAAATCTCTAATTCTGTTTCCAAATAGTGTATCCTGAACACACATTTTATTAAGCTCTTGACTCATTCAGCCATGTGTATTTTGTAAAGTTCCTATGGTTATTGTTTTACAATAGCTGCTTCCAGAAGCATTGTAAGGGTTTCAATTAATCAGCTCTTTGTGTGCTTCAGACTATGCAAATTTATCACATCAGACCATTCAGCAGCTCATGGGAAAGCAGTGTACAAACTGTATTGTCTTCTAGCACCTCCTCTCATTTAGAGTGATGTTTTTAATAAGAAAACTAATCAAGTTTACTTATGCATTATTTATCTGTTAATTTTAATTCTGTTCTTTACCTCTTATGTCAAATGGGATGTAGCAAGTGATATGATAGATCAGTGAATGATTCAATATTGAACAAAGCTTATGTGATGCAGCACTTTTTTCTTCTAGACTTGTTTTATGCTTAGTTAGCCAACACAGTATGTAATTAGAGAGTTTTAAAGCAGATGTACATTTTTGTTTAGCCTTATGAATGTTTGCAAATCTGTTTGTCACTTGCCCATAATACACAGTGCTGTGTTAGTTGTGTTACAACTTCTCTTAATTGCGTGATGTAGTTTTCCTTCTCAAGAGTATTTCCAAAGTCTAGCAAATCTGGTAAATCTAAAAGAGATGCCTTTCAAGTTAGTTTTAGCTCTTTTACCACCGTATCATTAGAATAAGTAAACGAGCACATTTAGTAATGCACTGCTTTTTATCTTGCTGATAGAAACTGGTATTACTGCTGCTTCTATTCACTTAGTCTCCTTTGCTCTCTAATGTCCCTCCTGCTGGTAGTAATTAGTTTTCTATATTAGGTTGTTTTGACTTATTTGATGATTTTTTTTCATTTGGCATGTATGTGTATAGAAGACATCTTACCGTAGCCCAGTGAAAAACTTTCCCATACTGTCGTGTTTTGTCCTTGCCCCCTCTCTGCCACCCCCTTCCCCCTCTCTGCTGAATTACTGTTTTACAAGTCTGGGTATGTTCATGTTTGTCAGCAAACCATAAAAGCAACCATGTAAGAGATACACCAATTCTGGAAACCTGAATTTCTCCCGATGAGAAAAAGAAACTCTCGAAGGACAAAAGTACAGGAGTGAGGGGATTGTTATGCTCTGTGGAGGTACATGGGTGGTGAGATGCTGTTGGGATAGTGGATGTGAAGATGGGGGCCATCATGCATAGTCAGAGGGCTGTCATTTATTGGCTGGCATACAATAGCATTGAAAAACACTGCCTATGGCTGTTTGATACTTGCATGTTAAACCACTGTAGAAGTCGGATTTAAGTTTATCCTAATTTAAAATGTTATCCTTGCAGTAAACTGCCATGCTTATTAATAAATATTTTTTTGAGGGATATTTTAAAAGAATTTGTTAGCATTTTCACTGATATTCCCTCTAAGGTGGCACTATGAAATTGATATACAAAAGTTCTTTTTTCTAGAATTTAATTTGTTTTTCAGTTGAAAAGACATGAGATGTAGCAAACTGCTGGTGATTTCTTGCTCAAACATACAACCCTTTTGTTAGCCACCATTAAAAAAACAAAGAATTATTTCTTGTATTGTCTGCAACTTTTTCTGGTTGTAATGTTTAATTCTGGTCCTAGATGAGAACTCCAGAGTGTATAGGTGAGAGCAGATTCAGGCCCAACACAGTATAGCATCTAGTCTGAAATTGTATTGCTAAACTTCAGATGCAGCATGTAAAAATTGTGAGGTAAAGGGAAGTGAATGAAACCAAATTATTTTGTATGTGCTATATGAATGCTGGGGATAAATTTTCATGTGATGTCTAAATCAGTAGCAATTAGGAAATCTTTATAACCTGCAGTCAGCGCCACAGAGCAAAGTTACCTATTAGTTTGAGTATGTCCTGTTTATGAATATTGTGTGGGGAGTACTTGGGCAGCTCAGCTGTGAAATGCAGTTCATGCTTGGACAGGGCAACATTTGGAACTTGAGGCTCTCTTAGATCCTGCCTCTTTTCTCTTTCACTCTTTCATTAGTTGCAAGTGATAATTCCACTTATATGGATTGATTCACTTGATCACTTTTTTGCAGCTGCTTGGCAATGTAGAACTGCTGAGTTTGCCTTTTACTGCCCTGCTGCAAACCCTGGCTCAGCGATGGGGGATGAAAAAGAGTGGGAAACTCAGGAACTTACAGTGCAGACCTGCAAGTGTTAATGTCTTAAAGAGCTTCTGAAGGCAAGTGACTGCAAAAGAAAATCAGGTTTACATTTTAAAATTAAAATGCAAGTTACTTGCTTTTAGGGTGTCTTTCAGCTTTTTTAACAGTTTTTTATGAATAAGAATGAACTTTCTTAAAATATAAGGGAGGAAGAAGCTTCTCTCTGTCCTGTTCTCTAAATACACATGGGCGTGCTATAGATCTGTTATAAACTCAGCAACTTCTTAAAATACAGAAGCTTAGAATTGAGGTTTTATAGCTTTCTCTTTTTGTTTCTTTTCTCTGCCCCCCATCCCCCTGTAAAACAGAAACTTTCTCAATGGCCTAGTGAGCTTCACATTGCTGGATTCTGTCTAAATATTTTGTTTTTAACTTCTAAGCTCATTATGCTGTCTTTGTGTTAACTTGTATTAAAATCTGTCAGCTATGACTGGTCTCATAACCACAGTCAGCGGACCAGAATAAGTTAATTATTTACTTGTGTCACTAGTGCTCTTCATCTAATGAAATGCACAGCTGTGTTAGATCTGCAGTTGGGTGTGTAGGTCCCATTGTTACACAAGTCAGCGGAGGGTAGAAGCCGCTATGATGGAGAGCCCTCAGTTCTTTCTGCTGTTCTGCCTTTCTGTGTCGATTTCATGGATCTTTTATCATTCACTTTCACACAAAACAAACAACACAGTGGCTGTCTGCTATGGGAACCAGCTTGGCATATAAAAGGTTTTCAGACCCTAAAGTAATTTTAAGTTAGCTAAGATTTAATTTTTGGCTTACAGGTGCCATGAAGTCCAGATGCAACCTAATGGTTTCTTAGAAGTAAATGGGAATAAGACAAAATGTACGTGCCATAATACATACATAATAAAGAATTTATGTATACAATTTTAGGATAAAAAAAGCTGTGTGTACAAGAGATAGTGAGTTGGTTCAGTTTTGGGTTTTTTCTTTTTCATTTTCAGCTAATGATTGCAGCTTTGCGGACAGGGTTAGAAGGATGTTACTGATTTATCATAATAGGACAAAGAAAATTAGTTTCAAGAGGTTTAAAAACTAAATACAACACATCCTCCCCCCCTTGCCGCAGACACTCCAATCCTTTTTTTTTTTTCCTGCTCCCTTCCCCCATACTTACCATTCTCATTCTATTAACTACTGTCCCATACACCTATCCCTGTCTTGCTTGGACAGTGGAAGAGGAGCTCCCTCCTGAGCAGACGCCAATATCCCCCTGTGAACTGGCTGGTCAGGGGATGCCTTTTTAGGGATGTAACCAGCACCCTCAGTCTTCCAGGAGCCCCCTCTGCTCCAGCACTGTTCCCAAAGCATGCTCTGGCAGTTGCAGGAGGCTGATCTCAAATGGCTTGCAGACTTTTTCAGCTCTAAGGGCTTCTGGAAGAAATTGTCCAGCTGAAACAGTAGCTTTGGTTCAAAGGAGTATGGGCTTAAGCAGCTGCATTTTAGCACCTGAATTTGAATGCTGGATCTCTTGGTCATTTATAGTATTTTGATCTGCAAAATGCACTATAAAAACAGCTTTAAGGGGTGGAAGGAAAATTTTGGGATGTATGATAGAATATTTTAAATGAGTTTTCATGTTTCTGTTTAATCTCTCCTAAAGAGTTTTAGAGTTTGGGGGTGGGAGAAGGAGGAGGGGTTGTTTTACATCCAGTACTGATGGAGACTGAAAAAAACTTCCAGAACTTTTAAAGGTACAGTTTGTGTTCATGGACAAGCAAAATATAAGCAGTCTGGGGAGCAGATTGTACTTTGTGATTCATCAAAAGCAGTCTTTGCTCAGCAAATGAATGCTATCTGAAAAAATAATTGTTTGTTGATTTATTTGTTTAATTTCCCCTATTTATCTCCTCTTAGTCCATGTCAAAGTCCTGTCTTGATTTGCTTTTATTCACAGTATTTAGCAAAGATACATAAGATAAACAAAATTTGAATTAATAATAATTATTTTGTACATCCAAAGACATACTGTGAGAGACCAAATTTCTTCATTCTTGTTGCAGGAAATTATAGCATCAGCTTTAAAAACTAGGTCTCTTTTGAGATGTTCCAGTCCGACTGGTCAGAAGTTTCTGGTTGTCTCTGAAAACTGTATCTAAAGCTTTCTCCCCTAATTTGCTAACTCACAAATCACTGGGAGCGTTATGTAAGGGTATGCTAATTTTGCCAGTCCTGTCACAAGGGCTCTCTTCTAGCCTGCAGGTTGTGAGCACTGGTCATGGTAATGAATCTGGGTAAAAAGTGATCCATGAGAAAGAGAGGAGGAGGAAAACACTAAAGAAAATCTGGTGATGAGCGTCAGCCCTGCTGGTGGTTCACTGCTTGTGAATTGAAATGTTTTCTCTTCTGCAGGGGTGTGTGGACTGATTGTTCCTCAGGAAGACATGCCGTTTTGTGATACAGGAATCTGTCCAGATATCATAATGAACCCTCATGGCTTCCCATCACGTATGACGGTTAGTGGTTATGTTACGATTAAAGAGACAGTGTCCCCCGAGAGGGAAAGTGAAGTAGAGCAGCCAGAAGAAACAAAGTTTGAAACACGGTTTCACTGAGAACATTCTCCAGTCATGCCACATGCTTGCTCTCCTGAAAGTATTCAGCCCTCTGTTTTGCATGCTTTAAAACATCCTACTCTAAAAGGAGTAGGGATGCAGGCTGTTTGTGCATCATTCTCATCAAGCCAATAAGAGAGCAACTGAATACTCCATGCACATCCTTTCTGTTTGAAAATGTCTTGCTCTTCTTTGTTGCTTATGCCCATTAAGCTGGCTGGGGCAGACCACGAAACAAAGGTTGGAGAGGAGTTTCAGTAATGGTTCTAGCCCTGTGTAACTTCCTACATTACACTCACCTCCCTGGAACTGATGTGAGGCTTGCGGTTGTGCTGCAGGGTCACATTGCCTCACAGTCTGGCCTTTATATGGGACCTTCACTGATTACTTTGTACAGCCTCTGATCTTCTTTCGTGTGTTAGCTTCTTCCCTTCTCTTCCCCCTGCTGCACTGCAGCATGTCGATCTCATAGAGCAGAAAGCCACACTGGATGTTTGGACAACTAGGGAAAATGGAGCTGCCTCCCTCTGGACCTGAAGTTCTTCCCAGACCCTGCGATGAGTCTGGTTTTACCCCTTCACACAGGAGTACTCTCTATCCTTGGCCTTCTTCCACTTCTCCCGTTGCATGCAATAACCCAGGCTGCCATCTCTGACTCTTTGCCTGGCTAACTTACGCCATGTCTAATCCAGCAATGCACCCATGCTCATGAGCAGGCTGTTAATTCTGCTTTTCTTTGCACAGGTAGGAAAGTTAATTGAACTCCTGGCAGGAAAGGCTGGGGTCCTTGATGGCAGGTTTCACTATGGAACAGCTTTTGGAGGCAGTAAAGTTAAGGATGTGTGTGAAGACCTTATTCGACATGGTTATAACTACCTAGGGAAGGACTACGTAACATCTGGTATCACTGGGTAAGAATCTGCTGTTTAGATTTAGATGTTTCAGGGGAGTGGAGAAATGCTTTTGAGACACATCTGAAAAATCTTATGTCCCAGAGCTCAGGAACTTTCACTTATTTTTCAAACAACTCTGTGAGATGGAGGGAAAGGGCTGAAGAATAGTCTGCTACTATTTTTTTTCCTTTGCCTTTGAAGTATTTTGTAGTTGCACTTTTTAAGAATTACTAGTATTTGTGTGGCTGTAATGTGAATGGTTCTTGTAGTACATATGAAAATTTCACAATCTACTTGCATGACAGAAAAGGTAAAATCAGGGTTTTCTTCCTGAGAGATTGTAAGAAATTTCAGGTTTCTGTTGGCAGCAAATCTTATATATACTTGGAATCAGATAAGCATTTCCATGTTGACTTTAATAGTACTGTAAAATATGGGTTTGGAGGCAGGTGTCTGTTCCTTGGGAATATTTTGTGTGTGCTCTTTTTTCTTTTTTCCTTTTTTTTTTTTTTTCTTCTTTCAATTACACAATGATTCAGTCTGGCATAATACTCTAATCTGCGAACTTCCTGCTGTGTTGATCAGACTGGCTTCTGAGACACAGAGTTCAAAGAACATAAGATAGTTTAGGAACAGGAAAAGGCCATATGGCTTCACATGCCTGCCCTTCCAAAATGTATCTTAATCCTACCTTCCTGCTATTTTTATTATCCTCCCACTCCCCTTCTTC
Source organism: Strigops habroptila (assembly GCF_004027225.2). NCBI lineage: Eukaryota > Metazoa > Chordata > Aves > Psittaciformes > Psittacidae > Strigops > Strigops habroptila. The sequence continues at coordinate 73,030,839 of NC_044279.2, forward strand.
TCAAGGAACAAGTTTAGGTCTTTTTTGTAAGTTTGGGAGGGGGGATTTAATACTTTTTATTTTAATTGCTTTTCTTACCAACTTATTCCATATGTTGTTTCTTCTTTTAGTTTTGGAGAGATTATTTTGTTTTCCTTACCTACTCCATATTCTGTAAACTTTATGTCAAGTATCCTGGTGTTTGAAACACTTTCTGTTGATACATCATGGTAACTTTTAACAAATCTGACTAATCTTGTTTCCTAGGGAGAATAAAATCATTTAGCTCTAAAAATCTCCCCGTCTCCAAACTTCAACTTCGTAGTACCCTATTTAGAGACTTTGCTTTAGGATACTGATATTCTTCCAAGTGAATTTCACACGCTTCATCTATTTGTTATGAAATTTGAAGGCAGATTTCATAACAATGTGGAAATTTGCAAATTCCAAATGTCTAGTTAAGTTTTATTCTTTTCTTCATAGGCAGCTTTTGGAATAACACTGCATCATGTTCAGACTGATTGCCCTGAAAGCCCAAACACATTTTTCTAGGACTCATGATTCCCAAATTCAAATTCCTCCTGTACACAACACTCTTAAGATAGGTATGACTCTCTTAAGATAAGTATGTGCTAACTGTGAGTATTGGTTTTGTTTTGGGTTTTATTCCTTCAGGGAGCCTTTGGAAGCATATATCTATTTTGGCCCTGTGTATTACCAGAAACTAAAGCACATGGTGTTGGATAAAATGCATGCAAGAGCTCGAGGACCCAGAGCGGTGCTCACCAGGTACTTTTACAGGCTAAGTACAAAATACTTGCTTACATTCAGAAGTGTGCCCAGCTGACTGGTGGGTATAAAACAATATGTGTTTACCTTTTGATACATGAGACAAAATGATGTTACCTGTTAATATGCTGTTACAGACTAAAAGCTCTCACAGTAGACCGTAGCAGGAGGTTGCACTGAATGTCCAGGTGTGGTCCAAAACTTTTGCCTTTTGGCTTTCCAACCTCATGCTGTCTCTAGGACAAACTGAAGTTGCCTCACACTTTCCATGAGAGTAAATACCAGTGGTTGAACTAGGAGAGAAATCATGAAAAGGTTTTGTAGTTCTTGTATGAACTTTAACACCAGCCACATGAAGAACAGCAAGTGTAGCACAACCATTATTTTCTGCCACAGCTGCTTGCCTATATGAACATAAGTGATACTCCCAAATAATGGGATGTCTGCCCCATTTTCTTTTTTTCAGTGTGTTAGTCATGGGATTGGTGCTTCACATGAAAATGGAAGCTCTCTGCCTTAGCTAACGGTGCACACAGTTGGTTTAGTGGTGCTCGTAGCTTACCCAAATCCCTTGATCTGCTTTAGTATTGTCTCCCCAGCTTCTCAGCTGTTTAAAGATACTAAATTTAAATGAAATTCAGGACCTAAATCCCAAGTCAAGGTAATGTTTACATGTAAAGATGAAGGTGGTGTCATTTCCCCACCCCTTACTTTCTTAGAATTCCTTGTTCCAGTCACTAGCATCATACTGTGTAGCTAGGGCTCTTTATTTGACTTTCAGGAAAGCTAGTGGATGTTCAATTTATGCTGCCTCTTGACTAGTCTTTTAGGAATTTTCTTTTTTCTTCTCAACTAATTAAACTTTTATTATTGCCATCGCCTCTGCTGAGAGGCTGCTTTGCCAGCTTTCATACTCACTATTGTTTTATCATCCATTGCATTTCCTGGAGAGTAGATTGCCTCTAACATTGTTTTTTGCTTTTAAAAGTATTCCTGTAACAGCGTCCAACATCGAATTTGGCTGTTGTTGTCTTGAAATGCATTCTATTCTATATCAAATGTACCTTAACTGATAGAGCAAAGCTCTATTTCCATGTGGAATAAGGCAGAAGATCTGAGTTTCTTGGATGGAACTGATTCTAGATATTGTTCTGATTAAAACAAGACTTTGTACAATTGCAAAGCAGCACTCTTTGTCAGCACAGTCAAAAACCACCAGGATGTTGCCTTCTGAATTGGTATTTGTTAAGTGAAATGCAATACTTTTAGTTTATTTTGCCATGAGAAGTTGACAATTAATTTAAAACATAGTTCTACATATGATGTTGCCCAGATACCTAGTCCTGCCAAATCTTTTTAATAGATAAACTGCTTTTAGTTTTCCTTGCAAGAGGTCAATATAAGCTTTTTCCATGCATAGTTGTTTAGATGGACATTGTCAGAGCTGCCACCTGCATGTCATTTGAACTTACCAGATATGGCAGTTCCTATTATACTGCAAGGGTGTCCTGCGATGGCACTGGTCAGGGCTCCTCTCTGCACTCTGGGGCTGTGGGAGCACACTACACCCTCCTCCTTCAGGTAGTGTTTTTCTAGGGAATACTCCACTTCTTGGAGGTGGTTTTCCGTAACAGGCACAACGGAGAGATCTGCTGAGACCTACAATGCCTGCTCTTATTCATGAGGGTAGACCTATTTCCTCCCACTGGCCAGTGAAACAAGGAACAGGACCATAAAGCTGAACCCGCTGTTCTTCCAGAAAATGCAGAATTAGTGCCAGTAAATTCTTAATGTGCTAAAAAACACTGGAGTTAATTGGTTTATGCTTTTTTCTAAATGCAGATTTAAATAGTATGAAGACCACTTGGCCTTATTTTTTTTTTTTATTTAAAATATCACTGTGTTTTATTTAGCATTTAAGAATTTTAAGAACTTTTTTTTTCTAATATGAAAAATACCTCTTTTTAATGATATTCCCAGTCTTATTTTCAAGAGTCTGCTTTGTTTTCAAAATGTTATATTTAGAATAAAGAATGGAAGTAGTTGCCCAGGGCAACAGCTGCAGTGTACGTGTGTATAGTGGGAAAGGGGAAGCACAAATGCTTTCTAAATACTGTTTTAACATTTTAAGCAACCTTTGGTGTGAGGTATTTTCAAACTCATGTGAGCCGGAACACAAATCTAATAGACTTCAGGAGCATAAGCAACATTTTTGGTGGTTTAACACTACTTTTTAGAGAGGAAAGATTTTGTTTGTTTTGTTTTTTTTCTTAATGAGGTCATTTTGACAGTAGGAGTGAAACACTTAACAGCTTAAAACTCAAATTGGGGTGGCGTGTTTTAGGGGGCTTTTTCTGGGTTTCTTTAATGGGATTTCAGCTGCCTTAGAAATCTTCATCCTGTGTCTGTTGGAAGACCTATCAACTCTTAAAGGGCTGGAGTTGAGACCCCATCATTTTTCAAAAGGTTTTATCCTCCCTTAGTTGGATTGAGACTTTATTGGGACTCATTTCTAAATGGGACTCATATTTATAAAGCTATTTTGTCATTTTATCCTGTGGAACAGAACCCCTTAAAAATTTGGGAAGTAGGACCATGCATAAACTAATATTACAGAAGTCAGCTGGTAAAAGGAACTCGGGCACTTCTAGCACCCGAGCAAATGCCTGAATCTTTGGAGGCCCCAACTGCTTTTCAAATCTGCCTCTTGGGACTTCAGAAGAGAAACTGCATTCACCACAGGGTTAGTCCTTCAAAACAACGACTGAACAGTGATGCTGCTGTCATCTGGGGAGGGGGCCCTTGGGAGTTTAATCAGGATGTAAACAACTTCTATCCATTCTCCCAACAGTGGGAAAAATAGGAGGTTATATGAATGAAAAGGACAATTTGAATTACAAGCAGATTAGTTTTAAGGTTCCAGTGCAGTCAGAGTAAGGGAAACTACCTCCCCCTAAAGACAAATACAACTGGCATCTTTAGAAGTTATTTTGGTCTGGAAATTTTTTTTACACTTGTTACAAAGTATTATTAGGTGTTGAAGGCATCATTGAAGATGTTGTTAAATCATTTTCTCTGAGTTGCAATAAGTAGGCAAAAACTTATTTTTAATGTATTTTGTATGCTTAAAAAATTTTGGTTGTTTGAAATAATATAAACAAAACATACTCCAAAAGTTATGGGCCAGATCTGTGACTGGATATTCAGTGCAGGTATCAAAAACAGCACATAAACATGGGGTTTCACTGAGCATGAAGCCTCATGATTGCCAGTATAATTTTTTAATTCCTCCTCTTTGCTGTCACGTTTCAGGGAATATGCTAAGATGGAAATATTTCATAAAATGCATACGATACATTAGTGCAATCAGGAATTAAAGATTGGTTTTGCTTCGTAGTTCACTTTAATATTTGCAACCTAAGTGCTGCAGCACTGTGTTAGTACATGAGAATAGAACCGATACTCTATGAAATCGCAGTATGACAAACAAGAGGTTAAAAGTTTTGACTGTGTCCAACAAAAAAAAAATCACTTAAATGGTCATAATGTTAAATAATATTTTGTGTCTTGCCTTTTTACCTAAAATCTTTAGCGTATACTCACATTGCTTTGTTAAAACTTGCTTCTAGCACCATGAGGAAAGGAAGCCTTTCCAGGCAAAAAAATGAGAGTTTGATTTGTGTTGAGGAGCTAGAAAACCAGGAACCTTTACAATACAAAAACTAGTCTATTAACTGTCAGACAGAAAAAAACAAACTAGATAAATATTAAAAAAAGAAAAAGGTAGGATTCCAATAATGAGTTAGTAATATGTGTGCTACTTGTTTGCTGCTTTGATTTGGTATTCTCTCCCAGATCAAAACTGGTTTGATTTTAAGAATTTAGTCTTTGCTGTAGTTCAGCTGAAACGTCAGCTTGATGATTCATTCATTAGCTGCTGAATATTGTTTCATTTAGTTAGCTACAAACTATAATGAATGTTTCGCCAAATAAAGAGTACCAAATTGGTGTCCAGGTTGTCTTGGATATACCAGTCAGTCTCTTTTTGTTCTCACTCAGCTGCGTTCTATGAGGTAGAGAGTTGAGGCCTGACGCCTTAGTTGCCACTCACAGAACTGCAACCTATTGCTAGTGCAGGAGCAAAGATGAATTGCTGTAACTTGAATAACATTTGTGAGATCAGCAACTCTGGTTTGTAGAACACTGTCCATTGATCCTGTGCTGTTCCTACAGTTCTCAGACAGGCACTCCTAGAGTTGCAGAAGGTATGTTCTGGAATACTTACAACATTTTTTTTCAAATACTTATTTGAAGGCAACCCACTGAAGGTCGATCCCGTGATGGTGGTTTACGTCTTGGAGAGATGGAACGGGATTGTTTGATAGGCTATGGAGCCAGCATGCTTTTGTTGGAGAGACTGATGATTTCAAGTGATGCCTTTGAAGTGGATGTTTGTGGGCAGTGTGGCTTGCTGGGGTACTCTGGCTGGTAAGTTGTGTAACTGTAATGCTTTTTGTACATTATGGTGTCCCCTCCTCACTTTCTCCATGTGACAAGTTTCATATTTTCATAAAACCCCTTGACCTCAGGTGCATAAAGCAGAATACTACAGGGTAAATGTGCCTCTATGTAACAGAACCTTGCCCTTCTCAGTTTTAAAGTGCTCACAGACACAGATTAACAGTCCCATACACCTTAATCAAAAGCAGTGTCAATGTTCAAAATTGGTATTTGGAAAATTGGTGACAAGGAAGGGTTCTTTGTTATGGTCTGATTGAAGTTAGGGCTAAAGTAAGTGTGTAGTCAGTGGACATGGGGTCTCTCCTGTAGTGGGAGCACAGGTATTGTCTTCCCAGCCAGCTGTGCTTGTGGGAAAGATTACCTTTGTTCTGTCTGCTGCCTTCCTTCCTACCCTTGCAGGGGATTAGCAAATGCCCCATCCTGTATTTCATCTATTTTTTGAAAAGGGGAAAGTAGCTGATGTCAGAAGAGTCAATGTACATGACTGTTCTGACATCAGAAATGAGATAGTAGGGTAGGCGAGTCACAGATTTTCCTGGTACAATCACATGTTGAACCTCACAAGGCTGAAGAGAGGGAGTGGGCACAGAAGAATGGAAGAAGAAAGCAACAACCCTTGCTTTCTTGTTCTCTAGCTATGGAGTTCACAATCACATATGTACCACTTTCTTTGACCATGCCCCTCCCAAATGCCTTTCGCTTTTGTTTTCTAAAACAATGAGCTCCTCTTCAAAGCATCAGACAAATACTCCAATGCCGTGTTGGAGCCTGAGAGACAAGAAGCTGTCTGGTTGGAAATTCAGCTAGCTTCTGCCCAACTGCCTTGTCCCTAAGAAACGTATCTCTAGACTAGCTAATGGTCTTGCTATCTTACTCTGAATCCTAAGCCAGTGGTGAGTTTACCAGCAAACAAACTTGTTTTCCAGGTAAGGGAAGCATAAAACTGGATGTCAAAACTATGTGGAGCTCACCACGTGTTACACTATGGGCTTTGCTCAAACCATCTTTTCTCTACAGTAATTTTGAGGTGCTAGATTTAAAGTTGCCCTGTAGCATGCTGGAAATACACCACTATTATTAGAAGATAGGGAAACTTATTTTTATGTTCTTTAGGGGTGTGAGGGAAATGATTTGCTTTTGCTTCGTTTTGTTTTAGCCAGGCCGAAGAACAGACTTGTGAGACCAATAGGAATTTATGAGATACAACGTTCTTGCAAGCTTTGAAGACAAGTTCCTCCCATGACTAAGGGAGGAAAAAACAAATGGTGCAAGTTACAAGTTGCTGTAATATTTATGTCGGGGAAGATGGGGAGTTGGAAGGCAAAGGAGAAAGATTCATTTCTAAATACCTCATAAGAACATTGCTGGAAACTTGCCGCATCTTGGAGATCAATATCAATCTATTGGAAGAGGCAGGAAATTGGACTTTATTCACTTCAGTGCTTCGAGAGTGATTTTTCCATGATATAATGAAGTAGGAAAGTAAGGTGTGTTCTCAGTTTGTAGATGTGTAAAAGTGGCAGCTACTGTTTCTGCCCTTTGCTCAGACCTTTCTTCTGAAGCATGGGGCTTCTGCCCAGAAACAAAGCACCACATCTTTCTGCTAACAGCAGCAGCAGCAGTTCTGCTCCTTGTGGAGCAGAAGTTCAGAGGTGGTTAAACACATAAGAAATCCAGAGGAGAACTAAGGCCTGCTCTGTGCATCCTGTTGTGTTTGGTGATTTTTAGTTAGGTGTTGTCCTACTGGCTTTTGTGCAGTATTTTTGAGAGTAGTCGAGTGTGTTTATGCTGTGTGTAACAAGTGAGGCCTTTTTCTGATCCGGCTCTCTTAAAACTACTGCAATGCAAAGAGCGGTTGAAGGAAGTTGAGTGAAGGGAAGAGCATGCCTTAAGTCAACCAGCCAACCACTTCTAACTCTGTAAAGCACTGCCTTAAAAATACTCACATTCAAATGTAGCTCCATTATTTTTTTGATAAGACCTTGGCTTTCAGAACAGTCCTTGAGGATTTTCAGACACCACAGGAAGTGAGGGTGCCTTGAAGAAAATTAGGAATTTGAACTTCAGAAATACTACTGCCTTTTATTTTTAAGGTGCTGTTTAATGTTACAAACTTCATATTTTGTAACTCTTTTTAAAAGAACTGTGAAAGAAACTACTCCCAGACAGAGCCAGACATTCTTACAATGTGATTCTGTGAAAAGCTGTCTGATCTGTGAGAGTAATCAGTGAGAGGTAGTTACTGCTAAATGGTACGCTGTGTCTACCAGTAGCTAAAGCAAGTGGCCTTATAATGAGCATCACAGTAGAGACCAAATCACAAAAAGAAACATCCAAACGGGCCTTTTCAGTGATTCTGGCATTAACAAGACATTGCTGCAAGAAACCTTTTAAAAACATACTGTTTCGTGGCTGGCATTAAAGGCACTTGTCCTAAGGAAGATGAGCCGTTTCTCCCAGACAAGGACTGGGTATGTTCTTCTGCAAGATAGTAACAGCAGATCAGTGTTGGGGCCTGAGCTCGTACTTTTTCAGGGGAAGGGGACTGTTGTGGCAGTGATAGAATTTGTCCCCATAAAAAAAAACAGTAGAAACTTACTGTGTCATACCAGTTTTATGCAAATTTTCCAACATTGCTGTTGTACTGGTGCTTGGGGGCAGGACTCCACTGAATGCAATGAGCAGAATTTGGTCCTTTTTTGCTGCCAAGATGTGAAGTCCTTCTGATCCCCAGAGTCTGAGCATTTTCAAATATACATAAGGAAAGATTTTGTTTCTGGTCCAGATTCAGCCTTGGCAAAGTTGCCTTTTCCTGTGCAGTTTAGTATCATTCTAGTACCAAAATGGTCTTTCAAGTACTTCAGTTTGTGATCTCTGTTTGACACAGTTTTGTGCTTACTGCACCTTAACCTTTCTGGGTGATCCCCATCCAAGTATAAAGCAGGCTCAGAATGGTGTAGCTTTGAGCCTGGGTGTAGTGAGTAGTTTCTGCTCCTCAGTCCCTAGTAGCTGTAGTCAGGTGCCAGACATCTCATAGCAGCAACGTTGTGCCTCGTCAGACTTCCAGGGCTCGCAAGGCTGCTTCAGTTGAGAGCAATTGCTTGCTATGTTATCGTTGGAAAATGGCTTCTGTTTAGGTCACTTCCACCCACCATAAAATGTACCTATCCCTATAAATTTGGGCTGGGGAGAAGTTACAAACCTATAGTCGAGATCTTTTTTGTTTTAGAGGTGTGCTAGCTGTTAACATTTCCCCTATACAACAGTGTCTACAGGAGAAGCTTGTTGCAGGGAAACACCTAGTTCAGTCTATTACCTTCTTCCTGCCTATAGTCAGATTTGGACAAAGCCGAAGCAATTATTGGGAATAAGTAAAGCTTCATTCCTCATCATGAAATGCAGAAATGTAATTAAGGCTTCTGTACCATTGGTTAAAAGCTTTCTTGGGTTGAATTAAAAGTAAAATAAAGAAAACAGAAAAATAAATAGCCCAAATATGGAACATGTGGAGGTCAAGGCAACCACAATTTTCTTGAAAAATAACCAGCTCTTCGACATGCTCTTTAAGTATGTCTGTAAAAGAGAAGTAGCAGTCTGAAAAAGTAACTGGAAGACTAATGCCAACTCTCATAACCAAGAACCTTGTTAACACTAACCAACTTTGTTGGACCTGTCTCAAATGACTTCCACATGCTCTAGGTCAAGTTCGCTGGTAACAGAAAAAAATGACTAAAGCGTTGGCTTTATTGTGGGTATTGACTCTCAGCCTCATTCTGTACCACAGAAGCACGTAGGAATTTTGCTAATTCTTTCTTAGTTGGATCTTCAGACTGTTATGACTTTATGCCAGAGATATACATTTGAAACACAGAAACAAAAAAAGACCATGAGGAAGTGCTGAGTCCCTCTGTGTTCCCGAAGGCCTGGCTTTCTCAACTCTCCAAAACCAGAGGATGGAATATACAGGAGATTGGAAACTGATATTTATAAGAAAGATTTTTTGGTTTCCTTTGTGTGTACACAGAGTTTGAAATTAAATAATTGAAGCAGTTGCTGCCACTGCTGAATTTGAGTCCTGATACTGGAAAGATGGCTGAGTGACCAGCCTATATATTCGTTATATGATCAAGGTTATATCTATATGACAAAAATCCCTTTCATCCATAATTTTAAGATCATTATTTGACCAAAGCATGCAAAGAATATGTGCTAAAGCAGTTTTACTGGTTTTCTGTCTTGACTAAAGCTGTGGCTGTTGACACAGAGAGATGTAAGACGAGGAATGCCTCTTCCTGGAATATGACCTGATTTGAGACATTATAGAGTGAAATTGCGTATAAGGAAAAACACCAAAGTGTGAACCTTCTTTCTTCCTGCTGTTTTTTGTGGCAGGTAGTAAGAGAAACTGGACCATTAGCCACGTTCTCAGAAATAGCTGGCTTTGTTCATGTCCTTTCCCTCATTACACAATGCTGAATTTGCCTTGGCAGTTATGTGAGTGGTGAAGAAGTAGCCGTCAGTCCTGTTAGCTACTGAGCACTGTGATTCTCCTCCAAGAAAAGCACAAGTTTACCATTAGACTCCTATTGCTTCAGTCAGTTGGTTTAAGGGCTTAAAGTTATGACTTACTTAAGAGCTAAAATGTGTCTCAAGCACTTGCTTCTTCCTAGGACTGAGCCCAGTGTTTAAATGCAGGTGGACAGAGAAACCAGTGGATAGCAGCAACTGTTGTGTTCTGCAGAGCTTCATTTATGCACCAACTCTGACCTTCTTTCTGTTTGTTTCCCTAGGTGCCACTACTGCAAATCATCATGTCATGTGTCTTCTCTGCGCATACCGTATGCCTGTAAACTCTTATTCCAAGAACTGCAGTCAATGAACATCATACCTAGGCTAAAACTAGCTAAGTACAATGAATGAACATGATGAAAAAAATGGGGAGAAGTACTTCACAGAAGCTGAAATCCAGCATGTATGACTGGAAGATTTTTTTGGTGAACAGTAGTAACTCTAAAATCTGAGTGGGTAGAAGGGAGGTACAAGACAATATAAGAAATCTTTCTTACAGATCCTACCTGGTTTTAAGTTAACAGAGGAGACTGTCAGTAGAATACACTAGGAGTAGTTATGAAAGCCTTGATTAGTCTGAGTGAGCAGGACATGAGGGAATTGTGGAATAAGGCCATAATCCAGCAAAGTACTTGCATCACTTCAAACAACCCGATGCTTGGTTTTGAAAAGTGCTTTACTGGACATGGGCTTGAGCTGAACTAAACACAAATCTTATTCAAAGAGGTTAAAAATGTTTTCCAGACCAGTGTAATATGAAAGACTAATAAATGTTTTAAATAATACTGCCTGAATATGTGTTGATGGTTGTGTAAGGATGGTTGTGTAAGGTAAAGCCTTCTTATAATGTCTAAACCATTTTCCTATTCCTAAAGCATTTTGTTAAAGCATTAAAATTTTGTGAAGTAGCGTCAGGCTGAAAGAAATGAAACTACTTTCTCAAGAACCTGAAATCAGACATTTGGAGTGGGATTTCAGTATGCAGGTGCATTTGTGTGCAAGCAATGGTGGTGTTATAGTCAACCTGCTTTCAGCTACACATATACACTTTCCATGAAGTTCAAAGGAAGTGACTACATATGCGGCAAGTGCGTGATAGAGCTTGTAAGCTCGTATGTCTAGATATCCTTTAAAATCCTACTGAGTAGAGTAGATGTAGTAATATGTGCTATCTTAGAACTTCAGAACTTTTTTAAACTATGGGCATAGCTAAAACTTTTTTTAAGAACAAAACAAACAAAAGAAGAACCATGAAGAACAACAAATCCTCCACTGAAAGTGAATCAGGTTTGAACAACCTGAAAGGATTTAGGAATGGCACAGCTGAATTTTCTTCATGAGATTTAAGGCCTAGAACTAAAGCAGTGGGTGAACTAAAGAGTCACTTAGTACCCTAAACTCAATTGAGCCCCTGCTAAGTAAAGCATATGGTTAGCTTTTTAGCAAAGGAGTAGTCCCACGGAGGTTGAAATGAAGTGTGTGCATGTTCAGGTGCTTCAGAGCAAGGAGCACTTGAGGTCAGGGAGGATGCAGAACACTGCCCACGATCTAGAAGTCCTGAGATGCTCTTTGGCTCCTTGCATGGCTGAATTGTGCATGCCCACCCTGATGCTGTTCCTGCAGTCATATTGCTGCTGTTCTCTTAGCTACGTAAGAAGCACAGATGCGTATCAGCCTGAGAAGACTTCTTTGCAAGCTTCCACCAGAATGCTTAAACTAGTAGTTTTCTGTCTGGGCTTACAAATCAAGTCTGAAAGAATAGATTCTACTTTTCTAGGGCTTTTTGCAATTGGACTGGTGACAACACAGATGTCAACAAAGGACATTTGGGTTGGAAAAACCTTTTAAAGCACCCCTATCAGGATCTGAACACCTCAAGGCTATTTACAGAGAGTTACAAGAGTGATGTAGTGCTTCAGACTGGAGGAAGAGGTTAACCAGAAGCCCCAGCCAAATGAAGAACGTTTGCTTTGCTCCCTGAAAGCCTCCAACGGAGGCTCGTGTGCACCAGCAGAGGGAGTGAGCCTCAAAGACTACAGCCCACTGGTGGGGGAACGTTTGGCCTGGATCAAGAAAACTGTACTGAGGGTAAGGTGTTCTTGCTAGCTAGTTGTCTCTGAAGTGGTCTCCTAGGTTAGAGGGTCGGAGCTGCAGGACATTGAAGACTAAGCTATGTGTACAATTATACCTGCAGAAATTGAAGCAGACTTAGCAGAGATGGAGAAATAAGCAAAGGATTATGCTCATGAGTAACCCTACTGAGAGAACAGGTCTGTGTACAACCCTGGGGGGGAACCTTGCAGCTAGTTTACCTCAAGCTGATAAAAGTGTGGGGATTAAAGGTTTTCTGAGGGTGAAGGAAATCCTCTGCAATAGCTGAAGTTTAGGAAGAAAGGGGCAGCCTTAGCAATGGTGGATCCAGAAGAACATAGAAACTAGACATGTCTGACAGCAAGTGAGGGTCACCCACTACCTGGCGATACCTACATCAGTTCCATTTACGTATCACTGCTGTCTAACCTAAGCCTGCGCGTACACCAGAGGCTTAGCTGAGTGCAGATTTGACTTGAAACTCAGATTTTTACTTCTTGTCTCTCTTTAAGAGGCTACCCATATTCCATTGTAATAGACACCTGCACGTAATCTTTTGGCAGCAGAATAAGCATTACAAAACCAGCAGCAGAAAGGGAACAAACAGCCATGAATTCCTGGAATATGGTTGGTCAAAGTGGCAATTCAAGGAAGGAATCCTCCTGCAGCCAGGAAAAAATTATGATACGTGGACTGATGAGGTAAAATACATCCTCAGAACGCCAGAGCTGTCACACTGCTTTCCTCTGGTGAGCTTCATCTTTGCAGCCCTTTGAATTATCTTCCTAGCCAACCTCCCCTCCCCCCTGCTTTATACAGTGAATGCCTTCACAAAGAGGTCTTATGTCAGCCAAGGGCTGTGCTGCTGCAACTAGACTTGGCCAAATCAACCCTGCCATGACTCTAATTGCTGAAAGAGATACAATATTCTGAACTCCGCTTGACAAAACCTTAAGACTGTAGCACAAGAAGCTGTGGCTAGAAAACTGCCATAAAGTTTTCATTCCATCACAACTTCTCTCTTGTGTTTAGTGTCCAGGAGAGGCTTCCTAGAAATGCTATTCGGCATGAAAGTCACTAGTGTTAGTCACAGCTGAAATGCCAAATACGGTCCACTTTCTGAGGTAAACTAGAGGGATGAGCTGCTGTTGGAAGAGATACCTACCTCCATATAGTATGCTTAAGTTGCAGCTGACTTTGCAGATAAAGGATTAAATGCTGTTAAAAGGTAGAAGCATTTACAGGGTTAGAATTCAGTCATCAAGTCTATTATTTCACTGCAAAACAAAGATATTAATTAAAAGGTACCCCTTCAAAAGCTATATGTGGCCAACTCTACTGTTCTCTTCTGAAAAACGGAATCAAGCCAGGGATGGGCTGTAGGATCATGTGCGGCAGAGCAAAGCATAGGTCCCTTAGCCAGTTCTGGAACTGTAGGCAAGGCAGGTCACTTGTTCAGAGTCTGAAAAAACACCTTCACTTCAAGTCATTTATATAACCTTTAAGTTTTTTTACTTTTTTTTAAAGGTAAATTTTTCCAAACATAGAACCTAAAAAAACAAGCTATAAAGAAAAATGAAAACAGACTTGCTAATTTTGGCATTCAAAGCCATGGCATGAAATACAGATATACTGAGATCTAATAATTTTAAGATGTGGAAAGTAAAAGGCTTCCACTAAGTACAATTGGGTTGGTTTGTAATGTTCATATCTTGTTAGGAGTTTTGCTTACAAAGAAGCTTCAACACACAGCAAAGACAGTTTTAATTCTTTGGACTCCCTACTTACTTGTTGCTTAAACAAGGAGGAAAACCAATGAAAAATGGAGACCCATGATGAAGATAAATAACCGTATGTCTTTTCTCAGGTTTTCTGATGGTAAATAGAAAAACATCTGTGGTTTATAGTAAAATGGGAATAATTATTCATAATTAAAAGCCTAAAAAGACAAGAATATTTCATCAGTCAGTCATAACAATGGCAAACTAATAAATAGCGCTGTGCATCTGAAAATGAGTTTGCAAGGCCAGCTCAGAACACACCTGTAAAGCCCGATGGTAAGTATAGCTGGTATCACACAGCTGGTGTCACCTTTTAATTAACATCTTTGTTTTGCAGTGAAATAATAGACTCGATGACTGAATTCAAACCAAAACTGCAGGGGCTGAAAACACATCTGTACTTTCTCTGTCTCGAGGCTCTTGAGGATGGCCATAGTGTGAGGGCCCTGAAATGACTTGAGGACTTGCAGCCCTCCCCAGTGACCCACAGAGCAGTGTGGGAGGGAACACCAGCCCTCCTCAGCACAAGCCTCTCCAGGTGGTGGCACAGAGCTGGCTCAGCACTGCCCAGAGGCCCCTTCAGCTGCCTCTGCTCCAGGTGGAGCTCAGGATTGTTTTACAACCCGTTGCCGATGGAGCGGGGCCATGGGGCACTTGATGGATTCCCTCCTCCTAAGACGTGACTTGCCCAGGGCCACAGGAAGACCGTGCCAGAACTGGGATCAGGACTCTGCAGTCCCCAGGTGCCAGACACGTGCTTGCCTTAAAACTGAGCACTTCATCAAGCCGTAAAACCCAGCCAGATGGTGACTCTTTGCTATTATCTGGACCAGTGCTGGGGGGGCTTAACGTGTGCAAGGCACGGTGAAGATCTGGATTCCAATTTCTGTGTCTAAGGCTCAGAAGCCCAGATAATGGATCCATATTTTAGGCCTAAGTGCTGCTAGAAATTTGAACGTGTTTGAACCCAAGTTCTGACTTTGGTCCATCCTTCTCATGAAATGCTTCCACCTCAGCCTTGACCCACCATTTTCGGTGGGGGAGTTCTTTCTTTGCAAAGGGGTAGAGAGACATGGGAGTAAGGGCTGGCTACTTTGTCAAACTTGCTCTGCCCTGTGTACATGGCCCTGGCCAGACCCTCTTCTTCCAGGTAGCAAAGACTGCATGAACTGGCCAGCAGATCAGTTTTGCCTCTTGGCAATCATTTAAGAACTCACTGTATGGACCCAGGAGGTAACTACACCCTTTCTGCTTTTCATACATATGAACATATGTCCCGGAACACCAGAACTCTCAGTAAAACTCTCCAAACCCAGGTCAGAGCCAATATGGAGATTTTTGAAGTTGGAATATTTAAAGAGCAGTTTGTATGGCTTTATTCCTGTCCTAAAGTCGACAGCAAAGATTTCTGTTGGCTGTCCTGTGAATAGACTTTGGCCTTTGTTCCACCTTCCAAAAAATCATCCCAAGCTTGAGAGCAGCCCATCGCTCTCTGCGTCTTGCTGCTGAGGAAGAAAACCAAACCAAACCAAAAACTAGTTCTCCTAATTGCAGTTACCCATTTATTTGTGTATTTCCTGAAGCAGGTACCTCTGAGGTGGTGCCAATAGCCATGGATCTTTTCCAACAGCTTCATTGTGTGTGTGTCTTTGTCCCCTCCTCCCAGTCAGTATATAAATAGCATGTTAGTTCCAAATCAAAAGCAATTCCCTGCTGGTAACTGCAGCAGAGCCTTTTGTCTTTCGTTAGCATGAGTTTTGGGGAACTACTTGACCTATGCATATGCTTTACCATTCCAGACAGTGCACAGTAGTTATTGTCCACTCAGACTCAGCAGCAAAACATTATAAACAGAAAAAATAACTCAAAAGCTAAGAAAAGAAATCAGTGTGGTGAACAGTAAAGTTCTAATTTCTTGTAAATCTATGTTCTAATAATGGAAATGGTTTTCCTTTGAACTCCTAGTGAATTGGAAACTTAAACTCTGCATTCGGGTCTCACCCTGTGAGTGAAAGGCAGGTACCGAAGGTAATTCTCTGTGCTCCAGGCAGATCAAAAGAAACTCATAATCAGTTGGTCGTCTAAAAGGATATGACGGCTTCACATCCAGTTGTTCAGCAGCTTAGATGCAGTCTGGAACGGATCTTTTCTGTGTCTGTTGTCTATAATAGCTTTTAGGGCTGGCTCTTCTTCCAACACAGAGTACAAATCCTCTGGTAACTAGTACCAGCCACACACAACAAAAGCCAGCTAAATCTGGTGTGAGCTCAGAAATCGATGACTGCTTGCCCTTCTCTCATACTCAAGTCAGCAAGGGTCTCCCAGGACGAGCGTTCTGGGCAGCAGAGCGTCTTCTAGACTCCTGTGGACACTGATACTACCCAGAAGAGTGAATTCCGTTCCTCCCTGCAGATGGAAGCTGACCATTGTGAACAGGATGCTTTCACTGATCCCTTTTGGGAACACTGGCACTGCACTTCTCCATGAACCTGAGAACTGGAGCTGAGCAAAATTCCTTTCACAAGCGTTAATAAGAGAAGGTCATTTAAGGCTGACCCGTGCTCATCTTCAACAGAACTACTTCAGACATGTCTACAGTCACAGCAAGCCAGCTGCAATTCATGTTGCTTCTCTTTCAAACTAAAAAGAAGTTCCCCCCTGCCCGGTGCATGTGCAATCCATCATCTGCATGCCTCAGCTCTTCTGCTCCTTTTCTCCCAGATACCTGTATATGTGCCTGCCCGACCCACTTTCTCTCAGTGCTTGTGTCAGCTAAAGCCTTTTGAAGGAACCGGTGTATGTGTTTACCTAAGCAGCCTTTTGATGTCCCTCTTCCAGTTCCTGCATCTGCCAGCATCATGCTCCCCAAGCACATACACAGAGTTGATGCCAGAAGTCATCTCTCAGCTTACTCCATATCCTGTCCTTCACCTATAGCTTTCTCAGGGGTGTTAATAAATGTAAGAGGAAAGTTAACATTTCCTGTTCTGACAATAAAGATGAGTGTGCAGAAAGGGAAGCCAACGCAGACACAAGACCCTTCTCTGTTTCTCTTCCATGGGATTTGCCCAGCAGAGAGCAGAGGCAGCGGAATGGAGCTGGGAAGGAGGGTGAAGAGAAGCATGGCTTCGTTCTGAGAGGAGGAGGCTGCTGGCTCAGCCAAGCACAAAAGTATGGAACCACTCACAGGCTGCAGCCACTGCTAAAATGATGAAGTGTCACTGCGTGTCGGGCTGTTGCCAGCAATCCTGCAGTCTGTGCAGGGACACACTGGGTCCAAAAGCGTCCCGAGTCACTGAACTCAGATCCCTGGTATTGTGGACAACAGTTTTACACGACCCCTTTCACAAGCCATTCACACTCATTCCTAAAACTAATGTAGGTTCTTGTCCCTGATAGTCTATGGGAAAACTTCTCTAGAGAACTTCAGCCTGAAGTTGCCTTGTATATTACTCTAGCTAAATTAACACAGAACAGTTTCTGCTTTTTTGTTCTTGTGCCAACAGTTTTCTGTTGTTGGAAAAGCTCCTCTTGGTGTTTGTTCCTGAAATATTTATGTTAAGAGTCTAGCACTGAGGTTTAGAGTCTAGCACCAGCATAAGGAGCTTTTTATAGCAAGAAAAGTTTGTGTGGTCACAGCCTGTTGGCACAATCTACTGCAGAGTGGAAGCCAGTCATAGAAATGTGTTTTTGGAAGAGCTCAAATTATCTGGGGATAAGTTGATATGAACTGTCATACTTCCACTCTGCCTCTGCTTTGCTAAACGATCAAAAGAAACTCATTCTCAGTTACTTAAAGGCAGCTTCGCATCCAGTTGTTCAGCAGGTTAGATGCAGTCTGGAACATGTCTTCTGTTCCCTTGATGACCCTGCTCTTTTCTACACGCAACAAGTTTGTATTCTTTCCTGAGTAAAGGTGTTGTTCCTTTCACAATGGCAACAGACTCCCTCTCCACTAAAAATATATCATCCGATGCAGTGTAGGGTTATACTGATTATTTAGTGGCTTGTAGATCTTCTGCGTAAGCAAGAACTTGGAGTGAAAGTTCCCAATCGTATACTTTTTGCATCCTCACCGAGACCCGCCCTTTACTCTGTATCAAATAAAATACTGCAGCCTGTGTGTAAAAACAAAAAGGCTTGTGACTTGCAGTGCTTCCATCTGTGCTGTGCTGCCCACCTGCAGCACAGGAGGAGATGCTCCACATTTTCAGAAGAATAAAGTACTTCATTAAGTGTCCTGTGGGATACCCAGGAGCAGGGGATGCTTTTGAAAAAGGCAAGCAAAACCCAAAGAAGTAGTAATGACTGAGCTATGGTAGTACACCAGGGCGATCTGACACCCTGATCAGGGACACCCTGAGCACCCAGGCTCACCCTGAGGGTGAGCAGGAAGACAACAGCACTGACATATTCCACAAAAATGTGGGGACGGGAACTTACCTGGGGAGGCAGGGAGTAATAGAGGTTGCAACAAGCCCAAGAGAAGTGCTGCTGCTGATCCATGCATCACCACCTATAAAGAACATACATCCTTGCATCATGTCAAAGAAAAGCCCAGCCTTTAGACATCCCAGCTGCGCTAAACCCCATCCTTGTCAACCCCTGGAAAGAACATATCCGTACTTTCACCCACGCTGTATTTTCATTTTGCTTATCCCGGGACATCACCCACACGGAAGCACCTCCCTGAAGCTTCAAACTGGTGAAGACCGAATTCCCACAGAGCACCCGCGACTGAGACCCGACGGCTGCCGCTGCAGGTGCCCACCGCATCCAGCAGCCGGGCCCGGCCTGCCGCGGCTCTCTGCTGTGCACCTCCCGTCGCCAGGGAGCTTTGGCGAGTGCCCGCCCGTCGGGCTGGGCCTCCCCGCAGGAGCTGCGGGCCACACTGTCGAGGGGATGCGCGGCGGTAGTCACCTGCCCCGTCGGGGCCCCGGTCTGGAGCAGGGCCCTCCCGGAGGCACATCGGTGGTGGAGGGATGGGAGAGCTGGGACTTCCCCGGGGGGAAAGCCACGGCGGCCGGGAAACAGCACCGCCCTTGCTTTGGGCTGGAGCTGGGGTCTGGTGGGGTGAGGGTAGGCGAAGGGTCGGGCTCCCCGGGCCTTGCTCCGCGGGCAGAGCGGGCACCTCAAGTGCTTTTCCGCCGCGGACTCTGTTTTGCACCGTCTCGCCCCGGCTCCTCTCCAGGCGCTCGGGGCTCCCCGCCCCAGAGCTCTGCCCGAAGGGGGGTGAGGGGAGCGGGGTGTGTGTTTCACTGTCAACCAGGGCTGTGGTGCGGGGCGAACGCCGCCGGCTCGGCCGCTGCCGGCCCGCCCGGGGTGCGGGGCGCTGGGCGTCCTCTTTAGCAACCTCTCCGCTTGTTTTGCTGTGTGGGGTTGGTGCTTGGGGTTGGGTTTTTTTCGGGTTTTTTTTCTTTTTTTTTTTTTTTTTTCTCCCGGAGGGGAGAGGGAAGGGGGGTTGTCTGGGTGTAGGGAGGCGAGAGGGGGAGAAGAGTGGAAAACGTTGGCTCTGTCCATGGTCAAAGTAATTCAGCTATAATCCCCCTTTCTCTTCCTCTCCTGGAGCTCTATTCATATTCTAATCACAGCTTTTCCTTCCCTAAACCAGCCACTTTTATCAGAGCCCTAGCTTTGCACTTTTACTTCCACTTCCAGCACATACAACCGCATGCAGAATAAGCAACTTTTTTTCCAGCCCCCCGTCCTGCCCCCTTCTCCCCCCGCAACGTGCTAACCCGAAAAGGGATCCTCGCATCCTCGGGCTAAAGCTGGACGGGAACGCGAGTTTGAAAACGCGCCCGTTTGGTTCTTCATTTCTTCTGGCCCCCACCCGCCTGCTTTCCCCCCAGCCCCACCGCAAGCTGCCCCGGGGCAGCCGCTCTCCGCGGCGGACAGGCCGTGCCCTCGCTCCCCGGGGCCGCGGGGAGAAGCACCGGAGCCCCTGCGGCGGGTCTGCAGTGCCAGCACCGCTCGCCGAGGCACTGGCAGCTTCTCCCTGCCCTCATCTCCCCCTTTCCCTACCCACACACATCGCGCTTTTCCTTCTTTTTTCTCCCTAGTAAACTAAGATGATTTGGGAAGCTGCGCAGCTTCCAACGCCATGTGCCCGCGAAGGATCCCAACCCAGAGCCCACCGGGAGGAGATGGAAGGAGGAGGAGGGGAGCTCGGTCGCGCTGCACGCACACCCGGCAACCCCAAAGAGCACAACCCCAAACCTCCTCCTGCCCGTTTGAAGATCTAAGCCAATTTTGATGTGGGGCTGTAATGAGGCGAGGACCTTGGATGGGGGCTGGGGGAGGGAAGGGAGGAGTGGAAAGGCCGCTGGAACTTTAAATAAGAAAAACGTTTCTAATGCTCTAATAGAAGAGGGAAGTCGAAGTGTTGGGATTGCGTAGATCTAAGGCCCCCCTTTTTGGAGGAAAGCTTTTCTTATTCAAAACAGCATCACAATGGGCTTCACATTGAGCCTTGCCACATCCCCATCTGAGTAGCAGCCATTCATCAGGCTGGCTGGCCTATCAATGACATTTCTCCCATCAGGGCTTCTATAAAATGATGCTTTTTCCCATGAAACATCCGCAAACATTTTGACGGGTCTGGCTTTGCCCTGCTGGATTACGGAGTGTCCCTCTCTCCCGCGCTACACCCCCCAGCCCCCCCCAAACTATCTGCCTCTGCCCTCCCCCCCCCTCTCCTCGCCGCCACCCTGCTCCCTCTCCCCGCGCAGCTCGGAGACAGGGGCTCTCCACTCCCCGGGACCTTGGGGCTCCCGTCCCGTCCATGGGAAGAGCATGCATTGCGGGTTGCTGGAGGAACCCGATATGGACTCCACAGGTAAGTCCTGCCCGTCCCCGTGTCCTGTGTTTCCCCCCCCCACCAGGCAGCGGGCTCCTCTCCCTCGTTAGGGAGGACTTTTCAACTTGACCGTGGCGGGGGGGCCGCCCGCCTCACCGGCCCCGAGGGGGAACGAGCCCGGGCCGGTGCGGGGCAGAGGGGCCGCCGAGGGGGAACTCCCCCCCGGGCCGGAGCCCTGCGGCTGCACTTGCAGATGCGATGGAGCAAAGGGTGGTTTTCCCCCTTTCTTTCATTTTTCGTTTTCTCCTCCATAGGCTGCCGGCCGGCAAACTAATTTCCTCGCCTCTTCTAGTTTTAGGCGCTCGCTCAGGTTTGAGGGCAGCCTTTCAACGGGGCGAGAAAACGAGCTTCCTTAGGGTCGATGGTCGGTGGGTTAGGGCGAGCCCAGCACCGAGGCCGCCTTGTCCCGCCGGCAGCGCCGGGGCCAGGCTGCTTTGGAGGGGAGGGAGTTCGGCTAAGGGCAGGGCGGGTCTCTCCCCCTGCACCCCGAAACTAGGACTTGGACGGTCCGGTAACCGGACGGGAGAAGGGCGGCTGCAATCCCACCAGCGAGAAGCCCCGGCCGCAGGCGATGTGAACGGGCGCGGCGGCGGGGCCGCTGGCCCCGAGGGCCGCAACCACCCGACGGCCGCCTCGCCCGGCCCGGCCCAGCCCGGGGGCCACGGCACAGCAGGGCGCCGGCTGTCCCGGGGCAGGGCCCAGGCCTAGGTCTGCCCAGCGCGCTGTCAGCCGGCGGCCTCCCCAGAGCACGGCCCTTTCTCTCCGGCTCCCTCCCGCCGGCCGTGCCCGGGATCCCCTCACACTGCGGAGCCCTGTTTGCACCGCGCTCTGTCCCGCACGCAGAGGAGGACAGGCGGCAGCCGTAACAGCCTTCGAGGGTTTCATTTATTTTATTAGCACCGGAAAACACCCCCTCCTCCCCTCCCTCCCTGCCTCCCTGCTTCCCTGCCTGCTTCGCTCCTTGCCCGCCGGTCAGGCAGGGCAGAGCCGGGGGATGGTTCACGGCTTGCCCCGTCTCCTCCATCCCCTGTGCCCGGCTCCGGTGCCCGGGGACCGGAGATCAGGCTCCCCCCACGCCTCCCCGACGGCCGCGGCGGGCCGCGTCCCGGCGCTCCCCCGGGGTTCCGCAGCTCCGTCCCGGCTCCTCCGGTGTAGCTGGGGCGGGTGGGGACGGGGAGGCCCCGGCGTGGGACCCGCTTCGCTCCCCGCAGCCCCAAACCCGCCGAGGGCTTTCCCACCCCTCGGCCCCAACGCGGCCCGAAGGGCTCTTTGTAAAATTCAAATGTCGATTAAAAACAAAACCAAAACACGAAAAGGGAAGGGGAGGAGAAGGGAGGCTGCCCGGCCCTGCTCGGCCGCAGCCCCGCCGCACCGGGCGGGCTCAGCCCTTCGCCCGCTACCGGCGACACCACTGGAGTTTGGGCCACTTTTACTGCCGGGACAACCCCCGGGGGGGCTTTTCTGCGGAGAAAGCGCTCGGCGGGGGAGGAATCGTTGTGTTCAGGTCCGGGTGTGTGCGGGAGTTACCGAGGTGTTAAAGAAAGTTGTCCTTCTGCGCAGCGGCACCGCCGGGACGGAGTTAGGGGCACTGCTGGCAACTTCTCGTTGTCGAAAGTAACGGGTCTTTAGGGAAAGAAGAAAATCAAACCCAACCAAACCAAACGAACCCGGCGTTTTCTGTCTCTGCTTTCGCAACTGTCCACCCTCGGGCTGAGCGTCCCTACTATTCGTTCCTTAAATTCAGTATGGTTATAATAAATGGCAGAGTGATTGATTAAGTTAATATTAATCAGAAAACACTTTAGTCTTGCTAAACAGATGGCAAGAAAAGTGGAGCTTTGCAGTTGTCTCATTCAGACACCTTAACCTCCCTTTCAGAGGACTTAATCCAATTAGCTTTTCTCCCGAGTTTCAGTTGTTATGTAAAGATCCGTTTGCATTATGAAGAAATATGGCTTCATTGAAAAAAATCAGTCATGTTTTAATTTATCCTTAACAGTTTGGGGTTTTTTTCCCTAAAACAACGGAGTGAATCAAAATAAACCACCCGCGCCTCTAATTTTAGGGCAAGGGAACGCTTTGGTTCTCTCGCCTTCCCCAGCAGCGCTGTGTGCTTCCGTCAGGTCCAGCTCATGTCCCCCCACCCCGGGCAGGGACCCTCGAGGGATGTCATCAGCCTAAACCCATTTCTGGCCGTCTGAGGGCCCGGGGAACCCCCATCCCCGCCGCTCCCCGTTCAGCGCAGGGCGCCGGGGTGGAAGGGCTGGCAGGCGCCCGGCGGGGAACCGGCACCGCCAGCGGCAGCGTCCGGCCCCGACGGCCGGTCCCCGTCCCAGCGCGGCCGCCCCCGGCTACCCTCGGGGCTCTCTCGCTGCCCGAGGGGGCCCGGGAAGCGGGGCACCCACCCGAGGGGCACCCACCCTTCTCGGGCGGTTTGCGGCACCTCTCCCCGCACCGTTTTACTGCCGCTCTTAGCCCGGTTAGGCGCCCGCCTCCCCCCCGGCGTAGTTTGTAAAGCCCTTAACCGCCTCACCCCGAGCCGGGCCGGGGCCGGGAACCGCCGGTAGAAGCCCGCAGCCCCCGCCGGGGCTCATCCGCCTGCCCCTTGCTGTGGGGCACAAAGGGGTCGCCCTGGGGGGGATGTGTTTGCCTTCGGGGCTTGCAGGATAGCGCCCGCCGCCTCCTGCCCCGACACCTCCGTGCCCGCGGCCTGCCGAGGGCCAGGTACCGCTGCCCCGCGACCCCCCCTCTCCCGGTAGAGCCCACCGGGGCCCGAGAAAGGGAGGGCGGCAGCGGGGCGGGCGCTCGGGACCGGCAACCGGGGAGCCCCGGAGGGCGGCTGGCCCCGGGGAGGGAGACTTGGCGGGCGATGGCGAGTATTAATTAATAACGGGTTTCCACAGCCGCAGCCCCCCCTAGTGACACTGGCTCGGCGGGTGCGAGGCTCTGCCGGCGGGGGGGGGGCAGGCCGGGGGCCGGGATGGGGCGTCCCGCACCGAGTCCTCCCCGCCGCCCCGCCGGAGTCTCCCCCCTCAGGACGCCCCCACGGGGCTCTCGGGTGCCGCCCGGGCGCGGAGCTGCCTGCAGGGACGGATACCCCGGGGGCTGCCTCACTCCCTTTCCCTGCCTCAGCACTCCGGGGAGCAGGAGCCGAAGGGAACGGAGGCGCTTTCTTGGAGCGCAACTTTTCTGCGTGGCTCCATAAATACCCATGTCCGTTTCACTGTCGGAGGCAGGCAAAAACTCCACTGGTTTCAAAGCGCTAGATGGATGAGATCCTTGGGACGTGGAGCTGAAGCTTAGGAGCTGATCCAAACCCCATTAAAATCAGCAGAGAGCCTTTCAATGCTGTCAAGGACGTTGGGATTAGGCCCTTAAAGCAGTTGGTGTGAACCATGAAAAACAGGTTCTAGTGCCCGAGCTGGACACGTTGAGGCAGTGGTCAGATTTTGGTCTATGTTCTTATCAATACATGGGCGTTAGCGCAGCGGTGGGTGACCTTTTCTATGAGCTAGCCTTTTAACAAGGACCTAGCATACAAGCACTGATTGAAGAGAATTATTGGCTTTCATATCCTGGTTCAGTTCATGAAATTGCCAATATTGATAATAAATAATTGAATGCTAGTTGGAAAAGCTACTGTGACATTTCAGAACATAAGTAGAATGCTGAAGCCTGTGATCCTAAAGCTCGGGTTTTTGGGTTGTTTTTTTTTTGATCCAAACGAGTGGGTGATTTTGCTGCTGGAAACACTTTGCTTTGCTTATTGCAACACAGTTCACTAATAGATAAAAAGGAACTTGCTATTGGCTTTTTTTTCCTTTTTTTTTTTTTTTTTTTGCTTTCCTGGAGCGCTTTTCATGGTCCAGCAAAAATGTGATTTATTTTTGTTCCAGCAAATTAAAAAAATTCTTTAGTGTTCCAGGATTCGTGTTTATAAAGGCTCTTACTTGTTGAGCAGCTAGGATGATCCAACAATTCTTTCGAATCCTAAATTTGATGTGATATGGACGTGCAAAAGAAATATCACTGGGCTTTCATACAATTCATCCTGAATACTTGTCTCACGCCATTTCACATCTTATAAGATTTCACACGTGAAAGAAATGGAACAAAAAAACCCAAACCAAAACCCCCAACAAGATATTTTCTTTCCTGCTGGCCGCGGAGTTCCTGCGGACAATGTTTGCGCAGGAGGGCCCGATCCTCGGCAGCTCCCTCTGCTGCCAGCAGCAGCAGAACTGGGAGCTGAACGCGAGCCCCAGCGCTGGATCAGCTCTTCATTCCTGAGGTGGTTTTAATAACCTTGTAAAATCCGCAGGGATTTTTTAGAGGTTTGTAAATTGGGCAAAATCACCCTGAACTAAGAAGTTCATCCACTAGGTCTGACTCCGGGAAAGGAATGATTTTATGATTTATTTGTCTGCTAATGAATTAATTCTAAAGTAGTTAGGGAGGGGGAATT
The DNA here is from genome assembly GCF_004027225.2 of Strigops habroptila. Taxonomy (NCBI): domain Eukaryota; kingdom Metazoa; phylum Chordata; class Aves; order Psittaciformes; family Psittacidae; genus Strigops; species Strigops habroptila. Next base: position 73,055,893 of record NC_044279.2, read on the forward strand.
GCGGTTCTTTTCACTGCTCTGCAAACTGTTATTTACTTGCAGTAAAGGTCTTTAAAAGGATGGAAGAAAAAAACTAAAACAAGCTTTTGCAGAAGAATAGCCAGGCAACTGTAGGAAACCATTTCATTTATTGAAGTTACTGTTTAGGGTTTACACTCCTCAAGATTTTATTTGGGTAAAGTCCTCATTAAAGAAGGGACTCTGGATTCAGAGAAAACTTTTGTCCAGGAGACTGTAAAGAAACCTGTAGCCTCAGCTATTCTATCGCAGCTGCACCTTTACTGCAGTACAGTTCTAGTGAGAAAAATATCTTCTCGAAATTAAGAAACCTTTTTGTGCTAAGATACTTGTGGTGCTGTTGGAGCTGTCCCACAGAATGTCACCGGTACAGTATCCTGCTCCCATCAGAGTCACTGGCTTTCTTGCTGTTAGAAAACAAGGCTGGTTTTCAGCCCCTGGTGCAGTGAGCATGCAGGCAAGGAAGAAGGGTAGGGTAGCTGAAGAACCTGCAGCATCTCCAAAATGTAAATATCTTTGCATTTCTCTAGCTTAGTTTGTAAGTAAGTGGTTTGTGAGTTAGGACAGCCATAAGGAGGTGTATCCCCTGGGATACTATTTCTCTATGTAGGATTTTACCACGGCAACATAAAGATGAAATTGTATGATCACTGAAATCAGCATGGTGAAGAAACATCCGTACCTCTTCAGATGAAGACTTTTGAAGAGGTGGTCTTAAATACAGCTGGGGCTTGATGGTTCATAACAATGCCTTTAGAGCAGCAGCAGCCTGTCATGTAACTAATACAAATATAAGGTCAGTCCTTTGGGGATACTTGATGTGACATCTGAGTCCAAATAATTAGCTCACAATTCCGCCAGCACTGAGGTTTGTGAATTTTCTGAGTTCACTCACTCGTCTGTTTCCCTGCATCTGGGCTGGATTTTCTATTTGTCTCATTGTGTCTGAAAATGAATACCCTGTGCAATCCATCCCTGCTGGAGCCCAGTGCCCCGGCGGCCGAGGGGATTTGATTGCTAACATTCTAGTTAGGAAGATGGATAGCATAAAGGATATTTGATGGCTGAACGACCCTATAGATAACAAGTGTAGGAAGGAAGAGTATGTGGTGATGATTAAGCCAGTGTAGGCCTCTGCAGGTTTGTTTAATATGTCTGTACTAAAAACATGCTTACACCCACTCTTGGAATTGTATATATATGCTGGAGAGTTTCTGTGTTTAATACTGTGACACCATTTGCTGTCAGAGATGGGTCCTGATCCTGCGATGGCTCCACAAGGGAAACACCTGTTGAAGTGAATGTGTGTGCCTCAGAGCGGGCAGGTGCCTAGGGTTAGCTCATAATGATCCCTCCCAATGGCTGGGGATGTGTAATAACTTAATTGCAGCTATTTTACATGCAGAACTAGCAGTCGTGGCCTCTCTTCATTTACATTTATTTTCTCTCAGGAGATCTGCAGCAAGAGTAGTTTATTAGATATGAAATACTAGCCAGGGTTAGAAATGGTGCTTAAAGTCAGTGGCAGAGTCCTTTTGGCTTGCTACAAGAGCTGCGGTTTTGTTCTCTGTATATAAAGAAGAGTTGGATTAAATACTTTTGGCCATTCTTCTCTTCCTGATAACTTTGGAATCAGGAGAAGTGGAAAGGGTTAAATAGAGCCTTGGCTCTTGCTGCACCCAGTAAGAAGAAAAAGCTCATTTGCAGCTTAAATTGCCTCAAGACTGAAACACGGGGCTCAGCGCTGTCTCATTTCCTTCACTTCAGCTACAGTTAAGCACTTTGTTTTCTTTTATTGGTAAGTGAACTTAATTTCTCTGAGATGGAATTTGGTACAGGAACCAAGGAGTCGATTCACAGCTATGAATGATGGCTTTGCAATTAATTAGCAGCTTATCCTGAGCATTTTTGCACAGGATCCAAATATTATAGTAATGGGAAGCAATACATTTTAGATAGCTGGAACATTCTCTGAATGAGCGATTCCTTGAAACTTACAGCCATGGGAATTAGAGGTGTTAATTTTGGAGCAGCAGGCTGGGGATGTGTGTTGGGATTTCACTGGATTTTTAAACTTGCTGTAGTCTGATGCTCTGATCATCACTCTGACAAACTTCCTTTTGGAGCTGTGGATGAATCCCATGGCATAGACTCAAACACTTAGAAACACAAAATCCTCTTCTCTAGGGGTTTTGATTTGCTTGCTGACACTGTATCTAGAAAAAAGGAGGTTTGCCTGGAAGTAAGGACTGCAAGTTCTGAGTATTAGAAATTATTGTCTTTTTAAGAATACTGTCACTAGAACTACTTGTTGTTGCTCACCTTCCCTTTCTTCTTTTTTTTTTAAACTTTCCCTCCTGAAAATAATACTGTCAGATGTCAGACTATCCTGATTTCTTCAATGCAGCCATTTTTGCTGGTTTTGCTACGTGGGGCAAGACTTACAGACATATTAAGCTGGGGAGAACTCATTATATGAAAAGATGTCTGCCATGCAAATGCAAGTTTGCAGGCAAGACACTTAAGTCAACACACAGGCATGAGCTTTCTGTTCTTGTACAGATCTGTAAATTTAGATCTAGCTTGTGCTGAGCTTGTAAGGCAATAAAATATCAAATATGCAGGTGAAAGGAGAATTTAGAAGTAGTGGAAAAAAAACAAATGTAGGGATAAATACAGATACTACTAAGTGCAATAATAGAAGGATTAACATACTTTTTTTCCCCCTCCCCTAGAATCCTATTGATTACTTAACTATTTCTGAAGTCTAAAACTACCTCAGCTGCAGCTGAGGGAGGGCAGTATGGATGGGGAGCCAGATTGCTAAGTGGGATCTCAGGAGTGGTCATTCAGTGCTGGGAGAAACCACCTGTGTCCCGGAGCTGGGTCCTCCATGGTGACAGCAATGCATACCTAATTCCAAAGGCCTTACAGAATATCCTTTCTACAACCTGTGATGCTTCCCAGCATCCTGTACAACAAAGGTACAACCTGCTGCAAAAGGCCAAAAGCTCCTGTGTGTGTGAGGGCAAGCAGGAAAGGCTGTACATTTGATAATACTCTTGAAGAAACAGGCCATTTGTTGATTAAAATTCATGGATGGTAATAGGAAGTAGACCAAATCCTATCCTTCAAGGGGGCGGGGTGGGGGGTGTAGAATTCCTCAGCAACTTGACTTGTGGGGTTCCCACCTCATCTGACACTCATTTTAACCATGAGCATGTGGTAGGATGTCCTAATTAAGCAAATGAGTATTTAATGTTGTTGGCTTCTGCAACATAGCTTGTAGGTGCCCTGTTTCTGGCTGTTGCCACCTCTGATGCTCAGAGGAAAGGAAAATCCTTCCTGTCCCTCTACCTCCTACAAAACTTAAGCAATATGAGGAAACAAAAATTCCAGGCTTAAGGTGATAGTGACCTGATAGACAGTGATAAAAAACGTGGTGCAAGCAAATGTGGAAGTGGAGTCCTCTGCCACAAGTGCTACATGTCAGGGTACCGTAGTATAGTGCCATTCTGTGATAAGAGATGCTTGCTTCTGCGATGGGTGTTCCCTGGATGTGTGGGCTCACGTGGGGGCTGGAGGAAATAGAGTTCTTTGCAGAGCCTCACGCACCCCTCAGCACAGCTCTCCAGCTCCAGGTCTCCGTATGTCAGACCTGGCTGAGAAGCAGGTCAGAGGTTTGCTGGCTAACACGCTTTGCATGCCAGGGTCAGCAGGAGAGGAGTCATGCCTGGTGCTGTGTGTGAGACAGAGATCCCGTCAGGGACAGACGTGGCACGAAAGCCAGACCAGGAATTCTCACGCTGAGCACAACAGGTCTGCAACACGTGCCTCGTGTCTGTAAGATGCTGTTTCTTCTGGGCCTCTCAGGGTCGGGGTAGAATGAGCTGTATTTTACTTATCCAGGAAAATTTGGCCTTATGAGAGGCTGTGTGCAAATGGCACATTTGCTAAGTGGCACGTTGTGTTTGCTCACCAGCCTGTGGCCCAGCTGGGCCTCCTAGGTGCTCGCTGTGTGACACCAAACACACTAACTCAGAGAACTGCTTAAAAGACCATGGAGGTCCACAGCAGAACAAGGCAGCTGCTGGCAGAGATTTACTCCGTGCCTTGTGCAGGCCAAGAGCAGGGACACCCAGGAGAGTGCTCTGCTCCTCTGTAAGGTCCACCTTCCTTCCTTCTTCCCAAGTGGTGGCAATAACGCATCCCCCTAGCCACATTCAGTGGCTAAGCCCAGGTTTCCCAACTTTGGAGCTCACATTCCTCTCCTAAACTCAGTCATAAGGACAATACTGGTGTGGGGGCCCCTCTAACACAAATATTTTTCTTTAAATGAGTCGTGGTAGGGGCAGCAAATGGCCTCCATTGTAATGAGGTGGGGAGAACTGGGGAGGACTGCAGTTACAGAGCAGTTTAATCACATGGATGGAGCAGTGTGTTCACCTCTCCTCCTTGCTGGGTCATTTCCACTTTGAGCTCTGCAAACAGACTGTCTATTGAGCAGTTAGTATTCAGTGCTGAATATTCAATACTAGACTCTTGTTTTGGTGAGTCTTAGGCAAAAAAAGGAGGAGGAAAGAAGACTTCTCTCTTTTTCTCATGTTCCCTCCCTGAGCTTGCTTTGCATATTGTTCAGAGGAGACTGGAGGCTTCTCAGAAATGCCAGGCACCTAGTTTCATAGTACTTTGAAGGGGAGGGAAGAGACAGTGTGGAAGGGACTAAATTAATACAAGGTTTCTGAATCTGTAAGTCTAGGCACATCAGGACTGAGTGAAGACTTTCGACAAGCACATTGAGGCTGTAAAATGAATAGCATGAAATGCTTGCTCTGTATACACTGAGTAGTTCTGAGAGGTACCAATCTTTGTGGGAGTATGCTACGATGGTTTATGAATGTTCTTTCTGCTAGTTTTGGTATGCAGATATTCTCTGGTTGCATTCTGAGAGCTGAAAGAAACAATGCTCTTTGTTTCTGTCTGGTATACCATATTTGCTCACAGAATGGTTGTGAATAATGTAATGGCTGCATCCTGTGGTGGTAGAGAGCAACAGCTAGATTTGGAATAGATGTTCATAAAGTGAGGAAAAGTGGCCACCGTTTGAGTAAATTTAGTATCTTTTTCCTTAGATTCACACTCTTTCAGTCAAGTGGTTTTCTTACTGCTATGATTGTGTCCTGACACCTGAGTTTTCTTTGCACATGTGTGTATGCCTGTTATCTCTCGTTCTTTCAGTCTGCCTGACTGGATGTTGTTTCTAATGAGAAATATTTACCATGGTCCCATTCCTTCAGGAGCTGACCTCTTTTCTCCTGATTTTTAAAAAAATCTCCTCTCTGTAGTTACTTTCTTTTCTCCTACCCTTTATTTCTGAGCATGCCCTTTTCTTTGTCATTCATTCTTTTGTTTCCTTTCTTTTTCTTTTTCACCTCCTTTCCAACGACCAGCCTTCTCCCTCTTCTCTTGCCTCCCTGAGCCCCACAATCAGTGTTTGGTGTAACTCCCACTCATCTCTCACCTCTTTTCATTTTGACATCTTTGTGGGCTTGTCTTACTGGTGTACTACTGTTTCTGCGCCAAATTGGCCTGTCTGCTGGATTCATAGGCTCCTGACGCCGAGAGAAGTCCTTCATGGGTACTTGATCCAAATCCTGTTTCTTGTTGAGTCACAGCCTTCCTGTTCAGCTAAAGGACTCAAGTCTTGTGCACTGGTGAAGCAGAGCTGAGGTAGGGATTTGAGGACTCCATGTCTTCTCATGCACACTGGTTAGCTGAGGGACCGTAGTAGCAGCAGGGAATGTTTAACCCAAAAGCTAGCGAGGAGAGATTACTATAGGGTACAAGTTTAAGAGATGTTGTAATAGGTACCTAGAAATGAAGGCCCTATGAGCTCTCTAGCATGTCTCATGTTAATTCTATAGCATAAGAAACTAATGAAATCTGAGACAAAAAGACATCAAGAGGATCTGACCTTTATTCTGGGAGAGAATACAACTGGCAGTAATCAAGGGACATGTTTGCATTTCCTTGGAAGGAAATATTGCAGCTAAATTGGAGACAATGTTAGCGTTTACGTTGGTTCATGCAGCAGACCCTGAAGGCCTGAGGATCTGTAACACATCATGTTATGGAAGCATGAGGGTACACTTTGCTGTATGCAGAGTTGGTGCTCGGAAAGCACATGATGCGTGTGGTTATCTTACTGGTGAACAGATTGGCTGCATGTTGCATAGCTGTGTAAGTTAAGTACCCTGGGAGAGCTGAATTGGTTGGATACTGGTGTCAGTGGCTTAAATGATCCTAGGTGAAAGTGAGGAAATGTCACTGCAGAACCAGATGAGGTTCTCTTTGCTGTTAAATGAGGAATGGCCTTGATGAAGCAAAACCCAAGTGGTTCCTTACTGCTCTGGTGAAACTTACTTTTCAAAATAAAATCGTAGATAGCATCTGTGTGTGACTGCAGGAGGGAAAGGGCTACTCCCAGTTAACATGCATGCTGAGTCGGAAATGTGATAGCAATATGATATGTAATTCCAGAGAAGAACAGGTAGGACTTCAAAAGTCCTCTATGACACAGGTTAGAGGCTGCCCTAAATGCCAGAATCAATGTGCAGGAGGAATCTTGTGTTCTAGATTCTGAGATCTAGCCTGAGGGTGCTTGATCTGCATTTGGGATGCAGCTTCTTAATAAGGAATATTATTGACAGGGTACTGTCAATAGTTTTCGACAAAACTATCACATTTAGATCAACTTCTGCATAGTATGAAGGGTAACAAGAATGCAACATCTTATAAATTCCAGTCTTCCTACCCAAGTATTTTAGAGGGGTTAAAAGATTATGAACTATGGTGCTTTTTATTATATCAGAGTTTAAACATAGCACGCCAATTGTTAATATACCTTATCAAATGGGTTAGCAGAAAATCAGTACTAGGATCAAAGACCTGGCTAAACAAAACAGAAAAGTTCTTACAGGCTCAAGAGAGTAATTCTTTGCATTCTTATGACATCAGGGTGAATCTTACAATGCTCCACCAGAATCATGAGTCAAAGAAAAAGAACAAAAACATTCCTTCCAGCATCTAGTAAGTGCCCTGGACCAATGTCCATTAACTCTGAAATAGTTCCAAGAGGGCTGTATGCCAAGAAATGAGAACAAAAGGAAGGACGGCAATAAGAGTGCCTGACATTTTCCCCTGTTGGAAATGAAATAAAAAGTTAGATTAGCAAACAAAGCACCAAGGTATCTGGCAGCTTGTCAGGGTAGCGGCTCTACCATCTGCACCAAGGCCATGTGTCACTGTCATCCCTGAAGAGCAGGTCTCTTGGAAGAACAGAAGATGGCTATGCAGGACCAAGGAGGACACTGGCATGATTTCCTGTGGAGCTTGAAGATGTTCCTGACAGCTTGGACACACTGACTGAAGGATGCTTGCTTTGCCAACTGATGGCACTGAATGAGGCCATGAAGAGCAAAACGAGGCTCTGTGTGGCCAGTCTTCCTTGATGGTCAAAGAGGAGCTGTTTTGCCAGCTAGGAGTGTCTACTCAATGGAGTAATGGGAGGATACCGCAGTTGGACTATGGCCCTGATCTGGTCTTGCAAACTTTTCATTTGATGATGGTGAGGAGGGAGATAACATCACCTATGAAAGCCGAAGTCTCAGAAAATCCTCATGTGTGTGATTAGCTGTCCCTAATAGCTTGTTCTGCTTGATTTTAGTTGATTTTGATAAGTTTAACACTCTCCATAGGAACTAATGACTGCCCAGCCCTGTTATGTTATAGGCACCCAGCTGTTCATAACATTGTGAAGAGGCCGAGCTTAGAAGATCTTGTTTAGGTCTTGGTTTTACAGTAGACTGAGGTTTTGGAGATAAGGTGATTTTTTGTTCGCTTTCTTTTAAGCAGTGTGGTTTTTTGAAAGCTTTGAATGTGCTGCTGTAACCAGCTTTTGAAGCACTCCAGCAGCATTACACTTCTGAGGTGGGAGATGTGCCTGTAACGAGGAGTGCTGCGCTGCAGGGTGCAAGAGAGATTCAGAACATGAAACCTGCTTCTAGTCAGAGCAGATGTTAAGTGCAGCAGGTATGGGAATAGGCTTTTAATAGTTTGAGGGTCAGACTTCAGGTTTACCTTCTTACCATTACCCCTGACAGAAAGGGATAGTCTGTTTTGTCATTAAGGGGCTGTTTATACTAGCATTTTTCTTCCAAATTGATATGACCAATTGATCCAAGACGTTGAAGTGTTATAAAGTGTAGTTTTCACTTGCACCAGAGAAAATATGAGATGTACTGGATCTTTTTTTTTTTTTTTTTTTTAATTTATTCATATGGCAGTTAGAAATCAGGTTTGCAGCACACTTAGGGATAGTCAAAGAAGACAAACTGGTCAGACATTATGAATTTAATGGCTGTAGAGGTTAGAAGTTCTCTGTCCCTGCCAATTGTGCAACACAGACAGCATGAATAGAGGGGGGTTTGGTTGGTGGCATGTCTCAAACCACGTTCAGCAAGGTAAGTTATGCAGAGAAAAGCCTTGAGCCCATGTAGACCTCAGTGTTTATTTTGAGACAGGCAACAGAAGAAGCCGTCAGGGAACTGGTGGTTATCCTAGAAAAGATATAGCAAATCATTCCATCAACTCTATTGAAAAGAAAATGATAGATATGCTACCTAGTCATTACCATGGGCTAGCAAACTGGTAATGGGAGGTTCCGCGATCTTCAGTCAGCCTCCCAAGCTTTTGAGGTTCTGTTTTCACCTGCAAAATCTGCTATTTGCAACCACTTTCTCGTGGCCTAACAGACCAGATGAGCAGCTAGGCAGTATTGCTGGCCAGCTTGGTACTGAGAAACTTGGCAAAGAGATGCTGCAGGAAGAGATGAGTAACTCTTCCTTTCGAGAACAATGAACAAACAGCTCAGAGGGGTGCTAAGACTCCGTATGCATGACAAGTCCCTCCTCTGTCACAGGAACTAAAGTCTGTCATCACTTCTGGGTTGATTTTTCCAACAGGTCCTTTTGTAAATGCACTAAAATTTTGTGGTCCCTTTATGTTTGTATTATCTACCTTTTATATACTTTATGTATATAAACGGTTATTAATTTTTTCTAAGTAATAACTTAGAAAAAAGGTTTTTTTCCTACATCTACCTTGAGAAACCGGGAAAAAAGTTACAAGAGCAGCCATGAACCAAAATGAGGAGGTGGACTGTTGGAGCTGCACCATCCAAGTTGATGCATGGCTCAGATAGTAGTTTGGCTCCTGGCAAATCTTTTACTCTTATTTCAGTGGTAACTATGTTTCAGTGACAAGCAACTTCTGTGGAAAAAATGTTGGTCCCTTTGCAGTAACTAAGTAAATTGTCATGCTTGTTGGTAAACTGCTTTAACATTTGGGGTATGGAAGCCAATCTAGAGCTAAAGGCATGTGAGAGGGATTTCCCTGCAGCTGCTAGGGCTGTGATACAACCACATCCAGATCAGAGGATATGGCATAACCAGGGAAAACCAGTGCTGTTAGTAATGCTGTAGGGTGATAAGGTGAGGCAAAATGCAGCTTGGATTAGGTGACCACAGTGTTCTATTCTTCCCATAAAATCTCTTAATCTCATAGAATCATAGAATGGTTTGGGTTGGAAGGGACCTTAAAGCTCCTCCAGTTCCAACCCGCTGCAATGGGCAGGGACACCTTCCACTAGACCAGGTTGCTCCAAGCCACATCCAACCTGGCCTTGAACACTGCCAGGGATGGGGCAGCCACAGCTTCTCTGGGCAACCTGTGCCAGTGTCTCACTACTCTCATAATGAAGACTTTTTTCCTAATATCTAATCTAAATCTCTCCTCTTTCATCTTGAAGCCATTCCCCCTTGTCCTATCACTACATCCTTGTAAAAAGTCCTCTCTAGATTTCTTGTAGATTTTAGGTACTGGAAACTGCTTTAAGCTGCTCTAAGACCTTAGAGCTTTCTCCAAGCTGAACAACTCCAACTCCTTCAGCCTGTCTTTGTAGGAGAGGTGCTCCAGCCCTCTGAGCACCTACATGGCCCTCCTCTGGACTTGCTCAAGCAGGTCCATGTCCTTCTTATGTCGGGGCATCCTTCTTATGTCTTCCTTCAGGACACACACATGACCATAGAGCTGCAGCTGTGGGAATGCTCACCTCCCAGCTGTGGGCACAGCTACTCCAGCTGCTTTTGCCATCCTGCTTGGGTGCCGAGCAGGACACAGTGGCTCTCAAAGGCCAGAAGAGGCTGTGATTACAGGTTTTGCTAATATTGCAGCAACTCTTAATCCTCCTGGCAGGACAGCAGCTGCAGAAGCCACTGCTGACTGCAGTCAGGCTCACCTCCTCTTCCCCTCTGCAGAGCGCAGCCCAGGTGGCTTTCACACTGCTCTTGCTATGGCCATGCACATGTAGGAGCAATGAATGCTTTCTTTTCTGGACTGCAAGCATGCTAAGCCAATAACCATTATACAAACAAGAGGGAGTAATTATCTCATTAAATGTACTGGCAGTACGCAGGCGCCTCTGCTGTATTCTTTCACCTCAACTGAGGCTCTGTAGGAAGAAGCCTTTCAGAGGTGTCTTCCAGGAGCAAACACTTCCTTCTGATGGGTGTAATGTGTCAAAATAATTTGTCAAAGTGGTTTTTTCTTTGTGTTTGTTTGGGGTTTTTTTGTTTGGTTTTTTTTTTTTTTAAGTTCATGCTTCTCTTTTCAGACAGTTCAGGAAAGCTCCTGCCCCTGAGCATCTCTCATGTGTCTGCATCTATTTCAAGGAGTTCCAGGCCTGCCTTCCCAGCTCAGTGTTTGAAGCATCATACAAATAAAAATATACCTGCTAGTGTGAACAGAAGAACCTTGGTGGGGGCGAAGGAGATCCATGCAGGCCTCAGCTCTGCCAACTTTTCTTTTTAAAAAAAGCTCAGTTTAATCTTCTATTGCTAGAAATGTGGTGGGCACATTTAATGGAAGAGGTTCAGTGGATGTGTCAGTCTTAGCAAGATTAGGATCAAAAAGGGAAGAGGCAAAATGAGGGCAAGAACTATTTCCGTAGTTCTTCTTAATCCATCTTTCAGCAGTTCATTTGGAACAATTTACATTTTCGTTTGTGTCATGATGTGTTATTTGGTCAGAAAATTGACACTGGAAAAGTGATTGTAACTTGAATAACCATCTCCTTTCCCTCATATTGAAATCCTGAAGAAGATACAATGTGTTTGTAGTCAGTGGTATACAAAATTATACAGTGAAAATTGTAATGTGAGGAGACATTGTTGCGTGCGTCATTATAACTCACTTTCGATCTTTGCAAAATTAAATAGGTGATGTAGCATTTAAAGGGGCATCTTCAAAATACCATTAAATGCACCCTATTTGCATTCTTTCCTAGTAAGATTGCAATAGTTTCCTTACTGTGTCACAGTAACTAGGTGTAAAAGAGTGACCACATTTTACTACAGATGCTACACATTTTAAATTTTAGATATTAATTAATCTATGTATTTTGCCTGAATGTTTTTGGGCTAGTGCTGGTACAACTGAGGGTGCAGTATGCTGGGGCTCAGTGGGTGGGAAGGACTCTTAAAGAGCAGGGAGAGGAAATGCCTTAAGACTTGATATGCTGAAAATTCAGTGAGTAAAAATACATCCTTTTTGAGACAGGGTGTGTTTTCTTTTGCTCTCACAAGCACTTCTCACTAGAAATATAGTTTTTCCACATGTTGTGTTAATGATTCATCATTGTTATCAGGTCTGATATGCACTTCTGCTTAGCCACCAACTGAACTCTCCATTACTCTGTGACTGTTCCTGATGTGAAATCCTGTTTGTAAAGTTTGTAAAGTCCAAGTGCAATAATTCAGGCTTTAATCACATAAACCCTTCCATACTGCGCGTCTCAAATCTTGTCTAGACTAGTGCTGTATTGCGTGATTTGCATCAGCCTTTGGATCAAGTGATGAAACCTCAGCCTGGAGACACCAGGGGTTAGCCATGGGTCTCTTCCTCCAGCTCTGCAGCTGGACTGCCTGGGACAGGCCCCAGTGCAGACAAGGTATACACCCATGTGTCATGAGGATGAGGGCATTCAATGTGTACAGGGCTCTACACAGTGTGTTCATTATGCTGGGGCAGGATCTAATGGCATTAACTCTAGAAGAACTTCTAAAAGTCAGACTTAGTTTTGATTTCTTATTTTGTTTGCCTCTTTGTCTTTTATTGTTCATTTTTGCTTTATTTTAAACTGGTGCTATCATATCTGGGATCTGTAGGCTTCTGAAGGGAGTATTAAATTTCAGTAAAACTGGTTGTATTTACTTAAGGCATTCTTATTAATATTGGGAGTTAAAAGCTTTGTAAAAACTTTTTTTTCTTTATACAAATATTTAAAAATACTTATTAAATGAAGGTATTTCTTAGAATTCTTATAATTACATCACTCAGTTTATGAGATAATACAGCCTTCAAATAGCTAGTTGGTTTTGTTGCATTTTGTCATTTGCCAAATCATTTGACAAATTTGCCATAAACTCCCTGACATTTTTGCTCAAAAGAGTTAGTTTTCTTCATTCTTTGCTGCCAGACAGGTCGTGTATCTTTTCAGGCTTGAAGAATTTCTATCAGCTATTTAAATGCGAGGCCACAAAGACAAAGCCAGACTCGGGCTGCAGCAAGCTGAACCAGGGTGATTCAGGACCAAAGGAGTTGCAGTACATAATTAAATAGTAACGGTGCCCTACTCCAGAGACTTTATATCTTGCAGTGCAAACTGGTTGCTTTATCAATGAAAAAGAGGTATATGTGCAGTTACCAGAGATAGTATGCGAACAAGGATGGTGAAAATTGTTATTGAGTGACACTTAGAAAGTTTTTCTTCCTACTACTTAGGCAGGGAACATGACTAAAGATGGCTGCTGCCAGTTCCCTGCTGCCGAGGGAAGAGGATGCGTCCCAGCTTCCCAGCTCTCGGTGCTGGGAGGAAAAGAAAGGGCAGAGCTGGGCATCGGTCTCTCCTTGGCGCTAATGGCAGCCGCCTTTGCTTTTACTCCCTGCATCTGGGCTCAGAGCCAAGGGAATTATATACAGCCATGGCTGTGCGCTGAAAAGAGGAGGAGGAGGTAGGGTAATCTTTCTCAAGGCTTCTTGCACCTCTCTCCGATGTTGCCCTCGGCAGCAAGTTTCTCTTCACCTTGTCGTGAGGATCCAAGCTCCTGTCCCTCAGCTCACAGTACTGAAATGGGAAAGGAGAAATGGTATTAGCTCAGTTTTAGGGCAGTAAAAGAAATCTGGCATGAAGCAGCTGTACCGTTGTGTTGGCCTTTAGACAAGGAGGTGATACACCCCCTACCCGATGCAGCTGAGCAGCATGAGAAGGGAAAGCCTCAGAGTTGGAGCCGCTGCAGGGCTGGGGGTTTGTGGTGGAGCAGGAGCTGATTAGACAGCACAGGCCTTGCTGGCAAGTTTTAAATTGTGGTTTCGGCAATGTGAAAGTGATTTTTCTATGAAGCAGTTGAATTTCATAGGAGAAGAAATATCCTTAAAAATCTATTGACAACAAGAGTTATTTTTGCTGATTTTCAGAGAAGTACCTCAAAGGAGCAGGCTGTAGGGAAGTGGCAGCACTGTTGTGAGGCTCCTCATGTACAGGGCAGTTTGGTGAATGAGGAAGATGCACACACAGGGACATGCTTGTAGTGATGAAGGTAGGACTGCAAGCATGTTCCTGCTGTGAATATGTGAGCAAACGGGCAGGGGGAAGGGAATAGCCTGGAGCTGCCTCACACTTCTCTTGCACTGCCTGAAAACCAGAAGCACACAAAGCAACAGTACCTGGAGGTCTCATGGCAGGGCCTGGAAATCAACCCTGAAGGGCTCTCAGCAGACCCTTTCTGAAGTCCTACACAGATGCCATTTGCCCTTTTGCTTGTGTGGCAATGGAGAGTGTGTGTACAGAGGAATATACACAAGTTTGTGTGACTGTGTGGGTTAAGAAGAATTTTTTTCTGCAGGGTGTTTTTCACCATGACTATTCATGTATTTATTTATTGGCATCTAGTGCTGAAATGAAGTCATACCAACTTTTGCTTTCTATAAACAAGATGGGCAGCCTTCCCAAGACACTGGGTTTCTGCTTTCCCTTCAAGCCTGCTGCTGTGATGGGCTTTCTCTGGCTGGCAGACAGCTGCCTGTGCTGTGCAGGTAGCCTGATGTTTTTGGGGGGTGGCTTATGGAAAGGAATTTGAAGCCATTTCTGTGTCTTTGAAGGTTTTTCTGGCTCTGGCAATTTGCTGACAGTGAGGCCTGTTTCCCCTTATTTCTTGTGCATCTCGTCACTCAGTGGGATGGTTTCCTGTCGTAACTTGGGGGGTTACCTTGCAGCCTTCCCACCTAGCCATTCTTTTTCTTGCTTTGACCACAGGGAGCTCTGTGAGCATAAGGTCATTTCTGCCCAAGTGCGTTCTCTTGAAAAATAATCTTATGAGGGAGGTCAGTCTATTGTAGCAATATCCAGGTATTCCAGGCAAACTCAAGGACTTGTATTTCATACTTTGTCCAAGGAAACATATAGGAGGGTACAACTTTTGCCCTGAAGACCTATAACACAATTCTACTGAGCCTGCTGCATCCTCTAAAGTCATCAGGGGATGTGTGTTATAGCTTCCAGAAAGAACTGTGGAGTCAAACCAATGTAATACTGTACCTCATGTTGCTGATGTGAATAAATCGGAAATGAGAAAGGACAGGAGTAGTTGAGTACATGCTGCAGAGTGACAAAGGTTCAAGTAGCTCAGCGGCTGCTAACTTGCCACATTGGACTTCTAGCAGTGTGGAAAAGATCTCAGTAGGGCCTAGGGTGCCACCAGTGTGAATGGGGTCATAGGACTGGTCTTCAGAGAGCACAGTTTGAGCCCTGCTGGAACAAAAATTCATATGAATGATTTTACACACGTTAAGAGTTCTTTCAAAATCAGTGGAAATACTCTAGTACATAAGTCTTTGCCAACTAAGAAATTAATGCAATTTATGTATTTCAGTTTCCCACATGAGATGATATTTATTTTTTTTTTAATGTGTGATGGGGTGGGGAGAGAATATCCTGAGGAGCTTTGCTGTGCGCGTGGAAGTGTTTCAGCCTCCATTGTTTCAAAACAAACAACCAAAAAATGAAACTAAAAAGCAACAGCTAAGTTTGAAAGCAAGAGAACGTTTTCTTGCCAAATTACCTCAGACGGAGCATGTTTGAACAGAAATGCTACAGAACACCATCTGTTGAAAACCGGTGCTTTGTTTAGTTTTATGCAAAGACAAACACAAAAAAAGAGCATCTTTGTTCTTTTACAGAGAGTTGGATTGAACGATGTCTCAATGAAAGTGAAAACAAACGTTATTCCAGTCACACCTCTCTGGGGAATGTTTCTAACGATGAAAGTAAGTAACTTGTCATTCATTTAAAATGAGTGTGAATGTGTCCAAATGCTAATTTCCTGCTATATAAGTTGCTACGTCTTGGAGATATTTTTAATACTAACCAGTTTTAACAGTCAACTCACTTGACACATCCAGTCATTTCATTGATATTTTTTTTTTTTTTTTTTTTTTCCCCCTGGAATATTTGCTATTTTGCATTATTGAAAATGAAATAATTTTATCTATTAGTTAAAGCAACCAGAATAATTTGTGTGTAATTGAATAAAAGTTGGATGACCTCTAAAATGTGCTATTAGTATTAGCTTATGAGTAAAACCATCTGTTTTGCTTCTCACTGGTGAACACCATGCAGTTGAAATACAGCAAGAATTGTGCTGCTTTTCAATACTACTATATGAAATCATACATACAAACTCCTTCATTTAAGAATTAAATAATAATCAGATTAAAATAATTAACATTAAATCATGACATTACCTCCTTTTTAGTCACAGAGAAGAAACCTTTACAAATGTAGCTGATTTTAAAATAGTTACTTTTTATCTCTATTAGTTGTAGCAATTTTATATCTTAATTTTTAATAACAGGTAATTAAAAAGACCCCAAAATACCTTAAAATAACCTAATTATTTATTTTTAAAATTATAAGACAATTTTTAGTTTATAATTGATTTCCCTGTTTATGAAATTCCTATTCTGCTTAATTTGTATGAAATTCCTATTCTACTTAATTTGCCTAAAGCAAAATACTCCTCATGTTAGTTTTCCTCTCTGCAGTTAGTATGTTAAAGTGACAAGATATTAATGCAGACTGATTTCCTTAATTCAGAAAGGAATTTTTTATGATATTTAAGCACCTAGGTTTAGAAAATGTGTTTTTAGTAACTTCTTCATTGCTGAATGCCCCATTTTCATTTGAAGAGAACTACTTCATTTTGATGTCACAATAAAATTCACATGCCTTGCAGCACAGTATTTTAGTGGATCACGGAATTTGCTATACTGGGACCTTACTCTTATTTGTCCAGGGATCTCTTCTGAGGTAATATGTCTTCAGAAGGAGAAAGGAGGTGTTAGAAATGTCGGTTTTATTCATGACTCCCAGGCTAGGAACAGTGAACAAGAATCCTTACAGACAGACAATAAAACTTCGACAGGTTTGGGTTTTTTGCTTTTTAAAAGTTAAGGAATTAGAAATTAGTTTCTCCTTGAAACTAAAATTGTAGTGAATTGTAGTGGGGAAAAAAAGAAACAAAAAAAAAAAAATCTGCTTGTTAATTTGCATTTTACAAGAACCTTGTGAGACTTACTGAAATTTCACTCTGATGCTACCGAGAAAGGGGTGGAAAGAACCTGTGATGAATGTGACTTCAGACTGTTAATAGGGTCAGAATTCAAGATTCAACTATTGAGTTTAGTGAGCTTTTCCTTGAACACAGTTCAAGGCAGTGTTGTCAAGGTAATTATTTAGTATCATTAAATTATTAAAAAAAATTATAATGTCATAATTATGTCTTCTATATTCTGTTCTAGACCTGTTACCTTAAATAGGTTTAGCAAAATTAGCTACAGCTAAGGGTAGTTTGTTATATGTGCTTTCAGTTTACATGTGAACATGAGGAAAAATTCCACATACCTAGGGACAGTAAGAAGGGGACCATGCATTAGCAAGAGCAGGTGTTTCAGACAATGGCATTGAGAAGACAGGATGTTTTTCATTCTGTTTTCTGCTACTGGAATTAAGGGGCAAGTGATGGTAATGGAAGTGGCAAATTTAAATCTCATAAAACAAATATATAAATGAATTTATACCACAGTTTGTGCGCAGAAGGAATTGTCACAGTATATAACGGAAACCCAAATGAGAGTCAATTTCATCTCGCTTCCTTCTTAACAGCCAATTCTTCCAGATGCTTCCTTTGCACTGATACCAGCATTTCTGCAGTACAGATAAGAGAATTAATCCACTGGAAAAGTCATCCTTGTTTTGGGGGGTAAGGAAGGGGAGAAGAGAGGGGAAAGAGGAAGGAGTATGAAAGAAAAATAACCCACTTGTCCAGCAAGAGGAAGATCAATAATCTGTGAAATCCAGTATAAACTAGAAGTTTCGCCTTAGAAATCATTGTACTATGTGATCCTTTCCAGCCCTTCAGTTCTAATATTTCTCTAACAGTGCCCACACACCAACCAAGAAATTTCCAAACTGTTGTGTCATTTTTTTGTACAGCCTCTGTCATATATTTATAAACAGCAGGAGGCAAAATGTTTTGAGAAAACCTATGTAACCCTATTTGAATTCTCCAGAATGGTGTTCAAATTGCTCTTGTGGATGGAGCTTCAGTTCTCATCTGCTGCCAAAAGAAGGCATCATCCATCTTTCTCTTGACTAGTTTTTTTTCCTCTCTAAATATATTAGGTAGCTGTTGGCTGGACTTTACAAGAGAAAATGTGGGTTTAGTGTTGAGCTGGTGTTTTTTTGGTCTTGCATCCGGTGAAGACTATGAGAATTTGCACTGTGAACTGATCACGTTCTTACTCAGTATCATGCTTGCTCTTGTGACTATTGAATGTTTTTAGAGTTCATAGGGTTTTAGGACAAGAGTAATAATTTTGCTGGTCTCCTTTTCTACAGTTGAAGTAGACAGAACCATACTTCATACTGTGAAGCTACAGAACCGTACTTCAGACCACAGGGGTCCTTTGCAATCTTCTGTTCCCATCCAGGCCTCTTGAACATATATTACATTGTGAAAAGAAGCAATGACTCATAACTGTGGATTCGCTTCTTGGAGTGCTTCTTACTCTCTTAGAATCTTTTATCACTTTTCCCAAAACATAGCTTTTACACTATTAAAATTCTAGGTCAATTTTATGTCACTTTCCATTTTTTTAAAAAATTTTTCCTTCCACTACTTCCACAGAAGTCCACAGGCAAAGGGAATGATACAACCTCATATTGAATAATTAAAAAAACCCCTCACAATATTTTCTGTGTACTGTGCATGAAATCAGGTTCTCCAGATTGAAATAGGGGTCTGAAAGAATACAATTCAATGATTAAGAGTTTCAACTTCAGTTCCATGGGGAAGGATTCATGACATGGGTGCCTGCAGGTTGCCCAACCAGAAAGACTGAGTGCATGAGGCCCTCTCTAGACAGGTAGGAGCGGTCTCATGTTCACAAGCCTTGGTCCTTATCGGGGACTTGAACCACCCTAATATCTGGAGAGACAGCACAGCAGAGCGTAAGCAATCCAGGAATGTGTTGATGATAACTTACTTTTCCAGGTGATAGAAGAGCCAATGAGGAGAGGAACTATGCTAGACCTTGTTCTCGCTAGCAAGGGGAGATGGGGCTGGTGGGGAATGTGAAGCTGAAAACCAGCCTCGGTTAGTGGAAGGTGTCACTGCCTACGGCAGGGGGTTGGATCTGGATGATCTTTAAGGTCTCTTCCAGCCCAAGCCATTCTATGATTCTATGAAGTGGGAAGGTTGCTTGCCCAAATTTTCTTGCATGTTTAGAAGTGTGAATCTGTAGACAGTCCAAGTGAAATAAAAGGTTTAGACTACCTCTTGTACTTCAAAAGCAGCATTCAAAATCCATGTTCAAACTGGCTGAAAGGGATTTATCCAATCGTTTTGGGGTGGTTTTTTTTGTTAGAAATAAACCTCTTACTCTTCCATTGAAAAAAGTATTTAAAACCAGAGCCACTCAGTTGGAATTATGCTCCCAAGTTTCTGAGAGGGATTTTTAAAATCCCACTGTTTTAAAAGCATGGAATACATGCTAACGAGCCTGAATCTCATTTATGGCTACATGTAATAAGAGACGAGGTAGCTTCTTACTATTACTTAATTTTAGCTAAGGGCAAATCACTTTTTGAGAAAAGTCAAAACCTGGACTGCAGGGGTTACAGAGGAAGAGGCTATTCCTCTGAAAGGTGTGGAGCTACCTGAACCAAGGGAGGGATTTTATCCATATAAACTTTTTAGCTCTTTAATGGGTTTGAGACACATGCAGGCAGCACTGGAAAGTACAGGACTCTTCTGTTATCTCCACAATTGAAAGCAGAGTTTTAACTCAACTTTAGTTGTGACAAACAGACTACCACCACCATTTTACAAAAATGTGTGCTAATGCAGGGTCTTCACTTTGGGTTGTTCCATTTACTGTGTTTAAGGCAGCATGCTTAAAGACGTACTGAGTATAGCTCCTAATGTCTCCACATCTTCCTCCAAGAAGCAAGAAAGCCCTTGACTTGTACCTAAAATAAGACAGCAGAAGTTAGAAGATACTACTGAGAGTTCAGGGAAAGCCACAAACACATGCAGAAGGTACAAATGTAACTCTGCTGTGGTGGCTTTGAAACGGAATTTTGGAAGGAGAAAGATGGAGATGTTAGCAAAGAAACTTCCACAGAATTTGGGAAGAAAAAGGTTTTCTGGTATCTCTGGAAGCCCAATAATACTATTTTTTCTAGTAATTGATGATCCCAGTTCTTAATAACTTAGAAGGCCTCTTCTGTGCTGAGAGTTTTACTTGCAACTAAGCTATTACCTCCTTTCAGTTTGGGATGAGTACCAGGTTTCCCACCTAACCAGGTACCTTGAATATAACTTTCCTTGGAATGCTGGTAGTCCTTCTATTAGCAGTCAACACATTAGATCTGCTCCTAGCAAATGGGTTTCTCCCTGAGGCGCTATGCAGCTGCCATATGTGTGAACACCTGCAGCTGTGCGTCAGGAGCAGGATTTTTCCTCGTGACATCAAATCTTTTTGGATTTGTCATAGAAGAATTGTCAGGTCTGCTCTTTGACAATGCCTCAAAACAAGACTTCTTTTCAGTGTCTATATTTTCTTTTTTTACAAAATAAACTGGATTTTAAAAGTGTTGAATTTCAAAAGGTGTGGGTTCATTTTAATCTACAGTATTGTTTTGATGGGGACTGATAAAATGACAGGTCAAAAAGTAAGGGAAAGCAGCATTACTTACCTCTTTCATGATGTACAAACAGATCTGGGATCAGACCTGAGTCAGGAGTTATACAAAACATTCCCTGCTCAATAGAG
Organism: Strigops habroptila; assembly: GCF_004027225.2. NCBI lineage: Eukaryota > Metazoa > Chordata > Aves > Psittaciformes > Psittacidae > Strigops > Strigops habroptila. The sequence goes on from NC_044279.2 coordinate 73,076,422, forward strand.
AAGCCGTTAAATGCTCTGTTACCAACTAAAATTTAAGGAATAGCATACTTATTATTCTTTGCTAGTCAATCATCTGATGAGATTATATTGTTACACTATACAAGGGAGAATAAAGTGTTTGTGTATTTAATAGTGACAGTTTGTATTTCTAGCTTCCCTCCATTCCTATACTATGTGCAATTCTTTCCATCTATGTAATTAAAAAGCTAGAGTTTTCTCTCAGCCAACATCTGGTGAAAATGAGAAACATTTTAGCTGACAGCTGGTCCATTAGCAGGAAACAACAACAAAGTTCTGTTTTCTTGTACAGACACTTGATTTTGGGGGAGACAATCGCTAATTGTGAAAAATTTAGTTTTGTTGAAAATCCAGTTGTTCAATGGGTAATATTTTGATGGAAAATGGTGTTCAAAGATTTTTTAATAAGTTCAAAGTCCATTGTTCTTCTTGGTTTTAAGAGACAGTTAGTGGAAGATGCTGAAGAGTCTTGAGGAAGGATCCCCAGGAAGCAGACACACCTGAGGAGAGGCACTTAAATTGCAGTTTATGATCTCATTGTTTGTGTTGTTAAAACAAATCGTTATGTGGGAGGAGCTGAGCATGGCTGGCTTGTAGCCTATCTGAGGGCAGGTTAGGTAAAGCACCTGCTCACAGGTGCTCATTCTTAAATGTGAGTGAAAAACAACTAGGGGTGGGGTGGAAGGGATGTAGAAACTCTAATATTGAGTCTAATACAATTTAGATACTGGCTAGATGTCTAATAGAGTGCCACATATCTAGGGGAAAATAGAGTCTAGTTAGCACAGGTGAAAGCCATCTAATAACAGACCTTTTAATACTAGTTCCCTTAACTCAAGAAAGAAACTAGAAAGTTTTATGTCAGGGAGGGGAGACTAGTACCTCTTGGTTTCACAGGCAGAGCTTTCACATGTCTGCACCATAGGCAAGGGGTTGTTTACACCAGTGACTTCAAGCCTTTGCAGTTTGCATCCCCCTAGCAATTTCCAGTGAGGCAGAAACCAACCGTACACTGAGCTTTAACCAGTGGATGGAAGGCTTTGACACTGACATAAAAAATACAGATTGAGAAAAGGGATGACTTTCACCTGGGAAGCAATAACCTTAATTAGAACAAGACGGTGGTGCACAGGACAAGGATTGGGCCCCCACATCCTACTAATACCTAAAGGCAGCAGCATTGGTGGTTGTACATCACTTTGTATGTCTGTTGTACAAAGGCCTGAATCCCTTCAGTCAGTAGAAAGGTGCTGCAGTGCCCTGTGTTATGGGTCCCTGTTGGTGAGGCCACAGGATTGACAGATAAAATTTTCATTACTAAAGCAGGGGAAATGCCTTTCCCCCTGCACCCTCAGTCCAGGACTGGACAGGGCTCCTGCCTCTTGCTTCTCCATGATGACTCTGGTGCCTTCCATGCTAGGGCTCACTTATTCTCCCAGCAGGTGATCTTGCCCCTCCAAGCCAGGCTCCCTCGTCCCTGCTGCTTGGAAAACCACGAACCTCAATCCAGAAAGCTCTTCCCACCACAGAGCAGGGCTAACATGGCTGTGCCCTCCTTTCCAAGCCTCCCTTCAGGGAAGGCTGGAGCCAGGCGAGCTCTTCTTAGGGTGTCTATGCTGTCAGTTAAGGGCAAGAAGGAAAAAGTGGTTGGTGTTGTGCGAGGAGATGGTCCCAACTATTTTATCCACCCAGCGGTTTAAATTTGTGCAGCACGGCTCTGGTTCCCACTACAGAGAAGGCATTTGTCCTGCCGCTGGCGAGGCCGGGGGCTGTTGTCAAGCATCAGCAGCCCGCGGCAGCTACAGCCGCTCGGCATTCAAGCCCTGTGTGCTGAAGGTTTGTTGCATGCCGACCGTTTGTTTAGGAGAAACAAATGAAAAACACAATTTAAAAGTGATTTGAAATGTGTATGTTGGTCCTATGCGCTGAATAAAAGCGGGCCCCTGAAAGGCAGGGAAGGAGTGTGCGGTCCAATAATTAGAGGCCCATTGTCATGCAGATGCAGAAGAGGGGTTGCGAGCAGTGTCTGCGGGTAACTGTAAATCTGGATTTTCCTGACGTTCAGGGGACCTGCCTCGCAGGCTAAAGGATAGCTTGGTTAACACAACTTGCCCTATATGTAATGGAAGAAATATTGTGGCACGACGGCTGAAGGTGGCATTTTCCAAAGTGGGGTTTTCTTTGTGTGCGTCAGTTCTTGGGACTGCACAAAGGGCCTCCCAACGGGGTCTGGTGTTCAGAGGAGATAGCCTGGCCCCCTTAAGATTCAGCATCCTAAAGGCTCACTTAAACAACTTTTAAAACTTAATTATGTGAAGAAATGAGACTTGCAGCATGGTTTACCTCATCACTTTAGGTATCAAAGCCCTTTACACTTCATGCTTTAATCAGGGACAAAGTTAAAATATCAACCTGTGTTTGATACAACAGTGTTTTCCAAAGAATACCGTTCTGGAGATGCTGTTCGTGCTTCACTCCAGCTTTCACTTAGGAATGTCTTATATGCTTCACAAATCACCATTTAATAGGAATTATTCTATAAATACTGTTAAATTATTTCAAAAGAATTAATGTGAACTAGGAAGAATCCAGGAGTTTTAATTATCTTTCTTTATTCATCTTGTTTTCAAATTTTTGGGAAGTCATCAAATCACAGAGTTACCTTGGAAACAGTTAATGAGGAATACTATTAGAAAAATTAGATGAAAAGGAATAAAGTGTACTCTAAGATGTTTTTAATTTCAGTTTGTCTTGTTCGGAATTAATATTTGTAAATTTATGAACATCTAGTACATATCATATATTATGATTACAACAGTGGATGAACTCCATTAGATTAAATGTCTCATCTAATACAAAACTTGGGTAAGGCAACTGTTGCCTTAAAGCAGGTGAGAGTGTTCTTATGTTCTGACATGGTGATAGAGATCTAAGAGTCGGTTTTGGGTTTTTTTCTTCGTATAAATTTATCCTTTCCAATGTCGTTATTCCTACACTCCGCTCTTAGTATCAGTGATATTTGCAAGGTTTATTGCCTTAAGCAGTATCTACAGATTTCTAGCTTAGGGAATATCATTATTTACATTTCCACAATTTATCCAATATTTTGAGAAAGCTTTAACACTTGAGAATTATCTTTTTTTTATATCGCATATTTCCTTACCAGTTCATAAATGCCTGAGCAGTTCCCACTGAAATTACATAGTATTTTTTTGTTTCTTAACAGATGAGGAAAAAGAAAATAATAGAGCATCAAAACCACACTCAACTCCAGCTACACTGCAATGGTAAGATGCCTTTTAAAAAAATCAAGAAAACCTGCTAGTGTTTTTTTTCTTATGATTTTTCCAACTGAAAAGAATAGAGGTCTTGGACATCTTAGTTCTAAGGATACTTTCACTGTGAGTGTTTAATGCGCTCATTAGTATCCTGTACAGCATTTCTCAACAAATAACTTACACTTGCTGGATTTGTTTCAATGTAGGAAACCTCTGATGTAGTTTGGAAGATTTACTTGGCATATTTGTTTGCCACCTTGCCAGCTGGTGATTTGTGGTTTGTCATCATTGTTATATTTCCTACAAAAAAAAAACTAAAACTGACAATTTTTTTCAAGACTCAATTTGTTTCATTGTATGATGAAGCCCACCTTTACTGAGAGTTTTACTGAAATGAGATCCCTGTAATTTAATGTAGGAGACAACAAAAGAAGAAAGAGAGTTTGAGGTTCGATTTGTTTGTCAAAATCCCCTTGCAAATTTAGTGAGGGGAAAAAAGGAAGGGTAATTCGGAAAAAAGAAAGAGAAGATGGGGAGAGGAAAATTTGTGAGTTACAGTGAGATGAAAAATGAACAAGTGCTGTTCACTGTGATTTACACCAGTATTTTAGGCTGCATGTTCTGTATTATTACTTACACTTCTGACATCTCTTTCCGTAGGTTACCACTTAGACTTCTGTTGACTTTTCCCTTAATTTAGGGTTTTAATTCTGGTTTAGCTTTCTTAATATTGTAAGTGATCCAGCATCTTTCAGGAGGTTCCTTGTGTCTGGCAGAATAGAGCTCTGTAACAGAGAAGACTCAGAGCATGCTCATCTGAAAACCCATACTCATTAGCTTGCTTTGAGTCTTTTAAAGAAAGGTCTTCACTTCGCCTGTAAGTACTTCTCATAGTTTTCTGGGTAAAAAGAGAAGATTATTGGCAAAAAATGTGGATGTTTTAACAAAATGTTAGCAAAATTATTTTTCTGCTTCTGTCAGTCTCTTGGGAGATCTCACTGACCAAAGAGCAAAGAATAATTTTTCTCTGCCTGTGAAATTCTGTGATTTTGTGAAACACACATAAAGACATTTGGATTATTTCATCTTTCTGCCTTTTAAAGTTGATCAGTCAAATTTTGGATTTAAAGAAATCCGAAGACCTGTGCATTGATTTAGTAGGTTGCTGCAAGTATTTAGTGTCCTGCCTTGAAGAAATTTGCAGACACTTCCAGTGCAGGTAATGACATGGACAAATATAAATAAAGGCATTTAGTTCTGAACTATTGCTTCCTTGTACCTATTTGTATCACGAAAGTGCTGTTTTTCAGAAGTTCAAGAAAATGGAATAAAGAAAGTCTCTACAGACAGAAAATTATTAAAATAATAGTGAAATGTCATAGAGCTATTTTATTATTTTCTATTATTCACCCACATAACTTCAATACAGTTCAAGCAAGATAACAAAGAACTATCTAGCTAAAATAAAATAGCAGGCAGGGCTTACCAGTCCCAAATTCAGAACAGCGTTTATTTTGCAGTAGAGTCAGTTAAGAGCAAATAACACAGTAGCCAAGAAGTCAGAGTTAATTAGAACATGCCAGTGATACTGTTCCCAACAGAAAACATGCAAATACTGTAAACAGCCTTTTGCCAAATGCTTTCAAGCTTCCTCAGTCATAAAGGTTAGTAAATCCCTAAACTCCTGGGATATTGAGCCCTGCTGGAATGCAGTGTGCACACTAATGCTCATTCAGCAGTGTTTGCAATAGAATCCTAGAATTTTGATTCTGAAAAGGCTGCTTACATCATCTTCCCTTCCCCCTTGTTAGTATATTGGCTTACTACCTGTGTGTTCTGTTTCTCAAACATTTAGCCAGGTCAGATATCCTCCTCATTGAGTCTTTTGGAGCATCTGTAATTTCCTACATTCCATTTTCCACCCAAAATTACATGAGGGAACAGAAAGCAAAGAAGTTTTCAAGTTTAATTTCTTTAGCTGCTGTCAAACTGAATTATATGATTGGCTCATTTATTAATAGACCTGTAGGTAAAAGTTTCCCAGTTTAGTAGCTACAGCATAGAACAGTTTTCTGGTGGTTTCCATATGGTTTTCAGCCTATGTACTGCAGCTCTGAATTGGTGTTTCCTGGAGAAACTGCGTTTGATACATTAAATGAAAATACAAGCTCAAAAGGTATGGTCAAATTGCTCAAGTAGTAAGCTTGCTTTGGGTGAAGGTACTGAATTTCTATCTGGAAAGCTGGATGCACTACCATCAGGTTATGTGTACTGCAGTAGCAGGTAGCAACCCATGGTTGTGCTCAATGTGTCCAAATGGTGCACTGAGCACTTCCTGTTTAGCTTTACGTGGTTTACAGTTTTACCTGATGCTGCTATCACTTACAGTTAACGATGGCAATGGGGTGCTGGAGAGCAGAAACAGAGGAAATGTCAGTAGCAAGGAAAAAGAGGAGGAAGAAAGTAGTAGGGAAAGTGAAGCAAGACATCAGGGAAATTCATTAATTTTGTCACAGGGTTCATACTGCCATCAATTTGTTAGTTATTCCTTGTCTGGATCTTGCTGAAAAGAACCAACATCATCAGTCCCACGGAGATCTATCCTTAATGCTTATACTTCTCCAAAGGCGAAGTATGTTAAACACTATAAATAAGGAGGAGGAGGAAGTAGCTGAAGATGCCAAAAAGCATCTCTGGGTGACTTTCAGCCTGGCTAAATACCCTTTTCCTGGAAACAGGAGTGGTGTTTTTGTTTTGTTTATGACAGAAAATGAGGTGAAAGGCCTGGTAAATGTAGCATTACTGCCAAATACATCATAATTGGGGAAACTATGTGAGCATGAGCTTAACCATTATGGCAATGCCAATATCTAGTATCGTGTTCTTATCCCATGTTCTTGTGTTCATTAGCATCTGTAAAGCTATACCTTGCTAAGCACTTGGCTCTAAAACATTCATGATCATTTCATTAGTGGACTGGTTGATCAGATTGTAAGTGTGAAACTTTATTTAACCTCATTTGGGGTGTGTGTGTATTTACTTCTCCAAACACAGAATTATTCAAAGCACGGACAGCCTAATTCCATGCAGTTTGGTTGCTTACAGTGTAGGTGCTCCGAATAAGAACAGTATTGTGAAGCTAAAGTCAACAAAACTATTCTGTTTTCTGCATCATTCATAAAAAGAAGTAAAAGCATTTCTAGGTAATGGATTCTTGCCAGATTATAACAATTTCTGAGAAACTACTAATGCTTCAAAATTAATCTGTTCTAGAATCCTTTGTGATTAGCAATGGTCAATACCAGAGTTGTTCTGTTGCCTTCATAACTAAAACCCAGTCTGTAACAACACTACAGATCTGACTCTGCTATAGAATAATCTCATTTAATCCAGAAGTATGTAAGTTTATAAAGAGGAAAACAGTAATAGGGACAGATGAAATTTTCTTTCCTGTAAAAGGATTAGGGGGTTTATTGCTATACTGTAGTGATACAAAAGGTCTCATTGAAGACTGCTGGATTTCACATGGCTTTATTATAACATTTAAAATGTTGTATATATATATTATTATATTCTGGTAGTGATTTGTTAGGTAGAAGATTGAGTTCATTATCTTTCTACAGTACTGTAGAATGAAGCTGAATTCAAAATATGATAAAGTTGTTAAATAAAAGACAGGAAAATAAAAGAAGTGGAGCAAGATGGGTTTTTGATCATTAAAAAAAAGTTCAGGTATAATGGATCATTGTTCAGTGTCAGACTAATGACTCTCTGTGAAAGAGAGGAAAAAAGGAGAAAAATTCATCAGATATGAACAGAAATAATTAACTGCTTTTCTTTCTGTCCTGTCTTGGTCACGGAAGCTGACATTCCAATTAGCAGCTATAGTATACAAACGAACTCTCCAGGTTTTGAAAGGAGGTTTTGTTAAAGCGCTATGAATTTGAGGAAAGATGCCATGACGATATTTCTGTAGAAACCAAGGAAGAATAGATGTTGCCCATACAAACTGATTCCATTCATCTAGCCAGATATCTTATTAAAATAGTTTGCAGTCACAAATGATCATGATAACTGAAATGGAAGGTAGGTAGGTCCTGAAAAAAGCAATGAAGGAGACAAATTAGACATTTGGAAGGTGTTCTATGGCTATCAAATGACAGGCAGTTATTTACTGTAAAATTGGAGGTTTTTGAGGATATGTAATAATTTTCTAATACATTTAAGGAGGAAGTTGCACCTGTCTTCTTCTCCCAGCCAGCAGGGCAGACAAACACATAGGTAACTATATATGCATATGAGTGACACCATGGATGACAAGATTGATGGGCTAAAGTTTATTGGTTTAAAGTTAAGCATGTATGTAAATACCTCTTGAATTTTGTTGGATCAGCAATCATTAAAATTTCATTTCAAAGGAATGTTTCTTCTAATCTATTTATACTGGTCTCAATATAAATCTTACTGAGACCAATTTCAGATTTTAAAGATTAATCATATGCCAATTTATATATTTGATGCATAATTCAAAATTTTATAGTTGTGTTTTGCATGTGTAAATGAGTAATTGTAGTTTCTACAAGGCAGAGGAGGATGTTACTTTATTGTCTTATTCAGCATTGTATTCAGATCATGGACTCTTTTGTTTCACTTGGTCCATAAGCTATAGCAAGAAAACATTATACAGATATGATTTTGTGCACACTATTGAGTATTTGGAAATCACTTTTGCCACATCTGCTTCCTCAAGTTAAGGAACTTTGCAGCTGGACGGGAGTGAAAAGAGTGTCATGAACCAAAGGTGACCTGTCCTGTAAAGAATGAGAGCATGCTTCCCCTCAGTGAATATTTGTTGTTTTGTCGTTGTACATTTGTTTACTACAGAATGCTTTTAGGGTATAACAGAATACAAGTAAATTTTTTCCTAAAACTATAATTTTGGAGCATGGTCAAAACCCAATATCCGTTTGTGCTCATCTCTACTTTGTGCTAATTTCTACTGGAAGCTCACAGCCTATGTTTTTGATGGCAAGTATGAACCAAATCAAGCAAGTAAGTGTTATGGAAATGAATTGGAAGGAGCACTCAGGAACAAAGCAGAGAAAATTCAGTATACAAACAGGAGCCAGAATGCTTGGTCTTAAAGATACAGCTTTGCTTACTGTTTATCATACAGGACATCCAACATACTTGCAGTTCTCTCTGTTTGATATTTGCTTTTTAAGGCTGGAGGAGAACTATGAGATCGCAGAAGGTGTTTGCATTCCTCGAAGTGCTCTCTACATGCATTACTTGGACTTCTGTGAGAAAAATGACACGCAACCTGTTAATGCCGCCAGCTTTGGGAAGGTGAGTCTAAACAGCAGTGCAAAACCTTGAGCTCCCTCCTGGTTCAGATGAGTCTGGATTACTGAAAAGAATTAAATCATCATTTACCATCAGAGATAGAGGTATATAAATGGAATCTTCTGTTTCAAGTTATTGGGAAAAGGCTAAGATTTTAAGTATTTTTGTGGTTGGACTAACGTCTAATCATGACTAAACTCCAGAATGCACTCATTTTTTTTGATGACTTCAGTCCCCAGCCTAGCTGACATTGACATGGTATACAATATTGGCAGCTTGGAAGCTGAATACGAGCCAGTGCAAACACATCTGCATTGTGACCTGCACTAATTTAACAAATACATACTTTTTTAAATAGAAGAGTAAAATACCAATCACTGAATTCTGGAGGTGGTCTATGCCATTCCTGTAGGCATGATATGGAGATCCCAGAATTAATGATACCAGCTCGCATTGGCAAATTCACACAGTGGAGCACAATGCCTCCAGATGTGAAAGTCCAGAAAGCATATAATGATGTCTGTGTGGCACTGCAAGTACAAGCTGCCAAGTTGTCTTTGCACTGTGATTCCTCATGCTTCCATTTTCCAGTCCAGCTCTAGTAAAAGCCAGTGCAGTTAATTCCAGACTCACAGCGGAGATGCACTCAGCACAGACGCAGCCGTGCATTGTCCAGATGTGAGCAGTAAAGCTCTTATGTTTATACACCACTAGCAGACATTAATGACTGGATAGGATGTTCCATAAATAAGTATGAATGAAATTGTTTGTTGTACATGTTATTGCTACCAAGTGGTACGTACAGTGGCAACATGTAGTTTAGGAACAGCTGATAACAAGAAACAGATTTCATTCAGGCTAACACGTTTGGATCGTGGGCAGAATTTACACAATGCTACTTTTTGCTGCTGCTAAAAACTTCTGTAAATTGCAAGGTGTAAGTATTCTGAAAGTATTTAATCAGAACACAACGTTTGGATCGTGGGCAGAATTTACACAATGCTACTTTTTGCTGCTGCTAAAAACTTCTGTAAATTGCAAGGTGTAAGTATTCTGAAAGTATTTAATCAGAACACAGATCTATCAGGGATTTCACCAATTCTCAGTATATGGCAGTCTTGTTACAGTGTACATTACTCCATCCTCCTTTTCCCCTGACCCTTGTAAATATACTTGTTCATTTGTAGGAGCAGCTTAACCTAGCAGGTCAGGTACAGTGTCTCCCATCCAAAAATCATGGCATTCCAGTGTGGTTTTCATGTGCTGTGGTCCAAGTGTTTTCCACTTGCTTGCAATGAAGTTCTGAAGCAATGATGTATGAAATTTTTCCCCTATTTGTTTGTGGAAAGGAAGCCATACAAAGTCATCCTAGTAGTCTCTCAAGCTAGTGCTTTGTGTGGCCATTACTTTTGGATCTGGGAACTGAGGCTTTTGCAGAGGTGTGTCCAGGAACCTTAGGTAATGCTGGAACAAATATTGAAGTGACACAGGCTTCTGCATCTGCAGAACCCAGAGCAGATCCCAGCAATTCTTTCCAACCTATCATTGCAAAGAAAGCGTACTGCACAGACCTGAAGATCTGTAAGGCAGACACTCATTTGATCAATAGTTTTCAGTCAGCTTCTCCTTAGGAGCACGTACACGGATGAAGTTTTAGATTAACGGAGTTGTTATCATCTGACTTAAATACCACATTGGCAACATGTGTTGCGTAAATGCCTTGGAGGCAGTGCAGTGAAATAGGTGCTATTTGAGGGGTTCTGCATTTAGCTGCTGAAACAGAGATCCCAGACATGTTTGTCCTCATTAGGAATCATCAGGAGCCCTGCAGCTGTCATCTCCTTCAGAGAAAGGAGTTAGTTGTTCTGTGAAATTGTAGACAGTTCATCTTTCAGTAGACCATATTGAATTTATGATTCATCTTTGAACTTTAGCTCTGCGGGCAATGTTAAACATTTAGGCTTTTTCTTTACCAGACTGGTAGTTTTTAGAAAGAGACATGGAGTTCAGCACATTAAAACAATCTGTAAGAAGTAACATCCTAATGTATTGTTACCTACTCAGTTACATCTCAGTTATCAGAACAGTGTTGCTTTCCCTTTTAAGTATAGCACTGGAGACGTGAAACTTGGCTGAAAGTGATCTTTCCAGATTAAGGTTTTGTAGGCAACGCTTCAGTCCCTGTGTACTACTTAAGCCTGATATAAGTCAAATATATCCGCAACAGAGCACAGCATGGAGAACAGACAAGTTGTTCAGGAAAAGCTGAACTAATGGATCTTGTTTCCTACCATCTCTGATGTTCCCTAAATCCGTAGCCTTACCTAAATCTTTTATAACATCTCCATGTTTCCCTGAAGTCTGTTCAATTATTTCCAGGTCCTAGTCACTACATTAAAGTCTTGATTCTTTCAGTTTTCTGACACATCTGCTGCACCTGCTTTCTACATTACTTTTAGATTCCTTCACATCTCTCTGTCTATTTGCCTATTTTTCTCTCCTCCTGCCATGCCAACAGCTGGGCAAGAAGCAGCACATGTGGTGGCTGGTTCAGAGCATTGAAAGTGTTGACTAGTTGCTTCATGCTCATGGTTGTCCAGTCAGGCAGCGCTAAATGGCTCAGCTAAAGCCTGAGCTTTCTTCTCTGTCTTCTTAGTTTTAACTTCAAGCTCTCCCTACTATCCAGCCAGTGTTTTCTATTTAACTTCTAGGACATGGACTGGATCTCAGACATTTGATGATATTAGATTAGCGAAACAAAAATTGGTCTGGGGCGGGGAGAGATTAATAGAGACAGTAATATCTCATAGACTGCTTCCTGAGGAAACCAGGCTAATAGCAACAAAAGTAACAAGAGGAAAGAACAGAAATAAAACACACACCTTTTTAAAAGCAGCTGCTTAAAGTATGTATAAACTGAAGAAGACTCTAGTATGGTTATTAATGTGATATACTCCTATATGACAAAGGCAGCTGTAGCTTTAATGTTAGCTAAGATTTAAGTGCTTTACTCATCCAATTAATATGTGAAAATTACAGGCAGTTTTTTCTATACTAGCATTTGCCAATCTGCTATGCTGCCTAGTCTGTCATTACAGAGCTTTTTTCTTGCCTGCGGAAGACAGGACCAAGCACTCTTTTACCCATATACTTAACTAAGCAGTGACTTTGGAGGGCCCTGTATTTCCTGGATATGGCTCAGCATCAGGAAGTGGGGATTCCAGAGTTAAACTTCTGCTCTTACTGTAGGCAGCAAAGCATATTGTATTCAATAGGATCATGATTTCACCCAAAAGTGAAGCAGAGTAAATAAAAATGTTCCCTGCAGCCAGTGAGAAGACAGGGAAGTACAGTGAGGAGGGGTAGGTATGTCACTGAGTTGTTAACAGTAAAATGTTGCGTGTGAGAAAAAGCTTTGTCACAGAGAACATGTTTAGACTGTTAGTCTTCAGGCAGAAGGAATGAAAGCCTTCTTGCTGAGGTCACTTAAAGTTAGCAACCTTGTGCCCCCCTCAGCCCTGTGCTGTAAATGCCTTGGGCTCTGCTCTGCGACCCTGTGGTTTCAGAGAGCAGTCTAAGGCATTTCCAACTGGAATTTCTGCCACTGCCTGCAGCAGGGAGGGCTGAGCAGGTATATGTTTTTTCCTCTGAGCAACATGCTAACATAAAGTACCAGTGATAATTCATACATTGAGCTAGGAATTATGGTGGATGAAGGCTCCAAGTAATTATTCTCTCTAGGTTTAGTTGCAAAAGCTAAATCACTCTGTATTGGAGCCTTCACTGAATCAAAGAAAAAGCAGGAATGTTCTGGGCATTTCCAAGCCCCTCAGTAATTATTGCATGTGGATGGGTGCCATAAGGCTTATTGGTTCTCTCCTCACTCTAGCATGTCACCGAGGTGTTCAGGTGGGTTGGTGGGTCTTTGAGCTTCCCTTTCACTTTTATTTCCAACACCGATTTTTGTTCTTGTTTCTCTCATAACCCTGCATGAACCTTATTTTCTTAATCAAGCCCCTTGAAGATGCAATCTTCCTCCTCTGCACCAGTTTCCCCTATACTCCACATCCTCAGTTCACTGCTTTAAATTTACTGTGCAGTTCTAAATCACTTCCCAGACCCTGCCATATCTCTCATACAGAACACGTAGTTTCTCATGGTGCAACCTCTTCTGCATCCTCATGAAGTGTTCTTCCCAGAACTCCCATATGCCCCCTGGAGGTTAAATACTTTCCTCTTTTGTTTTGCCTTTTTAATTTCGGTGCTTTTCCTGCCATGTCTTTTGACAAGCAATAATAAATCGATATTTGAAAAGGAAATGAAGGAGGCTGACACTTTGCAGGGTGCTTCTCCCCCAGCCTGAAGTCCCTTTACACCCCTCTGGCAGCACAAGGAGGTTTAACAGGGATGCATGCTCACACAAATTTTAGAGCCTCTTTGTTGCTCCCTGACTGGCTTTGGTGTAAGTGAAAATTAGATTCTAATAAACTTATTTCACTAAATAAAGAAGGGTAAAGTCCACAACAGATTTGTAACATTGGTTAGGAAAGAGATCTTTCATATTTTTGATGAATATTTCCACCCTTTTTCCAAAAAAATGGGCTGAGACACGGTTATACCAGCAGAAAAGTGTTTTCTTTCCAACAGTTTTCTTTGCTCCAGAGAGGCACAAGCTGTACCAGCCAGAGTCCTCTTTTATCACTATGCACTGTCTCTATGCCCAGAAGTTTTGCCAGCAGGACTGCTCCTCCAAGCATGATTAGCATGAATAAGATTTAGTTTCATGCTATCGTACTATATATTTAATGTTTAAAAACGACAGACAAGTAGCCTTATTGAAACCTTTTTGATAATGATATTACAAAGTGATTGCTTTCTGGTTTGTCTTCGTATTGAAATGCACACCTCTGGAAATTGCCTGCTGTGCATAAGGAGATACTTCTCTTGAAGGTGTGGGGTTTTTTCCTTTTACTCTCCATTTGCTTCTAAGTAGCCTCAATAGTAAGTGGTACAGCAAAGCCAAATTTACTCTTAGTGCTCTCTTCTGACAGACTAAAGTAGCACTTGCTTTATTAAGAACAATTACTACACATGGAATCTTTTTTTTTAGTTAGATTTTTTTTTTTCCTAGTCTGTGTAGAAAAGAACTGGGGAAAAAAAAAATCAGTCTAAAGCTGAGGATGTGGTTTCTGTTATTGCACGGAAGGACCATATCAGTCTGTCAGCGCTATGCAAGCAGTCCCTGCATCTCTTTCATCCCTTTTTAACAGCTGAGGTTCCTGATGGAAGGACAATTAACACCAACACGATTTTTCTTCCAGATCCAGAATTTTCTAAGCTCCTCTGAGAAGGCCATAACACAAGTACCAGAGAAGCAAGCAGTCATGCTGGTGTGGGGAGTAGGGGTCCTACAGTGGAGTTGGAAAGGTCCTTGGCTCAGCTTCACTGATCCTTTGTATTCTTGCAGGTTGCTGACTATTGCCCTTTTCTCCTTGAACTTGGGGAGTAAGAAAAGCAGCTGGGACACCTCAGTTTCTCTGGAGTGACTTTTACTTTCCCAAAGATTTGCTCTCTAGCAAAGAGATTTTTACTGGCATCTGGCTTCTAGTTAGGTCTTCAGCATGAAGTAGAGTGGCCTCTGGGCTGCTTTACCGCATGCCTTGTCAACACGTCCCAGAGGCTGCTCTTACAGCACAGGGTCTGCCAGAGTGCAGGGATCCTGGCGCTCAGCCTTTTCCCACAGATATGCTGGGTGATGGCAGTAAGCATGCTGGCACCAGTACAGAGCAGGGGGAGTTGTGCAGGGTTTTAGATCTGCTTGGCTTCAGCAAGTCAGCACTGAAAGTGGCTGCAGCTCAGCTAAGCATCTGAGTCAGAGCATTCGATGCTTGCATCTTTTGTTGGGATGCAGTAATCTGTTTGATCATGTCTTAGGCTGAGTTCCATCTGGCCAGACAAGCTGCTGAAGGAGGATATTGTTGTGTGTAGATGAATCTGAGGAGAGGTCTCACAAGCTTCACCAAAGGTTCCAGTTCAGTTGGAGTTCCTCACAGTTTAATCTCTACAGCAGGCAGAATTGGGCGCAGGCATTAGACAGAGTGCCAGAGGCTTTTCTGAGATGTATCAGCATTAGAAACAAGTTCTTATCCTATAGCTAGACCATGTCCTGTTCCACAAAATGATGAAAGTGAGTGGAAAGAAATGGGAAGATTATTGAATCTAAACAGACAACAGATCTGGGGTCAAGAATGCTGGACCTGTACGCTACAGTCTTCTCTCCTGGGCCATGTGAGTAAGCGAGCAAGGATTAGAGAAGGTATAGACACAGTCATACCTGTTCTCCTTTTCTTTGCACAGTTTGGTGGATTTGGGGGACAGAAATGCTATTTTCATAGAATCATAGAATGGTTAGATTTGGAAGGCACTTTAAAGATCATCTATTTCTGACTGTCCTGCCATGGGCAGGGACATCATTTTGCAAGGACTGATTTGATGATGCTCTTTATTAGTGGATGCTTCTTGGGCAAAACTTTCTTGACCTTTTCCTCAAGGTAATGTGTTAAGCCAGCTCCAAGCCATCTTTGAGCCAAAAGGTGCCTGTTAACACAAATGTTAACAGTAACAGACTGTCTCAGGGCATGATTTTTAATGGGGAAACCTGAAAATGATTGAGCTGGAGTAGTACTAGGCCAAAGACAAATGAGCTTAAAAATCCTACTTATCATTTAAGTACACTTACACATATAATATACATACATTTATCATATAAGTTAAGGGTATTATCATTTATGTTTCACAGCAGGGAATAAAGAAAGCATACTGTGTGGGAGTATAGCTATATTTGTCATCACTGGTTTCTTTCCAGCTGCCATGGCAAAGAAATCTAAAGCTAAAAAACTACAATAGAATTTGGTAAATAAACACAGGTCTTCTGTACCTGACTTTGGAAAAGAAAAGCATGCCTTCTGCGTGTGGGTCTTGAAATCCGAATTGAGACAAATAGAGCCAGGCTCTCACATGAGTAATTGTTATCAGAGGAAAGACAATTTATTCCACTACATTTAGAATCTCTCTAGAACCTCCCAGAGCTTCAGAGCCTAGAGCCTGAAATCTGTTTCTCAATCTGGCAGAGTTGTGGCTGCCCCACCTCTGGCAGTGTTCAAGGCCAGGCTGGACGGGGCTTGGAGCAACCTGGCCTAGTGGAAGGTG
Source organism: Strigops habroptila (assembly GCF_004027225.2). Classification (NCBI taxonomy): domain Eukaryota; kingdom Metazoa; phylum Chordata; class Aves; order Psittaciformes; family Psittacidae; genus Strigops; species Strigops habroptila. The sequence continues at coordinate 73,092,273 of NC_044279.2, forward strand.
TCCCTGCCCATGGCAGGGGGTTGGAACTAGATGACCTTTTAGGTCCCTTCCAACCCAAGCCATTCTGTGATTCTATGAAGACAGATGTGTAAGATGCTTTATGAGATGGTTTTGGGGTTTTTCCCCCTAATTTGTTTTGGTATCTCATATCATAGAAGAATTTAGGTGGAATAATTGAGAAACAAAGTTCACAGTTTGATAGTGATCGCAATGAGGAGTGATGGGTCACAGTGTAGGGATGAAGGCAAAATAGACAATACATTCCTCATTTTAAAGCTGCGTCTGGCTCTGGTCGTGCTGGAGATGTGAGGAGAGATGCATTAGTAGAAATTACAGCTGGCAGTAATCAGGATGAAGGAATGCACCTTTGCAGCCATTTGTGGGTAATAGAACAGCTCCTGCAGTTAGCCATGTCTAAGGTTAATAGGTCGTGCAGACTACAGTACAGACTTTTTCTAGGTGTTGCTCATGAAGCTTTCTGTGTTTTGCATGGATGCTCAAGTAATTTATTTATTTTTTGTTGCATTGTTTTAAGAACAACCAATAATACAAGCAACTAGATATTTAATTCAAGTTTATCCAGACACCTCTACCAGATTTAAAAACCAAAAAGAGATAAAAATCCTGTTATCCCCAAGATCTGTGCAATATATGTTGAATTTTGTACTACCAATGTTGTAATCTCAGTGTGAGAGAATGATATGAGAAGACTTTTCTTTCCTGTGCTCACTTTGGCTGCTGCATACATTCAGGCATGTCAGAAGGAAAAAGGTTCCCTTATGTTCCACCTGCATAGGCACTCCTAAAATCATGTATCAGGATTGTCTGCAAAAGGGCTATGCTGACCTGGGTCTACTGGCCCCCTGAAGACGTGTAAACTATATATATGTTGTTTTATAATATAATGACTTCTATTTGGCTCTTATGTATACAGTAGGCAATCACCAACAAATATCTAAGGAACTGCACAAAGGTAAGGCAGTTCTTAATATTTTTTTAATTTTTTTGATCAAGAAAAGTATATGAGATCTTCTATAGGCAGAAGGCAAGATCAGATCTTGAGCAGGGCCTGGAAAAGAGGGAGAACACAACTCAAGTTTAGTAACTGAGGAAGAAATTGAAGGAGCATTGATTTCTGAGGCTAATATAGAGGAGGCAGAAGTTACTTGCATGTGAAACTCCTGGTCTACATCTGTCTCAAAACCAAAAACTCATGTAGCAGGAAATAATGCCTAACAGTCAAAACTGCCACATAATTTAGGTGGAATTTTATTTGACAAAAGTAAAACCTGTACCCTTTCACTCAGCATATCTCATAGGGCAGCTGGATTTGTGGTTACTTTAGAGAAGTATGAGATGAAATTTCACTTAATTTGAAGGACAGTGGTAGAAAGCCTGTCCACTCCAAAAGTTCCCTGGATACCACCCATGAGATCTTTTTACCACTGTTCTGTTGAGAAGCCAGCGCTGCTGTGAGAACAAGGACTGGGCTCCATTCAGAAAGCAGCTCAAACTGCGTGGTCTGGTCCTGATTCATTTGATTGTGCAACCCCACTGCAGTGATGAAAGGAAAATGATCCAACTTGGTTTTTAGAATCAAACCTGAATTTTCATGTCTGACAGTGAGGATCCCCACTTCCTTCCCCACCCAGCTGTAAAATTAACTCATTTTCTCTGCAGGTCATTAAAAGTTAATAAATTGGAACACGATGATGTATTTTATAGGGTGACTTTTCAGGCTGAAGGTACGATTTTAAAGATCAGCATTTTGGGCCCTCTGCTTTTTCCATTTGTTTCAGCACACGATGAACTCCGCTGTTTCCTGCCTGATCTGGCTTCATCTCTCCTTTTGGAGAAACTTCACTCCCTTTGGCAATATCATTGCAGAGGGATTTGAATAAACATAGCTGAATATAAACATTTATATGAACAGCTAGTTCATTTAGTACTTGACTTGTTTTATTCCAAACACAAATACCCATGCTCGTGTGTACAAGCACCCATGCATGAGTACGCCATGTTATACATATTTTACATATGCAGCATTAGATCAAAAGTCCTGACATTTTTTTTCCAAAGGTTTGATAGATTATTGTCTTTATTAAAATTATTGGTAGAGAATATTTGAAATGATGCATACTTTTCAGCTGCATTCTGAAAGGTGTTTCTTATTGTTTAAAATGTGCTGGATTTAAAAAAGAAACAAAGAAAGAAAAGGAAAAGGGATCATCTGATCAACTGCTCCATTATTCTTCTCTTTTTCCTGATCACCTCTGCCCTGGAATGTAGAAATCGGCTGATTTATTTAAATCCCAGGAACTTCCATGGCATATGGTTCATAAAGTAGCATTTACAGTGTGCATTGTAACACTTCATCACTACTGGAAAGACTTGAAAGTAATATGAGTTCTTGTTGTTCCAAAAGAAAAAATAGGGTAAAAGTATCTCTAATATTAAGATCTACTTTTTGATTCTACTGCTGTAAAATCAAATTTTGGAGAGGAATGGTATTTTCTGAATGACAACTACCACCAAAAAAACCCAGAAAATATTTGTTTTTTAAATCCCCTAACCCAAAAACCTCATCCTCAGAAAGAAGTTCTTCAACACTGCCTTTTTTCCCACAGCCTTGTGGAGCCCCCAACCCTGTCTGTAGAAAATGAAAGGGAGAGGGGTGGGATTAATGTGTAATTAAAGGGAATTTGGAAGGCTGAGATGTTGCGGAATGTTAGATCAGTAGCTGGAACAGCATGTGGTGTTCTTTAGGCAGGCTTCATTGAATCCATACAAAAAAAGAAAAAAGGGCTGCTTGCCTGTCTGCTCATTTATCAAACAGCTAGGCTGAACTTTCACAGCTCCACAAAAGTGTTTTACTGTTTGCTGAAGTTTTGCTCCAGAAATTAAAGCTGAACAACCTAGCGACTCTGAATCTATGCTGCGTTTTTGACATCAGCCATGTTGTGCAAAGCTCCTGGAAACCAACACAGGTCAATTTTTACATGATACAAAGGAAGGATGATTGTACATTTGCTTAAAAAAAAAGACATTAAAAAAATACCGAAGAAATGGTCAAATATGTGACATTGTAATGTCTTTATTTATATAGCACCTTTTGATCCAAATACGTGTTCCAGAGCTTTCAGTCATCAATCAGGATTAAATATTTATCACAGTGGCAAAATGGCTAATGGAGAAAAAAATCCATATTATTTAATCAATTTCAATTGATGTTTTCTTCTAGTTGAACAGTTATATTCCATCTTGTATGCCTGTTTTCCTTTAATATTAGTTGGTGTGTCCCCCCAAAGAGTAAACATTTAGCAATTTATTGATGAAAATACAATTAAAATAGATTATAAATTTAAAAAGGAAGAAATTCCTTTTGCAAGTGAATCTTCAAGGCTTACTGCAATTTTTCTTGCATGACTGTTCTGCCAGAACTTTTCTCCTACTGCAGATCACACTGAGAATCAGGTTCAATCCTGTGAGATGCTGAGCCCCACAGAGCTTTTTCATCAGGACTAGTCTGCTTGTCAGATGCTCTGATTACTGAAGGCACAATCTGCATTCATTAATCTATTTCCTTAAATGCATCTGGCACTGAAGAAGTGTTGTTTTACAGTAGCAATGTTCTTTTAATCTCTGCTGACAGACGAGCGTCCAGTTTCTTGATGATACCCTGCTGTTTCTGAGATGCACTTGTTTTCCATAGAGGATAAATTGATTACAAGTTCTCTTTACAAACACAACAGCGAGTCTTCCCTAGTAGAAGCGGTGCCCCTGTCAAATACCAAAATCTATTCAGTGAATCATCTTTCAGGAAAAGGAGTGTTTAATAGCAGGATTGTGAAGGTCTTTAAAGAACTGTATTCTCCAAAACTCTCAAAAGGAGGATTTCCTTTATTTGCAGCAAAACCAAATTTGGTGATCCTGATATAAATAAATAGTAGGCAAATTCTAAGCATAATCCTTCTTAGTTTAGAGGCAGAACAGATCTTAGATTTTTAAGGAAGTTTATTCTACTCCAGTAATTTCTGAAATTATTTAAATTAATTGTAGTTAATGGAATTATATTGAATTGTAAAGTCTTTCCCCTCTTTCAGTAATTATTTATTTCTGATTTCTCCTGTCATGTATTTCACTGACATCGCAGTACAGTTTTTCTGCTTTTCTGCCTTAACAGTCTATATTAAATATTAGTAAATGTGCTTTTAATTTTTTTCTAACATTAGTTCTATTTATTTGCAGATAATAAGGCAACAATTTCCACAGTTAACAACAAGAAGACTTGGAACCAGAGGCCAATCAAAGTAAGCAGTGTATGGTATTATTATCATCTCACACAGGGCCCCATCTGGCTCTGGCTTTACTGAATAGCGTAGTATCAGATGAGGGAATAATTTGTCCAGTTGGGGACTTAAAACCCAACTTTGATGGAGGTTCCATTGTAGTCTTTACATTGTCTTATTGATTCTGCAGTGATCCTGCAAAGGTAGTCCAATGGAGCCCTTTAACTGATTTCGTCAACGCTATTTTCCATATTGTTGCTATAATGTCTTTCATCTCAACTCACTTTACACAATGTAAAGGACATTCACACCCAGGGGTAATGGAGCTACTGCTGGAGGCTGGGAAAACACAGCTGGTTAACATTATGTTTCAGTTTAGAGGATGAGTGGCAGAATGTTATCTGGAATTTAGGTAGGAACATACATTGGCCTAAGATGAAATTGTTTGCAAACCTGGATTTAACCACCATGGAAAACTATGGAGGGGAAATGAAAACCTGGGACAGTGTGTTTGCAAGATTTTGCCGATAAAGTTTCTCTTTCAAAACAAAGGCTAGAAACACAATATTGCTAAATGCTGAGAAATAAATATGCTATGAGAATTGAACTTACATACTAAAGATAGAATGACAAACTCTTTAAAGGAAAAAAAAAAAGGAAAAGAAATTAAGATGCTAAAAGAAATGCCGTTAAAATTAACTAACAAGTGGTCCATGACAAACAGTATCTCTTTGATGGGACTAAATGTCCTTTCCCCCATCTTGAGCTTCTCCTAGTTTTTATAAATCAGCTTTCTTTGTCTAGACTAGCCATATTTAAGCAGCTAATTGAAGACTTAAAATCTCTTCCCAAATACAAATTCAGAACTACTGTAACATGACTCATAATAAAGCTACCAGAAATCTCTCAGGTGCAAATTCTGGGCTAGACCAACAGCATATTAGGAAAGCATGACAGGTCCAGACTTGGAGAATCAGGATTTAGCACTGAATATAAGTTCTGAGGAGGTTCATGAAGATGGAGCGAAGGTGTGCACAAGTTGCTTTATGGAAGCATTCATATGAGAGTACTCGTCAGCCATCAAATCACTTTGACATTGGCTACAACTTTGTTACTTGTCCTCCCTTTTAATAAAAGGAATGAGCACTGCTGTATTTCCAAACTGGAGCTACTCCTGCAGCTCCAGGAGTCTCTCAGAGGGACAAAATGCTCTTGATCTTCTGACTGAAGGTGTCCTGTGTCTCCGAGAGCTATGTCTCTTTACTCTCACTGAGGTTAAAAATCAATGAGACTTAATATTTCTTGCATATTTCCCCCCCTAACCTTCATATCCACCAGAGCGGCTTTCAGGTCACATACTCCTCTCATGCCACCTTTGCAATGGTTCTGCTCTCTATGTAGCAAATAAGAAGGGGTTTCTGTAAAGCATGCTGGTTGTGCTCTACAAAATCCTTGGCCCCTGTGAGGGAGATTGTAGTGACTCAAATTTTGCAGCCTCATAAGTTACGAAATTGAGTTCTGCTCCAAAAGAGGATGTCTACATTTTCGTCAGTGGTTAACACCCTAAGGATTATAAAATAGCATACAGAGGAGTCATTCTCATTTGATCCAATGAAAAGGATATATTGCATGAGAGGTATAAACACACACACACTACATGCACACTGTACTACTTCACAATAAATACACTTCTCGCTAGATGCAGCACAGCTGTAACTGAGCTCTGGTTTTGTTTTCAGGAACATCTAACTGCATTCCAACCAAGTGTTACGTAAAGAAATTACTTTAGACATTAACACTTCAGTCCCTTTATCACCAACTGTGGTGACCGATTGCTGCCAGTATGATTTTCATTCCACTTCCCTGCTACTGCCAAAGGAAATTTGGCCATAGAAGTGGTTAAGATTATCTGACTTCACACTGTTCTGCCTTCAGTCTTTTTATAGCACGGTTGCCTTGTAACATTACAAAGTTCAGAGCTACAATGGTGCTATACTCTTGGTCATCAGTTCTGAGGCTTTCTTTTTTTGCAGCTGGGTTTATTGCTGCAAGCATGCAGCTGTTCTCTATCGCACTGAGCTTAAAAACAGTTCCACCACAGGTGAGCCATGAGAACGTAGCTAAACATAAAAGCCAATTTATTTCTGTAGTGTATTTTGAA